>NC_079464.1:26240369-26851908 GCF_026250575.1 Diorhabda carinulata | reverse complement strand
AAAGATGTAGAGCTTTGCCAGGTGTTTTAAAATTAACACACTTTTATAAATCTGCTATTCTGAAGCATACTTTTAAGGCAGTTCTTAAGAAAATAATCTTAAAGCAAGTTCAAAAAAAGGTTTTCCCAGTCTGATATTTAAAATAAGTCGTTTTAACCCCTTAACCCTGAGTTCTGTTATGCGGTCTGTTTAGGGTGTAAACCAATTTGTGTAGGCTCTTATTTATTATGTGCTTTTGAAGAGATAATAACCATTTGTGATGTGTAGTGTTAGAGTATTTTATTAATTTTTATTAGTGCCTAAAGTCAGTTCTGCGTCAGTATGGATTAAACCATACAAAGAACTCAGTATGGATATGTACTATTATGCGTGCCTAACCAAATCTTAACCTAACATAATAAAATTTAAACGAAATTGTAGGGTTAGATTAGGTTATGGTTTGGTTAGAATCGCTTCAAGTACTTTTTTTCGTTTGAAAAATCAAAATGAATTGGTAGGGAGGGTGTTAAAACTTTTCTTTCAACAATCAATTTAAATATTACAATCACTGAAAAGTTTATTTTATCATAATTATTTGATTCTTCAAACGAAACAAAGTACCCGAAGGGATGTTTTCCGCGCCCTTATCATTGTGATCTGATAAATACCACGACCAATGAACAATTTTGTTCTAAATTACTATAAGTTCCTATAAACTAAGGGTGTTACTCAGTGTAAGTTTATATCACTACATAACTACAATTATTCTATATATCTACACAAACACCAATATGTAAAATTCGGCACTTTGCTCTGCTTTTACATTAAGCACTTAGATAATTAACTCAAAAGGCTTCGTCCTCTTCATTATTCTCTCTAGGTTTGTGTTGTCGAGGAGCTAGATTGCCTCGGTGTTCACATGTTCCAAGGGCCGCTGTCCGTGACTCTTTGCGAATTTAGTGGATACCTGCCTTACTGTGTCCATCTCCAGGTCCCGATGAAGATCGCTATTTCGAAAGTACCAAGTTGCATCAACGATGCTACTTATCACTGTATTTTGAAATATTTGGATTATTTGATTGTCGCTTTCGCTGGCACATCCCCATAGTTGAATTCCGTAGGCATGATTTGTTCATATACAAGTAGTTTATTATAAATTGACAGAGTGGATTGTCTCCCCGGCAACCAATACAACCTTCTCGTTTTTTTATACGAGGTTTCCAACGTCACTTCGCATCTAGTGTTAGCCCCAGATATTTTGCTCTATTAGCATATTGTGAAATTTACTTATACCGATTTTTTCTTGTTTAAACTTATCCTCCATTTTTTCGTCCAATAATTGATTTTATTAATTGATGTCTGTAGGTTAATTGCTGCTTCTTCGTGGGAATCGCCTACGGCCAAAATAGCTGTATTCGTAAACGTGGCGAGTGTGGTTTTCTAATTGAGGGATGTCACTGGTGTATAACAGGTAAAGGACCGGCCCGAGAACACTACCTTGTGGTACACTCGCGTTGATTTCTTTCAAGTCTGAGTAAGCATCTTCTTTTTTTAATTTAAAGGCTCGTTCTTTTATATAGGTCTCTAATAGTTTTGCGTATGGGTTAGGAAAGAGTTTATTCACTTTATATTTGAGCCAAACTTTGTCAAACTAGATATCAAATTTTTTTTTACTTCCTCCCTTGCGAGACGCCAAAAATCTTTACAAATACACTTATTTTACATATATTTGAGTGTATGTACGAAATTGCAGGTGATTTTTAGAGTTCCCGTTTTCGGAATTCCAGCCCAATTTTTGACTTTTTAAAAAATATATAGAGTCTGTTATAAAAAATAAAGTGTACCGATCGTGCTGTTTATAATATAATAATAATAATAGTTTGTAAAAGTAGGAAAACCACAATCCAATCACTTGTTTGTAATAACAAGTTACGATTGAAATTATGATAATTATTGAATATTCTGCGAAATGATATCCGAGGATAATTACATTGTTACTTTTAAACTGTAGTGTATAATTAGTCTTGTGTAAAGTAAAAATAAATATTCAACATTCACTTTAGTTTACATTAATATATTGGGTATATCGCAGTTGTATAAAACTTGTTTTCTAGATAAAAATTCATAAATAGAAATTGAATAAACAAGATAAAAAAATTAATAACACCTCGAATCTAAATCCCAGACAACAAGATATGTCTGCGATTTTATCAACTGTGTGATATTTTTAGCACAGTTGCTTACATGACCTGTGCATCCGTTTCGTCTGTGTCAATAAAAACAAAAACGATTATGATGTATGGAATGTAAATATTAACGCCTTCTATTTCAAGGTCTCGATTAAATTTTCGATATACAGACTGGCAAAATGAGAACAATATCGAATTTGTAACGCAATTATGGCTTTCATAAAAAATTAACAGTAGAAGACACACTTGAAAAATATCAGATTGGATTTCGAAGGGAAGAAGCACCCAAGATGATGTATTTACTGTAAAACAGTAGAAAAAGCAATACAAGAAAAAAAGAAATTGTACGTGGTCTTGTTAGATTTAGGAAAAGCCTTTGATAAAATACCTAAAGTGAAAATATCAGAAGGCTTCACTACAAATCTACTATTATAGATCATATACAAGGACGAGATCATGAAGATATGCACTTTTTTAAGTGAAATAATATATGGGACGTTCACAACTACAATGAGTTAAGGCGGATTCACACCAACGGGTACAGTCAGATCAGGTCAAGGTCAGAGACAGTCAAGTCAAGAATGCTGCTTCGGGATCTCAATGAGAGTGTTCTCACTGGACTGTGCCCTCACCGTGCCCGCCAGTGAGAACACTCTCATTGACATTCCGAGGCAGGGATCTTCACTTGACTGTCTCTGACCGTGACCTGATTTGACTGTGCCCGTTGGTGTGAATCCGCCTTTAATATCAGTGGAGGAGCATTTGACGATGTTATGTTAAGGAAAAGATTTACAAATAGAAATTGAGATGTGAAACAAAGCAGTAATAGAATTGGGTATGAAAACAAAACAAGAACAAGAAAAAAGTAACGGTGATTGGGGAAGTAGAGACCAAGATAAATATAAGAATCGGTACGGAAACACTGGAACAAGTTAAACAGTACCAAAACCTAAGAACAATGATAGACGAAAACGGGACACAAGATGAAGATATAAATAAAAGAATTGCAAAAAACAATAAACTATTATTAAGTCCTGAACACTAAATTCATAAATAAAGAAGAAATATCTAGAGACCCCAAAAAAACAATGTTCAAAACAATTGGGTTGTGAATCTTGTGTGTTGAGAGCGACAAAAAAATAAAATTTAGTAAGAATGAAAGCAGTGACAAAAAAAGATGAAATAAAAAAGATAGATATAGAAAAAGACCTAAATATGCAACCTACAATAGATTATATATAGGAAAGACAATTACAATAGTGAGAATACTTACAACTAGGGTTGCCACCCGTACTTTAATATACTATAATAAAGTAATGTACGTTATTTCAGATAATTGTACTTTATATTTTATGAAAACAATACATTTCCCATCTTCATGGAGAAATCACTCTATTAAACCAGCTTTATAGTCAGATAATGTAAATACCGGTCAAAAGTTTTTGCCCATCCCATAATCCATTCAATAAATTCCAAAATAACAAATTTCTCTTTCATATCGTCAAGCGAAAGTCGAAACGGTGTCTTACAAACTGAATACACTGTTTGCACTACCAGTACACCAAACTAACAATTACACTGTCTGAAGGTAAATTGTTTACCTTTAGTCTCTGAAGACGATAACTTGGTTATTGAAACGCGCGTCAGACAGTGTAATTGTGAGTTTTAGTGTAGTAGTAATGTAAACAGTGTATTCAGTATTTTCAGAAATTTCAACTTAGTGTGTGTTTTACAAACCAAAAATAACAGTGTCCCTTACTTGTTTACTTTATAGGAGCGTATATTTATATTTTGTCGTTGAGTTAAAACTTACAAGTACTGGTTGATTTGTTTATTATTCTTGAACTGTGAATTTTTTCGGTGTTCATGATTGTAGTTTAGTCCCAGTTAGCCCTGTGTGACGCAAGAGCGTGCTGTGATTCATACTTTTTAATTCAAGACATCTGTTTGTGAAGTTCGTATAAACACCGAGCTCTACCGACTCTATGAAGATCCCAGCCTGGTGACAGTAGTCAAGAGGCTCGAACTAGGCCACTTGATTTTTGACCCTGTTTGTGAGAACGGTGCGTGTAGGATCCGGAGAAATGCCGAGCTAAGAAAGATGTATGGCGTTCATCCGGGGGGCGCTTCTAAGGTGGTTGGGATACGTGAATAAGATGCCTTCTTATCGATAGCCATGTATGGAGTTCCTAGAGGACGGCGAATGAGAGGTAGACCGCGTTTTCGCTAGTTGGAGGACGCCGAAGCGGATCTGATCCAGCTAGGGGTTCGACGTTGGAGGCATCATGCTTAGGACAGAAAGGATTGGCAGTCGAATGTTGAGAAGGCCCTGGTTCTCAAAAGGACCGTAGCGCCGGTTAAAGAAGAAAATGATAATGCTCCGCAATCTACCAGCCGGGTCTTCACTTTTGTATTCAAACATTTTTTTAGAAAACTTCACAAAGTTTAATATTACCTCAAGAACCTACTTAAATTTTGTTTACCAGCTTCTCGACTTTAACATGGCTTGTAAAGATTATGATTTTATAGTAGTATTACTTACATTTTCCCAAGTTTGATGCAACAATTAATAGCGGCAGGCAAACTATCTCTATCCATTTGATTCAAATTCAAATTATCCAAATATTTATTTATTAAGGGTAACGCAACTTTTTCTTTACTGGTCCCTTCGGCGGTGGCCAAATTCAAAGCTTCGGCCCACCGCCCTTGATCGCTGAGATAAAACAATCTTTCGGACCACGTTCTCAATTTCACCATATGCACAGCTCTCGTACCCAATATTAATAATTGATCTCCTCGACTAGATAAACTATTGTAGCAAGCTCGTTCGCCTACAAAAATTCAAAATAATAATAATAATAATAGATATACAAGGGCGATTCAAATATGATCAAGACGAACGCTGTAGATGGCACGCCTGTATGTTTTGAAGGTCGTGACTTGATTATGTGTTATGGCGGCTCCAAATTAGTAACGTGAAGTTCCGTAATTGTAAGTGTGGACGGTTTTGGTGGCGTCCACACACGTTCACGTCTGTTCCTCGATCGGATATAGTATTTTGACCCGCGAAAAAGGGTTCGCGCGTCGTTACCACGTACACATCCACTTCCGCGGACGCTGGCCAGTTTGCTTCCGGCCACAAACGCGTACGGATGTGTGATTCTTTATACGCTCTTTAAACATAGTCGCATGTGAACTGGAGCAATGAAGCTGTATTGCTCTTTTTAGAAAAACTTATAAATAGTAATATGTTGCCACAGGAAATGAAATTATTTCTACAGCAGCTTCTATGTCCATTTCGCGACGAGTTTCTCGAACGATTGTGAGGAGTGCAGCCGCATTTAGCGTGGGGAAGGCATTAAGTACACTAACATTCTTGGGCGTTTACGAAATCAATTCGGTAGTGAGTGCTCGAGTAGGTCTGCTTAAATAGGCAAAAGCGTTCAAAGATGATCGCAAAAATGAGCCGCATGATCGTCGACTGCGAACTAGCATCACACTAGACAACATTCGCCGTGTAGAATAACTCATTTGGATGACCAGAGGACGGTAGGACGAATGTTCAAAAAATTTTGGTTGAACTCGCGATAGGAGGCGATGGAATGTGATTTTTTTAACGCTAATCTTCACTAGGTGTCGTCTAAAAAGTGAAGGAAGAATGCCGCCGGTGCAAGCGAAGACAACCAGGTCCGCGGATATGATTATGTGTACCGTATGCTGAGATCGACGAGGAGTGTTATACGTTGACTATTTGCATATACAACGTTTAGTAAATTTAATGCTGCGTACTATTCTAACCTTCTGAAAACACGTGAAACACGCTCGGAACAGAGGAGGATTCCAGCGCGAAGTGCGATTCTTCTCCAGGATATCGCGCGCCCTCACACCACGCATCTCACGCTCTATTCAATATCAGAGCTGAGGTTTGAAATACTAGAAAATCCCTACTAGAGTCCGAACCTATCACTCTGCAACTACCACTGAAAGAAGCCCTCGGAGATCAAAAATTCAATACCGAACATACGACGAGTTAGAAGAGTTTGCCCAAGGAATTCTTCAATACCGGCATAAAAAATCTTCCGGAGAGATAGCAGAAAACGTTTGTCTCGATCATATTTGAATCTCCGCCGTCGTAGTTTGGAATCGGTTTATTAACCATACCTGCTAATGCGAATGCTTCACTTACTCCTCCTCCCACTGCTAAAGCTTTGAAATGCGCCGAATTGTACACCAAACCAGCACCGGAAATTTCTAATATTTCCAATTCTCTTTGGCTGCGTACTTCAACTAATCTCAAGTTTTCGCTAGTATCTAATATGGCCAAATGTCGAGTTCCAAGCCAATGAAGAGCGTTCATTGTATAAGGGACTTGTACTTTTATTAAAGGCATTAAAGTCATTCGAGGATTGTTGTAACCGTAGGTTACAATTAATCGGGTATAGTGTAATTCGTTACCTCTACCCCATGCTAAAACCGGATGAAATGTTTTTCCTACTGAAACTAATTGCCAAGAGATTAGAGGAAGTGACGTCGATATTCTCGGTAACTGTTGACTATAGAAGACTTTCAATTTAGGACGCACCGAAATCACTACTACCTAAAATGATAGATGATAATATTTAACATAATCGTTATGATCACAAATAGGGGGATAAAAGGATCGAAAGGGAATCGAAAGAGTTGCTGCATAAAATCTATATTTGCTATTGTTTTCATCAAATTTTTTGGGAAATGATGTCTGTTTTTTTTTTCATAATTTGAACGTTTCCTTTATATATTCGAATATTCTTCTGGATATTTCTCGAACATCCCAGCAGTTGGTTGATTTTCTGAATTTAAAAAAAAAATAACCAACAATTTCTCAAAAGTTTGGATCTTTTTGGAGTAATTTTCAACTTTTTCAGCAAAAAAATCGAGTTACACTTGCTTTTGTTTACTATGCTTAGCGAACCTGCCACAAAATAAATTCAAACATTCGTTTCATACATTCAATCATTATATTGGAAATTTAGCAGATTTTGTGCCAATAATTCAGTATTATTTTTAAAGGTATCAATTGAATTTTGAAGAAGTATTTTGGGAGTTCCGTTGATGATTTTATTATTCAACCATGTTCTTTCTTTAATCTTTTTTAATGCTTGCATTGAAATTTGGGATCAAATTATTATGTATTCTCTCTTCTAAATTCAGTATTATTAACTATCCGTATTATTTTAAAACATCGAGGAAATTCTTGTAAATTTGACGACGTATCTGATCTTTTTGGGAGTTTTAAGCAGTTTCTATAAAATTCAAACACTATCGTGGAAAAAATTCGAGATAGTTTTGCCAATTACGATACCTTTGCACCAAGTACAGCAACGTTCTGAATTTTTTAAAAAAATTTCCCAAAAGTTTGACGATTTCCTCGAAAATTGAGCACTTTCATTAAAACCCAGTAAATTTTCAATTGTCTCGCAAAGAATTCGAGCTAGTCTTGCCAATTTCTTTTGTTTACGTTGCCTAGCGAATTTTCCACGTGATTTTTTTTCGAATTTTCAAGATACAAGACCATTAGTCGTATGAAAATTCATAAATTCCATCACTCCTTTTGATAATTTCCAAAAATTTCAACAGTCAGTTAACTTCCTGCATTTTTTTTTTGAAATATATCAAGCAATTTTTCAAAAGTTTGACGAAGTTTCGGATTTTTTTGCAAAAATTAAGCACTTACATTAAAATCCAATAAATTTTTTATTGTCTTGCAAAAAATTCGCTCTAGTCTTGCCGATCTCTTTTGTTTACGTTGCCTAACGAATTTTTCATGTGATATTTTCACGAATTTTCGAGATACGAGATCATTAATAAACATGAAAATTCAAAGTTCATTTCACAAATTCCATCATTCCTTTTGATAATTTCTAAAAACATTTTTTTTTTGGAAAAATATCGATCAATTTCTCAAAAGTTTGACGTATTGGATCTTTCTGCGAAATTTGTACAATTTGTTTAAAATCAAATAAATTTTGAACTATCGTACAAAGAACTTCAGCTAGTACTTTTCTCTTCTTTGGTTAACCACGCCTAGCGAACCTGCCATGTAAGATTTTGTAGAAAATTCGAGACGCGATGTCAAAGCATGGCCTGGAGGAATCGGGAAACATCTAGAATATTCGCGACAGCTTTGAAACGTTTAATGCCCAATAAATATATATCACGTTGTCAAAATAATAATAATTATTTTATATGATTGTTAAATGTGAAAATTATAGCGTTTTTCTCATGAAGTCGATTATTTTTTTAATATTTCTAGTCATGAGCGAGACTGGTCTTGGTATTGGTCCCGCAAAAAATGCAAGAGCAATACCAAGACCAGCTAAAGAGTGACTAGACCAAGACCAAAATCGACGAAGACGAAAACCAAATATGAAGCTTCAATACCAAGGCTAAGCCGGTCTTTTTCTTGTATTTATTCTTCAATAAATATATAAAATAGAATTAATTTTTAAATGTCGTTCGTACTTTGTTCTTTATTCATATTTCCAAAAAATTTCTAGATGCGTTCAATCTAGTACATCAAATTTTCGATATAACAATAATTTTACGTCAGTTTAGTATTACATAAATATCCAATAAATATAATTAAAAAATAAATATTTTTTTTATTTTAATTGACGATAAATTAAAATTAACATTTTTTAAAAAAATTTCAGGTATATTGTAGCCAATCCTGATAGATATTTTTTTGAAAAAAATACTATTTTCATTATCAAAACGTCATAGCAATGAAAAATGTTATCAATGAGAAAAGTGTAGTATCTTACCTTAGACAAGGTCGCCATGGCTACCAAAACAACGTTATTAAGAAAACGTAAATCGTGTCCTCTAACTAGTGGTTCGAAAACACATACTTCGCCCTTAGCACCGGAAAATAAACATTTGGAATTCCAAGTTCTCATCCCGAGTCTTCTATTAAACGATAGTGAAAACACACATCCCGAAGAATCTCCGCACAAAGCTAAATTATTGAGAAAAGTGAATCTTAGAGACAGTACCGCCGTTTGGGGCGCGTGGGCGTCCGGCAGTCTCCGCAGTACGTCTCCAGTAGAAGCATCTATCATTGATATGAAACCCCTTTCGTAACTATAAAAAAAAACACAATTTAAAATATTCAGTCCTAAAATTTTGCGGATATTACTACACCCTTGATCTATTTCAAAGTTAAATCAATTATTTATCATCAAATCACATTGTAAAAGGGTGTGGAGCGAGAGGTTTTGATCAAAAGTAATGTAATGTTGTCTTGAGACAGTTCCGCTTAAACAAGATTGTGGTTGACCATTCATTGTATTAAAACTACTTGTTACTTAACAACAAAAATTTTAATTCTTAATATCTAACCAGCAACCGTCTCATCTTGTTGGTTGGTTAACATACACAAGTTAAATAGTTCAATTCACTACATTGAAAAATCTATTTATTGAAGTATTTCCGAGATATTTAAATTTTTTCAAAATCTTTGAAAAATCCTAGGCTGCAATGCATAAAGATATTTTCGTTAATAACGAAGCTAGTGACGTGAAATTGTAAGCAATAAACAACAAGCTTCCCCGTTAATTCCATGTATTCAACTCATTGTTATCTCATACAGGATGTTGCCGTCAATATGCACCATTTAAATCATTTAAAAGTTACTTAATTTCAATAACATTTTTAAAAACTTCTCCTTGTTAACTACCCCCACCCTCCTCCACATTATGACTCCGATATTTGGGCAGTTCACTGGTGGTGTTCCACTCTATTCTTACAAAAATATGACAGAAAGACAAACTACATTTTTTGATAAAATACGACGCTGCTACTTTGTATTATTTGCAATTATCAGAACAAGACATTGTATCTTCGAACTTACTGTACAAAATATAATTACCCAACTAGAAGTCTTGTGGATTCCAGATTGAATGACAAGGCAGAAACTGCACCTTGATCCGATGTGGTGGTATCATGACAACACCAACACAAATTCTGTTCACAGTCAAATGCCAAAATGTAACCATGCGAAGTTCCTACTGCTATGTAATTTAAACTATTCGTTATGACTGTAGGTGATCCTGCATTGACTCTATCCTGAAATATAATCATTATTTATCACTATAAACTATAAATAGTCAAGGAAATTAATACCACAAGTTTGTGAACGAGTAAAAGAAGTTATATTTCGAAATAACTTATTTTGACCGATGCCTAGAAGTTAACAAAAGTATATTCAGCTACGAACACACTATTATTTTTTTCTACTGACTATATATTGATAAAATGTTTTTCTTTTATTATCAAAATATTAATGATAAATTTTTTCTTCTGGTATTAATACTCCTGTCACTAAGTTGGACTTTCTGGAAACGTTAGTGATATTTATACGGAAACTTACTATTTACTACTATCACTAAGCAACACTGACAGAGAAACATCTCTGAAGATGATAACCTATGGTTATTGAAACGTGCTTCACACAACTTATGCCCAGTTTCTCAAAATCTAAATCCCAAAACCAAGATTCCAATCTATTTACTTTTCATTGAGGATAAATTTGAAGGTTTTTTAAAAATTTGAATTTATTTCTCTTAACAGTATCTATCAGTAAGGAATTGGTATTTTTATCTATACAATTTCTTATATGTTGTAATTTTGTCATTAAAAATTCTCCTCTTAACAACCCATTCTACGGCTTATGTTGGATATACATCCTCAGTTTTGATCATCTCAATCAACCAAATTGTTGGTATTTGACACTATTAGACGATGAACTGGCGCAAAAACTAAAAATCTGTCAATATTTTTTTTATGTAAAGAGAGAGAGAGCACAAAACCCTTTAACAATCCAGTAATTCGAGCGGTGCCTGTTCGTTGTTGATATTTCTGGTTTTTCCTTATACTTTACTAAAATATACTGAGAAGATGTTTCGTTACTTTTGTCAAAATTGTTAACATCCAAACTTATTTTAATCTACACTGAATTTGTTTATGTGGAATATTTTTTTTAATTTCAAATGGAAGTCTCCAAAAAAAGTATTGAAAAAATGTTTTTAGTTACTTTTCATTCTAAAAACTTGAAATACTTCATTTCTTACTTCTAAAAATGTAAATTTACATTCATATAAATTGAAAAGATGTATCTGAAATAAATAATTGTCTGAATATTTCTATTTAAAAGTTTAGAAAAATATCTAATGAATTGGAATAGGGAATGAAATAAAAAAAATAGTATCAATATAACGATAAGTTTATTATGTTAACCAGTCTTACAAAATCATTACAGTGACTAATTATACAAATACAAATACTATCCAAATCATCACTTAAAATTAGAACCAAATTTAAAAAAAAAAACATAAATTGTGGAACTAACCCCAAATCAAAATTAACAAAAAATACAAAAGCAGTGGTATAAAAAAACTTACAAATTAAACATGTAAAAATGCGAGAGTAAAAGTTTACTTCTTATCACCCGCTCCGCTTTCCTTTTCGATGGCCTTGGCAGGTTGTCCGGTTTGTTCTACAGGAATAACTTTGTGGGTTATTTGTCCTGCATCAATTCTTGGCGCCGTAATGGAAAGAACTCCATCAGAAGATAACTTTGATTCGAGTTTGCTCATATCGTAAGTTTTAGGTACGACATATTTTCTAAGGAAATGTCTGTAAATGTGGCCGTGTTCATCTTCCTTTTCTTCGTGCTTACCCTCGATGGTAATTGTGTTCTCTCCAGTGACTTTTACAGAAATTTCATCAGGTTTGAATTGTTGCACATCCAAATTGGCCAAAAATTGATCTTTACCGTAATTGACGACGGATCCAGAATCATGTTCCGACGCTGCAGATTTCCAATTTCTTATGTAGCCAGCCGGACAACGAAGGAAATGTCTGGAAACCGGTTGGAATAAATCCTCGGGCTCCAACACCATTCCAAAATGTTGGTCGAAAATTCTTGACGGTCTCGCAAAATAGGAGTCGTCGAACAAGTATGGAATTAGAGACATTTTCTTATTTTTTTTTTGTAAATTTGCTGCGAATAACTTTTTCGACTGTGGCACTTCTCACAAACTGCTAACAGTAGAAACTGACATCAACGCCGGCTAGAGCCGGTTATATACTTACCGAAGTGTTTCGAGAAAGTTCGTGAACAATCAATTTACATTTAACCAATGAGAGAACGTAGAAAATTCTCGGCTTCTCGAGTATATACCAGGCTAGCAACAAAAAATTGGTAGTGACTGCTGATACGTCAGTCACAGGTCGGTATTTTAAAAATATTTCAAATAATTAAAATTTTATAATAACTAGTAATTTAACGGTTAGATTTATCACATACAAACATTCAAAATAAAGTCTTGTTCACTAAAAAATAATTCGAATGAAAATTTGTGCAATTACAAGAATAAGGTACACGAAGTGTTCCTAATTTTTAAATAGATTAGCTTTTAAATAAACTACTCTCAATTATTTTGAACTGCATATAAAACACAATATTAGTGACGTATTGAAATTAATCCTCGATAAATTCCTAAATTTTCAACGGCTTTTGTAAGAATTGGTTCAAATGAGTTCGCTATTGGTTACTGGACATCAAACTGAATGAATATGATAAAGAATCGTTCAAACCAAAAACAATATTGTCAATATCAACATGAAACAAAAAAGAAGATATGGATCGAGAGCAAGAAGGAGAAAGAGGTACATGAGAAATTTACTGCGTGTATCATATACTGGTTGAGCTGTTCTATTAGCAATTATAAGAAATACAACTATTTAGTTTGGCATTACAATAAAAAAATTGAATAGTTTGTATGTTAACGAGAAATCAAATCATACACAAATAAAATATTTTTCATTTTATTGTCTCTAATACTTTAGTCCCCGAAACTACTATACTATCATAAATACTTCTTCGAAAACAATACTCATAAGGTGTATCTTGACATTATTATGAGTTCTCTTGATAAAGTTTCCCTACATGTAGTATTTCATATATCAGCATATGTTTAAAATCCGGATTATTGGCCGCGTATCCATAACCAACCGTTTCGATAGGAATAATCGAACAAATTTCTATAATCGATTCAAATTCTTACTTGGAAAGTTAAATATAGAATAAATATAGAATAAAGTATAAAGAATAAAATTCTTGATCAAAATTAAAAAAAATAATTATCAACGTTCAGTGCAGTTTTCATATTTAAGTATATAGAAAATATATAAAATCAGATTAATGTTCATGGCGACTCTAATTATCAGGTGTATAAAAAATATTTTTGACCTTCAATACATGATCAACTAATTATCATCAATTTTGTACTATTACAACAATAATTTCTAATTTACATATACTTTGTATTGAAACGATTTACAAAGGAAAATTTTTATGTTGATACAATATTTACTTATTTTTAAGGATCCGTTTTTATGGAATATAATAAAAAATGCAAAGACTATTTACATGTTAATGAACTTCTGTACGTTAAGCTTTTTAGTTAAGTCTAACTGGCATTTTTCTTAACTAAATTCATAGTTTTTTCAATAAATTCTGTGAAACCGGTTACATCTGTGAAGTTTTCCTCCATTAGTTGCAAATTTTCACAAACTATTCCAATAACATAGTACTTTACAAAATATCCTCTTTTTTGAACTTATTACTGTACTTTTAGTTGAAAAAATTCATATTATCCTACAATATTTCTATATACTTTTGTTTCTATTAGAAATACCATTCAAAATAACTTAAATTGTAATGTAGAGTTTGGAATTTATTTATCAGTTTTTTTGGTAAATTATCTAGTAAAATATTTAATTCAATATTTAATATTATATGTCGTCGTTAAACATTAAAATAATTTTATTTTCATAAAGTATTAAAAATAGATCCTTATTATTCATACAAGCTTGTTAACTTTAAAACATTCTCGAATTCATCGATTCATACACAATGTGTGTCACTCACGTTCCCGAACATTCGAGATATTTGAATTCGACCAATGAGAGTATATCAGCTGTTCCCGTAAATTCTAGAGCTTTCTTGTGCAAAAACAGATACGTATAAAAACAAAGGTAGATCGTCTGGATTCAGTATAACCGAATTGTCAACTGTGAAGTGAAGTACTAAGTGTTTCTTCGAAAAGTATTTAAATAGTCTTGTTCAAGAGAGTGAGAATTCGTTAGTGATTTGAAGAAAAATATTTAAAAATGGCATTTCTTCCAATAATGTTTGGTTCAAACAACTGGGGACCTCATATTCGTTGCCCTCGTCGCTACCGGAATGATTTCGTCGGGGACATTATAACACCCCTAGCAATAATGCAAGCTATGTTAGATTCAGAAAATGAACAAGATTCAAAAAATGTGAGTTCAACCCTCCAACAGCGACCGGCGTCGGCGGTAACTATTGATAAAAATAAATTCCAAGCCAATTTTGATGTGCAACATTTTAAACCAGATGAAATTACTGTCAGAGTAGCTGACAATTATGTTACTGTCGAAGCTAAACACGAGGAAAAACAAGATGAACATGGCCACATATACCGACATTTCATCAGAAAATACAAATTACCAGAAAATTGTGATTCGAGTAGATTAGAATCCAGGTTGTCTACAGATGGAGTTCTAACAGTCGTCGCTCCTCTTATGGGGGATAAAACCGAGCAGAGAACCATTCCGATAACTCAAACTGGCCAACCGGTTAGAACAGCCGAAAAGAAAAAACCGGAGGAAGAAAAACCAATGGAGTAAATCGAGTTTTTGAAAAATCTCTTTTGTTATAAGACTGTTTTTGCTGTATTACGTATTATTTCCTAACTAGTTTTAAAAAAATAATTTAAGTTTTTTTTTTATTTTGTTAGTGTTTAAATTTTTCTATAGAAAATGTAAGTTTTTTTTAAAATTTGTATTACATTACACTACTATGAATGTAACAAAAATTCAATAAAAGTCAACTTTGAATCATTTTTTGTTTGAATTACACTACAAAAAGTAGACTTTCTATTTATTTCTAATGCTTTTCAAATCAACTCAACATTTTTAAAGTTTTTTATTATTGAAAACCTAAATGAGAAATTTCTAGTTTAAGGTATAGGGTGTGGTACGAAGTTTCATTGGGAGTAATGGCAGATAATTAAAAATAACAAATAAAAGTGGTAGGTTCTGGTCGGTGCTGAAACCAAGCTAATTTCTACACGTACAGAGTATGGCGCAGAGTTTGGATAAAAAATAAAACGATAAAGTAAATTTGAGAGTTCTTGGCGTTCCTAAAATCAATTTGACAATTTTTGCTTTACTTCAATGTACAGGGTGTGATGCAAGGAGTTATGATTAAAAGTGATCGAGTTTAACCACATTAGAAATAAAAAGTTATTAAGTTTGTTATAACTTAATTAAAAAATGATCAAAAACGGTCATATACAGGGCTGAAAGGGTGTTACAAATAAAAATTGATGATTCACTGGATAGTTACTTACAACAGTTTTTAAACTATCATTTTGGTAAATGGTCCTCAGTTGAAACTGAGCGAATTGACTTGCACACTATTTCTACATCAGTTTAATTTAATATTAGAAATTATAAAAATGTTTTTATTTTTAGACTTGCAGCAAAGTTCGTGAATTCGGTTGAGTGGTTTTAAAAAATTTGTGTACAAGATATAAATTTTAAGATTGACACTGGCAGCCAAGTCAATATTTTTAACAACATGGATTTTAAAAAAGTTGAGGCTTGTCTTTATAAACAAAATTGTGCTTTTTTTGTTAAATGTTACAGAAAATTTTACCCCTCTATAATTTTTTTAGATGATTCTTTCAAATGATAATGCTTTAGAATTAAATGAACAAAAATGAAAATTATTGTCAGCCACAAAGAAAACAGTTTTATTCCTTATATATTTTTTTTCCAATTTTATAAGAGATAGTACCACTGTAGTCAGAAACAGTACTTCATTTTATAATGCCTAGAGATATGCCAGAATTAGCTAAAGATAACAGCCTTTATTTTCATAATCAGTTTTATCTTAAACTTTCTACTTTTATCAACTAAACAACAGTCTTACAACCTTACAACTTGACATGGTGACAATTGTGTGAAGTCTGGGGCACAAAAACAGTCTAATTCATTATCAAGTTATAGATTTTATATGGCGCTAAAACCAAACTAATTCTTTTAAAATGTACAAGGTGCCTTTTGTTCACAAGTAATTATGGATAGTTAGTTGAGAATATGAAATTATTGATTTGTGTTGTCCATACTGTTTACACTATCACCAACACTCACACTGTTTGAGTATGAAGGTAAAGGACAGTAACTTAATAATTATCAAAACGCGCGTCAGATGGTGTATTTGTGTTTAATATAATGGTAGCGTAAACAGTTTGTTCATGAATACCACCAATTTTTCCAGAAAATAGTTCAAAGTAAGCTGATTAAAAGCCTAAATGGATACGAAAACCCAAAACTCCTCCAACACCATCAAAATTACCCCAGAAGTTTCAGAAGGTACTATGGGAGGAAGAAAATTAGTTTTTGTCAATTGTTTTGATAAACTGGGCATGATGACAATTTAAAGCAAGCTATTAAAAGTCTCAATGGACACATAACCCTCCTAACCCCTTCAAAACTACTCCTGAAGTATCCAAAGGTACCCGGGGAGGAAAGGAATTGGTTTTGGCCAATTGTTCTGAAACTTGGCACAATGATAGTTCAAAGTAAACTGATTAAATATCTCAATGAACACGAAACCTCAAAACCTCCCTAAAGCTACCCTTGAAAAGTCCAAGCCCAGTTTTTCTGAATCTCCGCCCAATGATAGTTTGAAAGAAGCTGATTAAAAGACTCACTCGGTCATCAATCAATGGGGTAGGTAAGTTGCATAAGTTACTAAATCAACAGGAGTAGTTTTGAGGAGGTTGGGAGTTTTGTGTCCATTGAGACTTTCGACTTGCTTCTAACTATTTAATCCAATTTGCGTAAGAATTGAACAAGGTCCTCCAACTTAGATGTCTGAAGAGCACTTACGTAATTTTAAATATAAATATTTTAGATAAAGTTTATATAAGAAGTTCCATACCAATTATTAAATTACTTAAATGTACGAAAAATTTAAAGACATTGAAAAGATATTGGAGTACAAAGGTTAGAAATGTTTGTGCCCATTTCAAAAGTTGTTTGGAATGCTTAGAAGTCACAAACAACCACCAAAAAAAATTACCTGTGTTTTATGTAATGAAGGTGAACTTCATTTTCAAGTTTGGCTTTTATGTGATATGTAAACAACGATTTTATAACAATGCAAAATTGAAGGGCCTATTACATCTTTAAAATAGATTGAAAGGGTGAAAGAATTTGAAGAATCACTGTGCCAATAAATATGTATTAAGTTTGAATAAATTGAATCGAAAGTTATAGTGAGTGGACACAAGCTACTGAATCTCAATTTATTTGTAAAAAACTAGGATAAAAACATTATATAACATTTAAGTTAATACTGAATAATAAATAAATATACTAATCACAACAAACACCAAGCAATTTTGAATGAACTAATTTTCAATAGAAATAAATAAAAAGAATATTCAGGAACAATTAAACCCAATCTATATATGCCAATAAACTATAGAACAATTAAACCCAATCTATATATGCCAATAAACTATAGAAAAATTACTTTTATTGGGATATAAACTATTTATAATGTAAAATACCCACAAACATACATTTTGATCTATACTATCGATTCAATATTTTAGAGGAAATTTAAAAATAATATACCAAAATAATTGAAACAAAGTATATATTTAACAGATACATTGGAACGCAGTCTTTGCGAACAAGTTTATGAACGTACTTGTTTTTGGATTGTGTCAATAATTTCAGTCCCTGATGATGAATACATAGTTATTTGGAAGATTGGAATATATATTTGAGAGTACACACATTGGTGTTTCATTGCCCAGTTCCACAACAATCGCGTATATTTAAAAGATATATTAAATTTAATGAAAAATTACTTACTGCTGCAGAAGTAATTTGTGAAGAAACTCCTTGTAAGACACAATGATATAACATTGAATGAAGCTTATTTGTCATACTTTGAAAAGAATGCAGTGAAGCACTATCGCTTCCTACAGAATCTAAATCCCACAGGGCATTTTCGAGTGATGGGGGGGCCACTTGAGGAATGTCACATTCCAAATCATCAATCTAAAAGAAACATAATATTTATGATTTGGTACAAGTTATATTAACAACAAATCTTTTCAAAAAATTAACACAAATTTGTACTTAGTAGTTAATAATACGAAGAATATAATAGCCTTATATAATTGAATTTATCTAAAAATTGAAAATACACAACTAAAGGTAATCTTGTAATTTAAATTTTAGCTAGTATAATTAAATACATTGATAACGTTATAACCTCTTTGAAATCCAAAAGGGATTCATCTGAATCTTCGATAGGAACATCTTCGCATTCTGAACCCATTACTAAATAACCCTAAAATGATACTATTAATTTTAAAACCCTTCTATTTTATCAGCTACCGGGTGTTTCTGTTTACAGTTTACTATTACATCTGTCATTGTCAAAATTGATAAACAAGCATTCCAGAGTAAAACCTAGAACAAAAACGGGCTTATAAATTGCCATTTAATATTTTTCTCTGTTATTAATGTGTATTTACCAAAGGAGTAAATAGAGATAAACTGTTATATAATTGTATTAATGCTAATTTGGGAGTCATTACATACATTAAATCTCGAGTATAAAGTTCGTAATGTTCTTTTTTGCCCATATGTCAAAATCAGCTGTAGCTGTCAATTTTATAAACACATGTATATATTTTCATAGGAGGTGAATGCTTTAAAGTAATTGATAGATAATTTATACCTAATGGATGATAATAATTTGGAATATTGCTTAGAGCTATCCGAAGATCCTATTCGATTTGAAGCAGTCAATCAGTTAACGAATGTTTTTTTTGATGATTCAAATAAAGATGTAAGTATTTAATTTGAGATGTCTACCATTATTTAACAACAATTTTTGAAGGTCTTCGCTGTACGATCTGGAGGAGTTATGGGAGTCGTTGTCAAAAATGCTGATCATAAGTCCCAATCGTTAGACTTCAGGATGGAAGATCATGGACCTGTTTTATCAATAAAATTTTCTCCAGATCACCAAATTCTTGCTGTTCAAAGAGCTAGCAATTCCGTAGAATTCATGAATTTCAATGGAACAAATTTAGATACAGAATACTCGCAAACTTGTAAAAAAAGCTCTAACATTCTCGGATTCATTTGGTCCCAAAAAAATGAGGTAGCTTTTATAACAGATCATGGGATTGAATTGTATATGGTTATACCAGATAAGAAATCTTTGAAGCATTTAAAAACTACGAGTGCCACTGTTCAATGGTTTGTTTGGTGTAATGTTAATAAAATTGCCCTTCTAGCTTCTGCTCATGGCTCTAACCTGTTACCTGTTGTGATTAAACAAGGAACAATTAACAAATTAGCGAAAGTTGATAGTATGTATATAGTTAAGACTATAATTAATTAAATAATTTCAATCAGTGTAATATTATAAAATGGTTTTGGAAGTATAATTAACTTCTTAAAAATAATTTAAAAAAAAAATTATTGTTAGAAAATGAATTGGTAGATAAAAATATCATAACTATGAATACTTGATGAATTTTCATGATTATAATAGTTTTTTAACGTCTTTATATTATTTTTTCATTTGATTTGAAATTTAAAACATTTTTAAGCTGAACCAAGTCGAATGGCCCTAGAACGGGACATTACTCTTGCTATTCTATATGGTACATCCGCAGTTTTAATATTAAGACATCAAAACGGACCAAATACTGCAGAAGTACACATACACACTTTAAATGGACCAGGTCAGTCTCCAGTAAAGTCTCATGTATTAAAACTGGGATTATCTGGAAGATTTGCAATCAATATTGAAGATGACATTATTTTGGTACACCATCAGGTAAATATTATAACAAAGACAGTTCATTCTCTTAGAAAATGTTTCTATAATCTAATAACTGACCATATAAGCTTTCAATAGGCGCCTACTTGAAACTACCAAAGGTATTGAATACCAAATAGGCATTTTGGTTTGAACTTTTCGACACTTCTAGCCAAACTGTAAGGATTTCATAAGTGTTTGATCATGCATGTGAGTGTTAAGCATCAGCAACATATAGTGTGGAGATAACATCTGAGATGGTTGTACTCAGTTAAAATGCTTGTTTAAGAAGAGCAATTGTTCAGTGAAAGAGGAAGAAGTCTCATCTATGTGTGCCTTAGCTTGTCTCACACTGGGTGTTTCCATCAATATCCATAGAGTCTTGAGAGCAGACTGCTGAGAGACATATTAGAAACTCTTTGAGTTACATAAGCAGGGATTTTATTTCTCTTGGTGGATTTGCTGATCCCAATCTGATGAGGGAGTCAGCTTTGTTATTGCCCAAGTGACTGTACACCCAAACGAGCTGGACCTTGCAGACATACCAGCTTTTGTAGGACGACTATTGTTCCCAGAAGCCTGCTACAGCAAAGTCATTGGATGTCATCTATGTACCAGCTGGATCCATTATTTAGTAGTGCTGACTTAGAACCACCAGTCATTGGTTCTTTATCAGTCGCAGGTGCCAGTTAAGTAATGAAACTATCAATGTAAAATATTTTATTTTGAAGTCAATACATACCATCATGTAAATTTTCCGTTGTGTGAAATAATACTAGAAATATTTTTATATCAGCTTCTTTAGGACATCTGATACTTCATGGCAACTTTAAACTTGCTATATATATTGGAATAATTCAGAAATATACAGGGTCTAGGCTATCTAAGATGATCCAAGTTCAAACCCAAGTAAATAAAATATACCTCACCACCTTCCAATAGGCGTTGGCAAATTACCAACTATATTCTGCCTAACGCAGCAAGAAATGATAAAAATTATTGACCTGCCTAATATTCCTTAAATTTAATACAGGGCTTGACAATTGCATTGTAGGGCCCTTCTATCTCCGAGAAGTTTCCATCTACTCACATTTAATACATAGGCATGAGTGAATATACAATGTTTTTGGTTTTTAATAATAGATCTGTCTTCTCTTTCATATCACCACCAGAAATTAAGTCAGTATTGATTTTTGACTTATCCTCTATAAAATTTATGAATATTAACTAAATATAGAATGTTTTATTAAAAAAAATATATAACTTGTGATATGTTACAGCCTATTACAAAGAAAACTGTTTTATCATAAAAATTGTTCACACTGTAAATCTAAATCTACATAATTGTTGTTGTAGGCGTCAAGAAGCTCTGTGATATTCGATATTTCGTTACCAAGTGAAAGTGACGGTACTGTACAATATCACTCTCCAATCACAGCTGCCAAATCGATGAGACCTGCCAGGTTAACCTTACCAGGTCTTTTAGAACCGGAAACTCATTTATGTGAACTTTGTATCCTTTTTTATATTAGGAAAATAATTTAACAATGTAAAAAGCACCAAATGTATAACAAGAACGACACAGAAATTACCATCAAAGTAGTAATCAATGACTGCCAATCATGGGTCAAGAAAGATCTTCCGCAAGATCAAATTAAATCTCTCTCATATACAAAAGCAAGTTCTTCATATCCCTAGAAAACCTAGTCAATATTTTTAATCATGGTTGTTAGCAATAAACTTATGTTTGGGAGTGTTTGAAGGCACTGAAGGCAATTGAGTACATGTCCAAGCTAGCGTAAGGTCTAAACAAACTCTAAGAGTACTAGTTAATAGAAATAAAGCAACCCTAATGTGCCTACCAGGCTACCAGAGTATACTTGGAGCTAAAGAATCAAATAGAGTCTTACTGGAGGAACACTCCAGACCTAAGACATAGCAAAAGGTTCATAATCATATCAGCTAAGAAGTCTTCTGACAGGTCACTGCCTCATCAAATACAATTGTAATATCAATGGGGAAGCAGATAGCCGTACTAAAAAAGGGTAGCAGATCCATATTTTGGACCAGAGCCCTTCTGTGGCCTCATGAGGTGCCACATCAACAAAAAAACTGAATTTACTACTGAAATATCAGATGGAGTCTTACTGAAGAAACACTTCAGGTCTAGCACATACTAATGGGTCATAATCATATCAGCTAAGAAGTCTTCTTTCAGGTTACTGCCCTGTCAAATACCATTGTAATATCAAGCAATGGGAAAGCAGACAGTTTCACTAAAAAGGGCCAACAACTCCATATTTTGGACCAGAGCCCTTCTGTGGCCTCATGAGGTGCCACATCAACAAAAAAACTGAATTTAGTACTGAAGTATCAGATGAAGTCTTACTGAAGAAACACTTCAGGTCTAGCACATACTAATGGATCATAATCATATCAGCTAAGAAGTCTTCTTTCAGGTTACTGTCCTGTCAAATACCATTGTAATATCAAGCAATGGGAAAGCAGACAGTTTCACTAAAAAGGGCCAACAACTCCATATTTTGGACCAGAGCCCTTCTGGGCCTCGTCAGATGTCACATCAACAAAAAAACTGAATTTAGTACTGAAGAATCAGATGGAGCTTTACTGTAGAAAAACTCCAGAACCAAGACATTCCCAAGGGTCATAATCAAATCAGCTAAGAAGTCTTTTTTCAAGTCACTGCCTCGTCGAAATACCATTTTAAGAAGATAGGCACGGCAAAGGATGATAACAACAGATTCTATGAGTTAACCTTAGATATAGCAGAGCATCAACAAAAACAGACAATGGGGAAGCAGACGGTTTTGCTGAAAAGGGCCAACGACTCCATATTTTGGACCAGAGCCCTTCTGTGGCCTTGTAAGATGTCACATTAATAAAAATAAAAACTGAATTTAGTACTGAAGAATCAGATAGAGCTTCATTGGAGAAACACTCTAGGACTAAGACATACCCAAGGGTCATAATCAAATCAGCTAAGAAGTCTTTTCCAGATAACTGCCTCGTCATATACCATTTTAAGAAAATATACACAGCAGAGGATGACCACTGCAAAATCTGTGAGCTAACCTTAGATATAACAGAGCATCTATTCTACTGTTGTCGTGCCATTTCAGCAAACGTCTTAAGTACTTTGAAGGAGTAGTGCTAACACCTGGGAAGTGGGTCAAAAAAACCTCCATAAAAATAGCCTCCTTTGTGAAGTGTTGTAATTTTAATACTGAAATATTCCTGATTTTACACATGCTTTTTTGTAATTTTGAAAACAAAATTCTTAACATTTGTTAGATTCACCTAATTGGGTGGTTTTTCAACCGAATATTATAATAGATGCCAAATTGGGATGTTTGTGGCATATACAATTATGTCTGTCAGAATTATGTCAACAAATAATTGATTTACGAGTTTGTACAAATGTGATGTTGAATAGAACCCATGGCAAAACTGTATTATTGAGAGTAAGTATTCAAAAATTTGATGCAACTAAGCATTACAACAAAGTGAAAAAATGTGATTTCTTATATAGGGTATGCAAAAATTTGTAACCAACTGTAGATAAAATAAAAAAAACTGTAAATACATAAAAACAAATTTCTAATCCCCGTTTTTTAATAATTGTCAGAAAACGTTTAATTTTTCTAATATTCCTAAAATTTAATACAAGAAGAGTGAAAATATGAACCAATTATTTCTCAGTATTAGTCGAGGTGTAGATTTGTCTATAAATGATACTTTTCAGTAAATTATAGAAATTGTTGTACTCTTACGAATAGATTAAAAAAAAGCAATGTAACATTTAGAATTGTATTTTGTTATTATTTTACCATACTTACCTCAAACAATTATCGCCAGGTCAGGGCAGTCAGGACTCCATATCCTGCGTCGGTTAGATTTATAAGCAGACTATTAATGATCATAGTAGTGGCGATAGGCAGCCGCCTTGTAGTTTCCGTCTTCTGGTGTAACAGTTATTGCTTTATCTTTAGATTGATATTGGTAGGGTTTATATTCTATAGTTTCCTGGTTAGACTATGCAGGGCAGAGACAATCGACTTACCTTTTTGGTATGCAAATTGGTTTCTAAGTAAGCAGTTTGATTCTGATGTAGGAATCAATAATTTGAAGCTAGCTCGAAATAACATTACACGCCTCCTTATAAAGATTGACAGTACTTTTTAGGGTAGAATCAGGTGGATTCCGTCTTTTCCTGAATATTTTTACATCTTACAAGAGCTCCGCTTTGGCTTTTCTGGCAGGGTCTGCTTCCTTCTATAATGCTGGAGCCTGGAAAATTAGTAGGTATCTAAGACTAGCGCCAGTATTTCACCGTGTTTCTCCCTTTTTAATCTCACTTTTTCCTTTGTTATGGTCCTTTGCTAGGTGTGTATCTTTCTAAATACTCCGTATAAAATAATAGAACTCGATATTGTTGTAACGGGAAAATGAAGGGGATGTGGAATTCCATATTAACTGTAGGGTGTTCAATTAAATAAACAAACGTAACCTTCTATTTCATTTATTTAGGTGCTGATGGACTACATAAATCAAGATATACTGAAATTAGATAAAATTCAAGAAGCATTCACTCTGATCAATGCAATTTATCGAGATTATATGGAAGTGGAACAGCAACCTAATATAGTTGGTGGGTTTAATGTTTCTGTAACATCTCAACGGAGAAATCTCAAACAACCAAGGGTACTAATCACCCAAGACGATATGATGAATGAAGTATTCCAAAAATTGGATCCAGAAAAGGATATATCGAAATTAGAATGGCTCTTAGTTAGTTATTTAACCTCACTTTCACAATGTAATATACCCGCCCAATATAGTTTGAATGAACTTCTAGTCACTTGTCTTGTAAGTATATCTGATTGTAGATATTATTTGAGATAAGTTGATTCTAATTTGTATCTGTATTTAAAAAACATTTATGAATTAATTTAGCTGGAATCTATTGTGCTCCCCCGAATTACTAGTACTGAATTCAACTGAACTGTTTGATATTTCTAATTGTAAAATGTCGTTCCAAATTTCGCTCCAATATTCTGTGTTGATGACATTCTTGAAAAATGTTATCTTGTATATACGTTCAGTAATGTTATTGAGTTTAGATTCATTGAGGTTTTCTGAATTTAATTTTTGCAAAAATGGCTTTTCTAAATCTAGTTTGGTGAAAAAATAGTTTTTCAGAGTTCAGTTTGGTCAAAACCGGCCTTTTTAACGTCAGTTTTATCAAACAATGGTTTTGTCTAAATCTAGTTTGATAAAAAATTGTTTTTAAGAGCTCATTTTGGCAAAAATGGCTCAAAACTGATTTTTTTAAATTCATTTTTGTCATCTAAATTATCTAAATTATCTAAATCTAATCGGGTTACAAAGTGTTACTAAGAGCTCATTTTGGTCAAAACTAGCTTTTTTAAATCTAATTTTGGGAAAAAATGGTTTATACAAATTTAATCTCATTTAGTTAAAAAAAGTGTTTTTTGGGTGTAATTTGGTCTTTTCTAATCTCAGTTAAATTTGGTCAAAAAATGTTTTTTTCCAAATCTAATGTCAAAGATAGATTTTCTAAATATAATATAATAAATAGGTTTTCAAAGTCTAATTTGGTGACTAAATGACTTCGCCAAATGTTATTTTGGAAAAATTTAGCTACGCTATTTTTTCAACAATGGGCATTTTTAGTTAAAATTGGTCAGTAAGTGGGTTTTCTATTTTCGTTGTATACAAAAAATGGCTTTCCGAAGACAAATTTGAGCAAAAAACGACTTTTCTGGGTTTAATTTGATGAAAACGAGGGTTTTCCAAGTCTTAATTGGCTAAAAATATGAGTTTTGTCATAAATTATATTTCCCAGATTATTTGTATTTTTTCGACTGTACATGGGATTTATATGTTAGTTTTGAGTCCAGAATTAGACCTGAGTACTTCGTTTTTCTGAGGGAAAGAATTGTTATTGTATTATTTACATCTAAATTAATATACTCTGTAATATTGTTCAAGTATACAAAACTAATTGGGTTTATTTTAGGCTAGACAACAAAAATTTACAGTTCTACAACAAATGCTGCAATACGGCGTGATAGCCGATTCGAAACCATTAGCGTGTTTACTGTTATCATTGGGTAATATGCATTCGTCTACCTCACAGATGGCATTGGATATGCTCTGTAGACTAGAAGCTAAAGAAGAAATTCAAGAAGTACTTTTTAGCGAAGGATTACTTCTTCTGGCTTTGAAATTGGCAGATAAAAATGCCAATCCGAGGAAATTTTTAACGGCCGCTGAAGATTCAAACGACGTAACACTTTTGCACAGTGTACTTATTTATTTGAAAAATAATCCCGATTATGTCACCGCCTTCGAAAAAGGTAACAAAGCACTTTAGAAAATGGCTGAAAATCTCTTAGGCCCCCTATTATTGGCAATATTTTTCACTATTATATTTCTTGTTATCGACTTTGCATAATATGATATAAAGCTAACTTTTCTGCATGGTGTCTACAAGTTGGTGGCATAAGTAAAACTGTTTTATTGTTAAGTTTATGAAAAAAATTATTGTTTTGTATAAAAACTTCTGCAAGGTTGAAAACTAAAAATATAACCGTCAGATATCAAGCTGTAGTATACGTGGTTTGTTATAAAATATTTATGTTGCTAAAGAGTAAAGTAGAAAGAAGAAATTTTGTAAAAAAATATCTTCTATAAATTTAATTTGGTTAAAAAATGGCTCTCCTAGATTTAATTTATTGAAAATGGAGCTTTTCTATTGTTAATTGGGTCAAAAACTTAATTTTAAGACTAGTTTTGTCATAAGTTATGTTTTTTTTTTTGAAAACGTAATTTCATACAATTTTTCTATATGCCACCAATTTACATAAACACACTGTAGATGTTGAACATGTGCAATCTTTCAAACTAATTTCACATTTTTCTATCAATTATTATGGCATCTCAGTATATTATATGAAAGTAATAAATTATACAGATTGTTATTGCTCATCACAAATGAAAACAGCTATCAATATGACCATCATTATTTCTGGATTAATTATTCATTTTATTCTAACTCTCTAAATAATCAAAATTTCGATTCTGTTTTGTATTTTTGAGTTGTATTACTTTCAACAAATTATTATTTCATGCTTTTCAATTATAACTGAAGCACAATAAAAATTATTCTATTTATTTTTTTAGATGAACGATTAAACAAATTTATTCAACAATACAATATTATATTTGACAATCTCAACAATAGCACCAGTATCAAGGAACAATAACATAAAAGAAGACTCCAGTAAAAACAATTCTAATGTGGTTTTAGACGATTATAGCAAGATGAAATGTCGTTTCTGTCATTTGTCAATAACAAAGACCATTTTGATTCTATATATTGTTAAAAATGTCAAGTGAAATGACATTGACAGTGTTACATAAATACGATTTTAGGAGATAAAAAAATGGACCGCAACGTGTATTAATACATTTTCTGAATGTGTTTTGTAAAGAATTAAAAATGTTTCTTTTCTAAATCAAAATTTGTGAATTCAAAAATAATAATAATTGATATTAAATTCAAAAATGGAAAAGAATCGAATCAAGTCTGATAAGTGGCTATTTGATATTATTAATATCTATACTATAATAGTATACTTATATAAGATTTTATATTTTCGTGCTGTGATTGTTAGCTTAAAATAAACTCTGTGTTAGGTATCAAAATCATCTAATTAATTGACTAATGTGTTTCAAAAGCGTGCTCGATTTTTCACTATAAACCAATTCATAATAAGAGCTACTAAAAATAACGACAATTAACTTTTAATCTTAGAAAGCATCCGACAAAATCCAATCAACATTGATTTACACAATCAGTTGAAGTTTCACACCTGTGGTTGCTCAATATAAGTAAACTCTAATAGTCAAATGTCTGGAATAAATCTTTAATTACGTACAACCATTTTCTTATATTGATGGTGCTACACTATACGAGAGTTTTACAAAAAGTTGAGAAACGAACAAGTTCGACACAATGTTCTTTATTGCTTTTCGAAATACTCACCTTTATGGCTTTACATTTTTGCTTACGCTCCAACCAATTCTCGAATTATTTTTTCCTGAAGCAGTAGGGAAGAAGAAAAAGTCCTTATGCGATAAATCTGGCGAATACAGGCAATGAAACATCAATTCAAAGTTTTTCTTCTTCGAATATTCAGTTGTGCTTTATGGGAACTGGCATGGGAAATCCTTCAGGAATATATCTTTCTCACACTTAAATGTTCACGCAAAATTGTGTGTACTGCAGCCTGCGATATCCTAATAGACGCCTCTACCTGTCTGTCTACAGAGCGGGTCTTCTTTAATCATGCACAACAAGACCTTTACTTTGTTTTGATACAGGTTAACCACCATAGTTTCAACGTTACACTATACAAATAGTTAAAGTTTCACAATCTTTTATCACAGGAACCGTTGTTTGTGATAAGTGGGTTCTTACTTACATTCGAAGTCCTGGAATATGTACAATACACATAAAACAGCATCGATTTGGTACACGTTTGAGTTCGTAAACCGCTAGATGAAAGTTGAGGTTCCTGCAGTAGTATGAAAAAACTTCCACGCGTGTACCTTATCAGCCTTTCTGGCATATTTCTCGTCGTGGAAAACAGGCTGCAATCTGAAATCTTCCGTGAGGATCAAATAGTTTTAGGAATAGCGGGATTTTAACTATGAATTAGGTAGTAAAAGATTTGTCATTTGGGAGCAGTGGAAAGTTGCCGAATATAGAAAGAGTACATGGGGAATGAAAGTTTAGTTGCACTGGTTCGTTGCTTGAGTTTTTCATTTCCTTTTTTTAAATAAGTCAAAAGGATGAAGTTAATTAAACACTTAAATCACTCACTTGTGTTTATTTATGTAAATAACAGAATTACTAAATCACTTCAATTAAGCAGAAATGATGATTAGAGTTAGTCCAAATTATGAAAGTAGTGATTAAGAGCAGGTGAGAGGTTAGGAAATTGGAAGTTTCAGTGAGTCAAAAGTGTATGAATGGTTGCATGGATAACGTATGAGTGGCCTACTCAATAGGTCCAATTGTTATCCAAACAGGTGAAATATAATTAAGTTTATGGGTGTGAAGTTATTCAAACTATAAAGAAGCTTATAAGAGATTGTTTGATCCAGGAGGAGAAGTATTTTTTGTGATAGTGATGTGATCCAGGGAATAGTTGTGCTAAACACATTTCTAACACCGAACAGAGTTACTACAAGGAAAAGGAGTGATAGATAAGCTCTTCATATGTTTGAAACTATTGAACAGTAAAGTAGAAAGGATTATGATTACTTATTCGTTTTGTACTATTAGCTTTCTCTTAGCGGATAGAGTATTTGGAAAAGTAGAGTAAATATTGAGAAAACAGTTAATAATGACAATTAGGTATAATGAAAACTACTCTAGTTTATGATGCTTTTGTAGGACTTCGTCTTGGTATTTGATTGATAGTAAAAGTCTTAGGCTAGGAACATTGTTATCTGTGAAGTATTTTTTTGTTGAAGATGAAGATCAAGCAAAACACCGTGTAGTAGCCTTCTTATTTATTGTTTGTGCAATCTACCTATCGATTCGATTCTTTTTATTTCACATTGTATATTTATAGTACTTGTGCGTTGTACCTAAATAATTTCTACGACCAACTTCTATTAATTATAAAACTCTAATGCTTTCCAAATTTAAATTTATCAATTCTGTTTCTTCCTTTTGGATACAAAGTAATGCTCGGATTCTTCCACGAGTCTTCATTGAAATTTCTACCAATATCTGCTGGTTTTATAGCTATTTTTATCGGGTTGATTTCATTGGGATAAAATTGGGATGATATAGTCGATATAGCTTTGTTACTTGGTTGTTTAACTTGAACTACTTTGTTGTCTTTGACTTGTTTTCTTCTGTAATAGAATACTTCTCCTGCCAAAGTGATCATGGCCAAAGCTAAACCGAATAGAGTTGCTATAAATACTCCCCCTAAAAAATAAGATAAATCACAAGTTTTTACGAATATCTATAGTGACTCTATTATGAGCTATTATTTTTAAAAATGTTTTTCTTTGGATACATTTCGTCCTAATTTAGATGTACAAAATAACCTTTAAATCATTTTTTGGCTTTCATGACATTGTATCCAAATTTAATTTCAGTATTTCTTTGGGAATATTTTTCCCGAAGTCACCAGTTTCCCAAATTAACTCGCAATGCAATTTTTCTTCGTTTTGACTAATTTCTTTATTTTCGATTATGTTGAGATACATTTTTTAAATAATGTTTATATTGATACAGTTATTCATTATATTTTAAAATTAATTCTCTTTTACCTAAACTTTCAAGTGTAATTCCCTCATTATCGTCAGTACTGGGACAGTCTCCTTTTGAAGAATGATTCCAATATTTCTCCTGCAAACCTTCAAAGAATCGATCTTTTTGAAGTTTCAATATTCTAAACAAAAAAAAATATGAAAAAACTGCATTTGGAAAATTATATCGAAACAATTACGTTTTACTTATATCATCCTGTAAATGACTTCCTTGTTGAACGGCCACTGCGTAAGGTCTCTCCGCAAAAACTTCTCCAACTTCAGTGAGATTACAATTTCTGCTAATTTCATATTTAATCGAACTGGAATCGTGAATAAAAGCATAGTCAGCATCTAAATGTTCGTTAACATTTTTAAATCCTTCTTCGGCGTCTTTTACTGGATTTGAATCATTTATAGCCAAAAGGATGTGACCATATTGTTCTTTTATAGGATAGTCCCATACGCGGTACCTATTATCATCATTTGAAGCATTCAATGTCAACTCTTTCCACATCCTGAAATAAAATAGTATATAAAATGATTCATAACAGATTGTACCTTAAAACTTCTAACCTATAACTTTGGAAAGAAAAAATACTTTAATCAAGTAAAAGCTACGAAATTAAACATTTTTTTTCAAATAAGTAGATTACGATAAGCAAAAATGTTAACAGTCCAATAGCCGCATTCTAAAAATTATGTGTAAGATTGCACTGGATCTTCTCGCTCCCTTTTGGACGTTGTAGGTTGTCCAAATTTATTTGCAATGTCGACTCCTATCTTGTGGTCATTATAATAATAACGATTTTTTTCTTGTTACCAATATCGTGGTCATTTGTTGAGTACTACTAACCTGAGAGAGGTGGGAAGTCGGATGATTGGTGGTCTATAATACGCAGGCAATACTCTTAACCTCCAAAGGATTGAATGTATCACCCCAGTGAACGCAAAGGTCAAAAAAATCATTGAAGTTTTGTGACCACATCAGAAAGATGTCGAGCAAGGCCGCCTCAGTAGTTGGGAGACTCATGTTAAATGTGGGTGGCCCTTAGCCTATTGAGAGGAAGCTTATAATACGTACTACCGAAATCATACTGCTCTATAGAGCTGAAATCTGGTGCGAATCAATGCGGTTTGATATTCAGGTTATCGCCGGTACAGTCCCAATTGATTTTAGAATAGGAAGTGCGAACCGTTACAAAGAAGAGGGGGGAAAGTGGGGGAACTCGAAGATGCCAGAGAGAAGATAAAGCAGCGGAACGATAGGACGATCGACCTATAGGAACGTGAAGGACTGAGCAGAAAGAAAGCATGTCGACATAAAGGATTACCTGATACAATTCCTCAAGGGAATTCAACAGAAAATGTGAAGGAGAAGATAAGAGAATTCACAAGAAAAAGTGACGAAACTAAACCCAACAGAGGCATAAACAAGACCAGGGAAAGAGAAAAGCACGTAAAAAAATAAGAAGAAGCGGCCTTTCCGAAGTAATACTAAATCAGTAGTATCGGGTGGCTCTCAATGAGAAAATGCTGTTAGGATTTCAGTTGATAGGTCTGGTGTTATAATATATAATGTAATATCCAACCAACCACCCCCCACTAGGCGGCTCCATACTATAAACTAAAAATTCTTAAACGGATCTACCAGATCTAGTGTGACCATTGGAGTATTAACTTGAGTTTTACGTCTAAAAGCAAATTTTCGTTCCCAAACCAATTTTAATGCTATGTACTCACCTATAAAGAGTGTCTTCGGCAAATTTCATATTAATAAAGTATTGGTGTGTTTGGGAATTAGCTACAACAGTATAGTTGATTCTTGATTGTCTAGCTAGTTGTTCTAATGATTGAACCGGTGCCTAAAAATATGACTAAACTGACTTAAAGAAAAATAAATTACCACCGATCGTCCTATTTTGAGCTCTCCCCTATTCGCACCTATTCTATGCGTATTCTTATGCGGGACACCCAGTATACAACAAATTCAAAACTATGTAAAAAATTAATTGATTTTCTCGAACAAATTAGAAACAGTTTCATAATAATTGTATACTTATATTGAAAAGGACAAGTTATAGAGAAAAGAAGAATAACCTAACCCAGTTAATAATCTAATTAACTTTGTTACTTTGTTATTTTGTTTCATGAAGGATTATCAGAAAGTAAGGAATGGTTACGTATTGATTAAGAATATTTTGATGTTGTCGGTATATAGCTATCACAAAGAGAATATCTCTTCTTTAATTCTTTAATTCATCCGCTTGCACCTAGTGATTTTCACTTGTTTCTAACAAGGTGGCATACAGTGCTTTGACATCGATGAGATTCCGTGTGTTCTACGATTTCCTTACCTTCTGAATAACCGTTGTACTTGTCGTTGAGATTAAGTGCTATTGTTCCGCTTTTTGGTGCAAAGTGTCCCTTCATGGTCAAAGAATAACCAAGGCGTCACAATGCAAGCTTTCGCTGTTTAGTTCGGTAGACACAAGACGTTGAGAAAGTATCACCAGTGCCCACCCACGAAACAAAAGTCAGTACCACGTTTCTCGATTGGTGCCCGCTAGTTTATTCCAAAGGAGTGTTGTCGAATGCTCAATATCAAGTAATGCTGCCTGATTAACTTTCCGCCTTTCTAACTAGGTGGTGTAGTACCAGGTCTGTGAGTTTACTAGTGTTTGAATGTAGGAAGAGGATTGGTGATAGTAATGAAGGTTGCCACAGAGAGAAAAAGACAGTAAATACGAAAACTTTGTCTAACATTTGTTGTGGGATTAATGACGCTATTTACTGGGTTTTGATTACTTTATTAATCATTGAATAATTAACAACTCTTATTTAAGATTAACTTGAAATTATTACGTTGTAACTAAGTTATCAATTTTCCACGTAACGTACCTTCGTCGCCACGAGTCGCTTTGATGTCAAAGCTCAGGTATCGGCCTCGAGTTTTTTATCGTCTTTATCTTTTTGCTCCGGGCAGTGTCTTTGAACTAACATTTTTCCTTCTAAATTAGCTTCTTCCACCTTTATTACATTACTTTTTGTTAACTTGGAATTTCTAATTCAGCTGCACGTTTTTGAAATACTCCTTTTATCATATTTTGAAATTCTCCAGAAACCCCGAATAATTCATTATGTTCTTCTAATTGATCAAAACTATTTTTAGTGATTCTGTAGCTTTATCTGAAACAAAATCTTGTATGCATTTATGGGGTCTTCATCACCGCCTTCATAATTGAAATGTTTCTTTTCTAAAGCCTTTTATTTCGAATTTTGTTGATACTTCCATAGCAATTTACTTGAATTTTGAAATTTTTTTGTTCATTTTGATGGTAAAGCGGGATACGCTCCATTCGCCTTTTATCCGATTCTGCCGTTGTTAGTAGAATTATTTTTCCCTACCGAAATCCGCGCAGGTAGAGCGGATTGGTAGAAGGGAAATACCTATAGCAGCCTCAATATTTGGAAGATCGAAGGCAGTTCTCGAAGAACTACCATCCTGGCCACCACGCAGCCTACAGCGAAAACAAGACTCCGGAGCAGGGTGAGTGTCCGAAGTTTCACTAAGTCCATTGAAGGGTTTCTGTCTCCAGGTAAGTCGATATAACTTAATGAATTGTGAAAGGCAATCACTAGTAGTCGCCGAGAACCGCACCGAACGGCTCAGGTTAGAATTCGAGGTGAGTTTGTATTAATAATTTTATGGATTGCTGTTCTCAGCAGTCGAGCCTCTAATTTAGTGGGTTGAGAAAGTGCCATTGGGAGAGCTCAGTGGTACTCGTGTGAGTGCCTTCAGCCAACCGATTAGGGAACCACTTTGAAAAATTGTTGCCGAGATTGATAAACGCGCATAAGGTAGTTTGCTAAGGCGATATTTGAGAACCACAAACCATACCGTAGTCCTTTGACCGTTCGAAAGCTTAGTTTTTGCACGCAGCTCAACCCGGCTTGTTGCACGGACCCGCTTTCACTTTGCCGCAACGCTTAGCAACCGTTTATGCCTCACACTCGAATAGTTTAACGCTTTTGGTATCGATTATTTTTCCTTTCCTTTCTTATATGACTTCCTTACGTACTTATAAAGCTTCATAAAGGGCACCAGCAGGAAATACCCAGGTAACCAATCTAAGAGGGTAAGTAAAACCTGTACAGCTGGCTTTCACGTATTCGTCATCACCATATTGACCTCTGGAGTAGTTTATTTTTTTCACCGAGTCTGCCCGGAGAAGCGGAGCATACCACGATATAAAACTGGCGCCCAAGTCAATCCGATACCTGAACTTTAGTGTCAAACCGACACGTTGCGACGAAGAGCGTTACAACGTCAATCACATCAAATGAAAATAAAACCCAACCTTCACTTACATAGTGTTTAAACTTGTATCATAGTTACGTAAAGTACCTTGAACATATAGTCATAAAATGTGTATTAGATAGATCTGGCGGCGCGGCGGTTCGAAATTTTTATTTCTAGAAATCAGATGTTCAAAATTGTAATATTGCTGGCTAGATAACTCATTTTTGTTGGCGACTATGTAAAAATCTACAATTTAGTTGTTCTTTCACAAATTTTTTGTTTTAATTTCAACAAATCTCACTTTCTGAACAGTTATTTTTATGTTACTTGTTTTATTTCACAATAAAAGAAATCTAAATTGTTGGATAATTGGAACAACTATAAAAAAAGCGTAAATAGAAGCAAAGCTCCAAAGATGTTGGTTTGTTTAAAACTAATTCATTGTTACATTTTAATCAAATGCGAAAACTGATGATGCATTCGAATTATTTGGAGGCATGGGAAATAGATTATTTGTATCTAAATATCATCAACTTTCTCTCAATGCACTCTTGTTTACCTGCATTCTTTCGACTGTTAAGAAAGCCGCCAAATTTGCCGTAAAAGTTGCTAACATTAAAACGACGAACAACCAATATGCAGCAACGAGTGTTCTTCCGGATAGAGCTTTCGGAGCTTCTCCACCACCTTGTGGCGTGAAAGACGTTAAGGCGAACCAAAAACTTTCTTTCAAAGTGAATTCCCTAAAACGAACAGAATATACGAAATTGTAAATTTGAATATAAGAGATAATGGAAGAGTTTTTTTTTCATAATCACTTTCAAATGTTAAAGATAAATTGTAACTGGCCAAACTAGGAAACCCACAAAAATTTTCGAAAAAAATATATTTATTTTTCAACGTAATCTTCTTTTAGCTCCATACATTTTTTCCGCGATGTTCAATAAGTTCGATACACTTTTTATAATGAGATCTTTGATTTTCGAGCCATTTTTTCAAGTCTGGGAACAGAAAATAATCCGAGGGGGCTGAATATGGCGAATAAGGTGCATGAGGTAGCAATTCAAACTTTAATTCATAAATTTTGGTCATTGCAATAACGTATGTGTGAGCTGGTGCATTGTCTTAATGAAATAACACTTCTTAGCCAAATGCGGCCTTTTCTTCTTGATTTCTTCGCTCAAACGTTGTAATAAGTTCGCATAATACTCACCATAACATTGCCTGCATATGGAACGGTCTTTGCCTTCTATGGAGCCGGTTCTCCCTTTTCAGTCAATTGTTCTGATTGTTTCGGATGTGAAGTGGTTATGAAACGGTGCAAAAATTCGGCTTTATTTCAGTGAAACATTGCCAAACATCTTCACGACGCTGTTTTTGTTTTGTGAGCAAACGCGGCACCCATCTTGCGCACAGATTTCTCATGTTCAAATTTTCAGTTAATCTGCGATGTACCGCACTTTTTAGAATCCCTATAATGTCTGCTAACTCGCGTACTTTCAGTCGGCGATCATCCAGTACCGTTTTGTTGATTTTCTTCAACATTTCTGGAGTCGTCACCTGAGTTGGTCGAGCACTGCGATGCTGGTACAAACTCTGTTACCCAATATTTTACTGTTGTTAAACAAGGAGCAGTCTCACTCAGAGTAGAATCTAGTTCAGCTTTTATATTGGTTGGGCTAATGCTTTTCAAATAAAAGTATTGTATCGCATAACGATGAGCAATTTTTTCCATGTTTACAAATTTACTGACAACGTTCACTATTGAAGGCCACTCAACAAATACGAAACAACGTGGAGTCTTTGAACTTGAAGCATATCCTGTATAGATTGAATACTTTCTAATACAGGAGTATTTTCCAAGCAACTACCGTCATCTATAGGCCAGGCCAGGTATAATTTTGTATTTAAATTAAAAAATTAAAGTATTTAAATTATTGGAAATTTAGTGTTTACCATCAAAGAATTGGATTATAAATTTTATACCTGCAAGGGTATGGATACGCCTTCTTATTGTTCCTTGCACTGTAAGGAGAATATTTGTCTAAAAACCATACCATGAATCCGGTTACTACCAAAGCCGCCACAATACTGAACCACACCTCCAATTTGAGAACAGTCATGAATTTGAATAGTGAAGTTTTCCTTACGGGTTTCCGCATTACTACAAAAGAAAAATATTCGATGCCATACAAATGAGAGTTTAGATTTGACTACATAATTTGAATTCCTCATTTCCACAGCATTTAACTAACGTTGGGTAAGAAGTAGAAGGTTGTAGAAAAATGGTGGGAGAATTTCTTTATTCAAGTTTGATGTCGAGTTGTTATGCGTACGATCAAAAAAGTTTAAGAATTACTTTGTTCAAATAGATCGCACAGAGTTTCATCCAATAATCCGGTTACTGCCATTTTGTTTCCTTTCGACGATATGTCTTTTTTCCACAATAGTTTTCGGGTTTCGTCTTCTCGTGGCGGTACTTTCTTTTATTTTCTATTAAGTTTTCTTAAACCTTTTTCGATTTATAAATTTAAATACTTCGTATTCGGAAATAAGAAAACTTTATCACAAATACGATTTAGAAAATTCCAAATGTAAACAAATAACTAAACACGCAAAATCATGAAGACGCAACGTCATCAATTCTTTCCATTTTCAAAAATCACAACGACTCACTTCAACGATTGTCAATTGTAAATCATTTCAGATAACCCTAGTAAATTATGATTACTCCTTAAAATAACCATAAGGATTTCAAAAAGGTGGTGAAAAAGAATAGGGAAGATTTAGGTATATCCATATGGGAAAAATAATTGAAGTTGTTTGGATACACGGTACCTTTATCTACTGATTTTAAAAAAAGTACCATTATGTAGCAATACATAGATTATGAAACAAAACAAATATGTTCGTTTTCATGTGAGATACTCTATACACACATAAATGTTAAACTTACCAATTGTTATACCAGTTTGTTCAAAATAGGGAGCGACAAAATCAATGACTTCCTCCTTATCGGCTGTCATAATAAGAGTTGTAATTGCAAGATCTGTTCTCTAAAATAGAAAAATATGCAATTTTATGTGAATTAACGCCATAATGCACTTTAACAAATATTTTCTTTCTAATAGTCTATTGAAACAGGGCTCGTATATTTACTCACACCAGAAACTAGATCTCCCACAACGCCGTTCCAAACTCCATTAATTTTTTTGCCAAAAGTTCCTTCCTTTGGTTCCACAAGTTGATAGTCGAAATTTAAGATTTCAGCTAATTTTCTAGCGAAGTCGATACAGTACCCAGTCCATATCCATTTCCCAGTAACAGGATCTAGTTCTTTATAAGACCAAGGAATTGCCTAGAAATTTTATTCAATTATTGAATGGGATAAAAGATAATATCAACTAATACAGATACTTGAGACAGTTAGATAATAATTAGTCTTAAGCAGTGAATAATCATTACAGCTAACAACGGTGTGATATCTGTAAAACATGACAAAACCTCCCAATTAAGAATTAAAGTGCAGGAAAGAGTGAAAAACAAGAAGCTCTTATCAAAAAAGTTACAGAAGGAAGTAAATGAACAAAAACGAAAACCAAGAAAAATCAGATTAAATGGAATTAAACATGATATGAAATAGAATCAAACGAATGGATGAATGTATTGAGAAAAGAAACAAAAATTAGATGAATTATGTCGAGAGTATTTTCAAAAGTTCAAAGATGTTACCCTTTTCAAAGACAAAATACAACTACTTTTGTAACTAGGTCCCAAGTTACATTAAATACATACATAGAGACTCCATAGACATATTCATGAGTTAGAATTACGAAGGTGGTCCCAGAAGTACCTGGTGTGAAAGTTTTTAGTGAATTTCTAAACGTGGAAAAAATTGGTCATCGTTATGTAATACAATACTTTTATTTGAAAGCCCTTTGTCCAATCAATATAAAAGTTGAACTAAATTCTACCCTGGGAGAGACTGTTGGTTACCAACAGTAAAATATTATTGGTACTGGTTTATCGTCGACTGAAAGTGCGTTAGCAGACATAGTAGTCATTTCAAAAACTATGTTACATCGCATCTTAACTGAAAATTTGGTTATGATAAAGATGTACGCAAGATGGGGGCCGGGTTTGCTAACAAAGGAATAAAAACGGCATCGTGAAGATGTTCCCATCGAGTGTTTGGAAATAAAGCCGAATTTTTGTGCCGTTCCATAACCATGGATGAAACGTGGGTCCATCACTTCACACCCGAAACAAAACAAAGAAAGCAAAAACCGTTCCATCTGCAGGCATCGGCTTTTGGGACGCACTTGGGATAATTTTCATTGATTCTTTCTTTCCGTTCATCTCAATTTGTTTTCATCATTTCTTATAGTATCATTGTTTCAGCTGAGTACATCGTTACTGGTCTAATCATCGTTTTTATTTATATTGAGTGCGTAGTTTACTTTTCAATAATTTCCTATTAGCGTGGAAGGCTCTATTTGTATTAATTAATCTTTCTTGAATTTGAGTACTCTTGCCTCCTCTGTTGTTGACCGTAACCCTGAGGTACTTCAACTTTTCTACTTCCATAAATTCAATATGTGCACAATATAAAAGGTGACAACATTGATTGAGAAACACAGAACAAGTGAAGAAGCTCAGGTTTTCACGCTAAAATAGGTGTGTGTAAATCTTTTAAGTATATACCAATATAAATGTTGCTTTACTATTGAAAGTAAAATAAGTTCTTCTCCATATTTCAATATTACTATAATTTTTCGTCCTGAATTGGTTTTGCAAGGGTAGCGAAGATTTATTTCTATAGATAGAGAAAAATTGAGAACCAACGTCCTCTGTATTTCGATTTGCAGGTCCTTATATTCAAATAACTTCTCTGTTTCTTTTTGTGTTATATTGTAGTCCTGAATCTATCAATTTCCTTTTCTCATCCTACATTATTAGGTCTGGTTTGTTTGCCAGTACCTTTCTGTGTGTGTGTACAATAATGTATGCGATCTTCAAAAGCTCTACAAGCACGATGTAACATATTGTAATCAGCAGTTCGGAAAACCTCCTTAATTCTATTTTTCATGTCTTCCTTAGTAGTCGCGGCTGTTTTGTACACTTGTTCTTTGACGTAACCCCACCAAAAAAGTCCATTTTTGTAAGGTCCGGTGAACCAGGTGGCAATTTATGGGGTCCTCCTCTACCTATCCATCGTTCGGGAAATTCATTATTTAAACGTGTATTGATCAGTTGGGTATGGTGAACTGGTTAACAAACCCATTTTTATGAAATGTTGCTTCATCATCAAATAATACAAAATTGAAAAAAAATTTGGTGAATTTGTTCTTGAGCCCACTCACAGAAGGTTAACCGCTTTTCATAATCATTATCCAGTAGTTGTCCTGTGACATTGCATTCTTCAACCTTTCGCTTTTTTCGTAAGCTACGCTACCAGTTCTGATAAATCGTTGAAGCAAATTTTCCAATGTCTCTTTTTTTGTCTTCTATCTGGAAATTTCTGTTGATAAATCCTTTGTGCGAGTAAACAGTTCTTATCACTGGCACCCAGTACAAAAATCATATCTGTCAATTCTTGTATCAGAAAACTCATGATCTTAATTCCTTCCTCGTTCTTTGTAACACGTCTAGATAATAACTAATCACTCTGACTTAAACTGTGAAAATGTCAAATTAACAGGTTGCTTAATAAAACTATGGATATTTTTGTAGATAGTTTTGTAGTTTTGTAGATACCCTATTTATTTTATTTTAAAGGTATAAAATTACTGGTTCGATTTTGTTACAAAAACTAGAAGTATTTCAAACGTCACAGTCAGTGTTTACTTGTTAAAAAGGTGAATATTTTCAAGTCATAAATTAAAAATGCAATTTTCTTAAAAACAGTCAATTTTAGAGTGTACTCGTACATTATCAGACATAATTTGAAGGGATAAAATAGTTTTATAAGACGATAAAATAATATATTGGGAGAAGTTTTTGCTAATTGAAATTTACTAAATTAATGCTTATCTAAAAAACACCCCGAACGCCAAACTTTAAACTCTGTTAAGACATTTCAGCCATCCTTTACCTTCGAACTTACCGAACAAGTTTAGTTACTTATCACTAATAGCGTTTACTAGGCAGCATTTATAGTGCACCAATTTTCATTAAATCTTCATATTTTTCGCTCCAACTTAGCAACGTCACTATTTATGAGAAAATAAAAGACAGGGCTAGATGCAGCATTTTACGCTTAATTCGATGATAAACACTATTTATAAAAACTTTACTTCACGTTGTCACGCTTAGGCTGAACCTCAAAATATTTTAGAAATGTGTATCTGTACAAATATAACAACTTTTATTTGAAATTTTTTTTGTATATTTTATCTTAAGTAAGTTATTGCACTTCAACACACACACACACCGTATAGAGAAAAATTGATCAAGATATATCTAGAATTAAACTTACGTGCGCTACTCCAATGCCATAGAAACTTTTTATCGGTTTAATTGTCCTATTTTCCACAGTAATAACAGCTCCATTATCATATTTAGCAAGTAGAGTTCTGCTTTTATTTCCAGCGGTTTGTATGACCCCGTAAGTCTTTAGAGTTATTTTGGAATAATTAAATGCCAAAATTCCGTCATTTTCGATATAATTATTTAACATTTCTTCGAAACTGTTGTGGAACTGATTATTTGCTATTGATGTATTACAAGCATAATTCGGTATAGTACGTCCTTGGATTATAAGATCGTTAAAACAGTTGAATATTAGGCGAAGTACTTTTATGAAGTACTCATACTTTAAATTGAAATCGTCAGGACAATCACAGTAACTGTTTTTATTTAGAATGGAGCAGCACATTTCTGGACTCAAATGTAGTAGATTCAAAGGTTGTTGTAAGTATTTCTTTTCAAAATGTATATAATTGAAGTCCAAGAATATCAGATTCCATCTTTCAGGTAGCATCACAAGTTTATGTGCCATCGCCTGAAATCAAAGATTGCTCTAAAAATATTCGAATATTAAAGAGAAGGCGGAAAAAACATATGAAATGTTAACGAATTCAAAAAAAAGATGAGAAAAAGACAAATAAGAGATAAAAATATCAATGAAAAAGTATTAAAGAATTTGGAAACGATGTAGAAAAACTCACATTGGGTAACAGGCAAAAAAGGGAAGAAACATATAACAGAAAAATCAAGGAAAGATAAGAAATAGATAAGGAATGGAGAAATAAGAGATAAAAAAGGATTACAAATGTTTGAGAAAAACTTATAATATAGAAACAGGCGAAACAAGGGAAATCAACTAAAATGTCATAAAAATGGAGAAGCGTAGAAGCGAGACGTAAGATAAAAAAGAAGAGAAATCTCAACAACAAAGCATAAAACAGGTTGAAAAGGCTATAGAAAAACTCTTATTACTAATTCAGCGTATGTTATGTTTATTAAGTTCATGTTTGACATTTGGAGGGATAAATTATTGAAAATAAAAGTTAATATTTGGACTTTTAAGGGCAGGGATGGGGAAACTACGACCCGCGGGCCATCTCCGGCCCGCAAAGCGTTGAAATCCGGCCCGCTACCAGCAAACAAAAGTTAAGTACAATTTTCTTTTTATCAGAAATTACATTCACATGAATTGGCAGTAAAGGCAGTACACGTCGGGCATAAAACCCGTAAATCCGACTGTCGTCGAACGCACTACCCATTTGAGGCAACTATTTTTGAACACCAGCAAATTGGAAGTCCTTATCTAGGACACTATACCCAAATATAGTTTCCCATGCCCAGAAAATAATGGCTATGTTTGGTACAAGCTATTTTGCGAACAAACGTTTTCAATAATGAAAAAATTGTCTTCTTAATAGGCATTCAGATGACCTCCTTTGTTCATTGTTAAAAATTTCAGCATCACAAATGGAGCCGGTTTATGATGAGGACATGCAAAAACAAAAACAGTTCCACATGTCACATATTCATTTATTTCCACATTTCGCAATTTTTTAAAACAATTATTAAAAGTAAAATGAATTCTACGATTAAAACCATGGACATATTTGTCTCTTCCATTTTGCCACTAATTCTTTAACTACACTTGGCATTCTTTTAAAAATTTTTCTAACACACTTTTTGGTATATTCTTCCGAGACGTTTGAAGAGTCTTCCAAAGATCATCCAAAAAAATGGAATCCAATTTTCCGATCCAGTTCATTCCACAATAATTCTATTGAATTTAGATCCGGAGATTGTGGGGGCCATTTCATTATTTCTAATTCACCACTATCTTCTTTATTTTTTAAATGGTTGAGACAGTGCTTAGATGTGTGCATTGGGTCATTATCTTTATGAAACACATACCCACGGCCAATTAGGCACATCCCAGAAGGGTTAGCATGTGATTTTAATATATAATGGTAACCGTTTCTGTCCAGGGTTCCTTCAATTCCGTAGAGATTCCCTACTACTGCATATTATAAACATACCCACACCATCGTAGAGCCACCTCCATGTTTAACAGTTGAAGTAATAGCATCGGGGTGCAATTTTTTGAAGATCTGCGACGAACATAAATTCTCCGCTTTTTCCCAAACATTTCTAATTTATACTCATCAGTCCATAGGACTTACTTCCAGTTCCAGTCCTTATGTACAAGAGCCCATTCAAGTCTTTTTTCTGTTTTCGCGTTGCAAGAGTGATTTATTCGAAGAAATTCTGCCATTTAGGCCATCTTTTTGTAAGCACACGGGGCCTTTCACTGCGTTTTCTGTCCTGATTTGAACCAGTTTTTTATAAACGAGTGAATGCAATGTATATATGTGGAAATAATAAAATCACTACTAGCAATTAGAAAATTGCAAAAAATAACCCAATTTTTGTCACAAATAGAGAAAAATAATTTAAATGATAATGATTAATTACAATTATATTACAATTTATTACAAATCGTATTCTATGTCTTTTTAGTTCCTCATTTTCTTTTCCTAAATAGAGGTCATATCCCACATTTGAATAGTTGGGTAAGAAGTGAAAATAATATGCTTGGAAACTTTACATAAACAAGAAAGGATTGTTTTGATGAAAATTGAGTGAATAAAGGCAAATATAACAAAATATCGCATCCATGTGATAAGGAGAATAAATTCTAGACTCACCGTTTTGAAAAGCTTATTCATATTATCTGTTGAAGCTAATAGCGCGTAATTATTTGGCATTGGTCGAAGGTACTTGAGTTTCTTAACTGTAGCGGCATTCAAAGTTTCCGTCATCAACATCCTCATTTTTGCAGAGTTCATCCAAAAGTAGAGAGTTTGATCTATATCTGAAACAACAATTCAAACATTACAATAAATGTGTATTGATTTTTTTGTTCTTCACAGTGCTTGACTTCCTAAACTTCATCCTTTAAATGTACTAAATACACCGCCTTCAGCGATTTTTCCAGGGTGTGCAGTAGTTCCAGAGTTCCACATTCGTCATAGTTATCCTCGATAGGTTCATAATACGTTTCTTTTACGACGCTGTTGATTTTGGGAAAGAGAAAGATATAGCAACCGTGGTAAGACTGTAACCTTTCTAAACAAGTTTATTTATATCCATATTAATAATCCAATTTTCCCGAATATACCGAATTGTATCGGAATATTAGATAATTGTATACACATGTAGATAAAAGATAAATTACATGGAAAAATAGATTATCTAATTCATTAGTCTCGTTACCAATTCGACTCCTTAAATCATGCGTGTACAGTCCTTGGACAAATTATTAGATAAACTGCAAAATTTTTTGTTAAACATTAACTACCGAATGATATTGTACCGTTTTATTGTTTTAAAATGATTTATATTTTAGTTTCAAATTATTTATTTCAAATTGTTTCTTTAGCCATTTCTTTTTTCATCAACTCGCACACATTTTCAATTGGGTTAAAATCTGGGCTGCTACCCGGCCTATCCAATATGGGGGTATTTTTCTCTGCAAAAAGTTTTAGTCAACCGAGCAGTGTTGCAGGAAGCTTCATCTTGCATGAAAGTGAATGTTTACATATTTGTATTTATGTCTGTAAGTATGGATTTTGGGGTATCGTATTCCCAGGATCTATTGTGTCCCCCCTCTTGCCTCGACACTGGAGAGCCCAGTGTTTACAGCTGATCCGTTAATCCCATTCCTTTTAAAAAGTCTATAATGTGAGACGGCTGTAATTACCTTCTCTGGAGTTCCTTAGTGTTTCACACTTCGAGAGAATGTGGAGAGAGGTTCCGTCCTCTGTGCAACAAAATCTGCTTGCCGCATTATCTGCTAAGATTAGCGTCTTTAGGTGTTTGTTGAGGAGAAAATGTCCCGATAGGGCTCCTGTTACTATTCGTTGATTGTTCTTACTTAGGTTGATACATTCAGTAGATCTTCTCTAGTTATAGTTTCCCAGAAGAATCTTTGCCTGTCTCAGCCCCTATTTGTGGTCCGAATAATTGGTTTCGTTCGTATCTACCTTCTTTTCCAATATCTTTTTCTATTGTTTTATAGCTGATACCACAAAAGGGTTAAGGTCCTATGAAGGGCTTGACTGCCTCCGCTTTAGAGAGCTTATCAGCTATTACATTTCCCTTCACTTCGGTATGACCCGGAATACAATGTAGGGTAACTTTATTTTTCTTGCCTAGCTAGTTTAATTTTTCTAGGCAATCCCAAAATAGTTAGGATTTAATGATACTGAAGATAATTTTCAATTACATAGATTTCTGTTTGAAAAATGCGTGGTGCGCTGCCCAGGCTTTCAGAGTGTTTGATTCTGGGCCCGTACACTCCTATTCCAGTTTTCTCTTAATTTCTTATATGGTGTTTCGATCCCACTTGCTTTAACAGTTTATTATTGAGAAGTTTTTCTCAAAGCTAAACTTTTTCGATGCAACGTCCTGAGGTATATCCCAGGTCTGGTGATTATTATTATTATTCCAGTACTATCTGGTGAGGTGGGAGATTTAGGATCACTTCTAGTGCAGCTGTTGGGTATTTTCAAGGCCTCGGTTGCATATAAGCAAGTCAGTCTTTGTACCTTTGAGAGATTGTTCTTCGTGGTTTTCAGACTAGCTCTAGTACCCCAAACTACTGCCCCATATGTGATGATTGGTTTCACAATTCACTCATTTGGAAATCTTTCCTTGAGCTGCGCAATCAACCGTCTTTTTACAGATATTGCCACATTATTCTTTTTATGACGTACATGCTTTCAGTCCACTGACCAAATCATCAGTTTGGTGGGATGTTTAACCTTTGAAATGACACAGCCTGAATGATATTTTCTGCAAAATTTCGAATGTGCTTTCATCTCTGAAGTAGATTATATATATAAACTCACGTTTCTTTGCTTTATTTAACTGAAAATGATCATAATAGTATGAATTTTTTATTAAATTAAAATATCTTACTGATCTCCAGAAGTCCACATCTTTGTTTTGACATTGTTTTGACCACTTCAGGTGCTTTGCTTTCATTGCAGCTATCAACTTGGCTTCCTGGCGAGGCGTTCAGCCTTACAATGTTATTCTTTCAATTTTTTTCGAGCAGTGCGCTTAGAAACCTTTACGTTAACATCCTGGAGTTGTAATTTTATCTATTTTCTAGGCAAATTATTTTCAAACATCTTTTTGAGCGTGAAGTGAAAATTAGTTTTCTACTGCATCTTTTTTCTTTTTGGGCTAAATTCTTCCCCTGACTCAATTTTCTTTTTTATGCGCCACACACTAGCTTCAGAAACCTTCAAGTCTTCGTGATATTTTCCGGTTTGTAAATGTTTTTGCTTCACAAAGGCCTTCACTTCTTTTTTACTTGGTTACCTTTCATACCCATAATGAAAGTAGTCCAATTATTTTCATGAAGACACTGCATACAAAATAAACCAATAATAACTCTGTTACACAATCACAGACCATAAAGTCACAGAAACACGTCCGTACCTGATGCGATTCCGATATAAGTTTGTACTTGTTTGCTTTCATTTATAACTTTGTCAACAAAGTGTTAAAAATAAATACAAATAGGTAGTCTATAACAAATCTTTTAAATAAAAATCAATAATATTATAGTATAAATATACAATTAGGTCATAAAAACTCCAAAGAAACATAACATTATTAAAAAAAATACAGTGCGACTAATAATTTGTCCAGATTATAAGTCAATATCACGATTGTACGCAAATAGTTTTTGTGTTTCACTAAAGTATTTTCGAGTTAATTGGATTAAACATTATTGTCACGAGATGCAGACAAACATCGATTCGTGAATCGGTAAGTCTCTCCATCATTTCATTAGTCTTGATCTTACACCTTGAAACGAACCGCCAAACTTTGTTTCATATATCATTCCGTGTGAGGCTGGCTTAACATTTTTATTTGGTAGAATTTCTTTATCATCGTCATAAATCAGATCCGTACTGTACGTTTAATACTATCTAAACTGTTTATAATATAGGATTTAAGAATGATATGCAAATGAAATTGATATGGGAAATGAAATCGTTTGAAAGTATTGCGGTGAATTATGGACAAAATAATCTCGATCATAATTATACTCGCGGTCATTGTAATTATGTATATTTGCCAATAACAATATTGAGAAACTTTCGAATAATTTATTGCAATGTTAGGATTTCGTTATTTGCTGTTTCCTTTTTTTTGTGATTTTATTGAAGTTAATTGATACAGAAACAAGCAAATCATTTTAAAAATCTTTATCGGCTAATTTCTTGCCCCTTATTTAATTAGTCGCTTTGTACATATTTTATTCTTGATAAATAATATGGATTATAGGTCCATTTAAATGAAAATTAGATTAAAAAAACAGTAAAGAATTGACTGAGTGTACTTTTTATCTCTTAGACCCGTTTTTGGAAACTAGTTTTCTATCAAAACGATTTATGAAGAAGAACATTAACGTTACAAACTATTTTGGTCTTTATCAAAAAATGACTTGAAATAGTGCAGGGCCGGATTAAGATTTATAAGGCCCGGGGCTAAAATAATGACGGGGCCCCCTTAAGGAATTCGGAAACCCGGAAAAATTCACAAAATAATATCAATACGTTAGATAGAAGACGACCTACAAAGATTGGTCCACAAATTTAACATAGCAGCAAAGAAGCTGAACATGGTAAATTTACAATTTTTTGACATTTAAGGGGTTAGCGGTAGTCAGTGGAAGTTTTCAAAACATCAATTTGCTGTTGCTTGCGAAGCATTCCGCCTTCCCGAGTAATGTCGTTGGCACGCTGATCTGCCACTTTCACACGTGCAGCATCCATTTTTTCAGCATACCGCTTAGCTACCTGCTCCCGAGCTCTTTGAAGTGCCCGAGCTCTCTTTGTTATTTGTCGAACTAATTATCGGATCAACTTGAAATTTTCAGAGAATATTTTTATGATATTACATTTAACGAAAATGCAAAAAAATTGATTTCTTGAAAATTCTGACTACACCTAACCCCATAAAGCATTTTTATCTTTCTCTTTCTCCTTAACAAAAGATACCACATTAGACAAGGTCCGAATTACTGTGAAAATATTGGATAAATTGGTTATTATAATAAAGAGATGAAATTATCAATAAATGCTATAAACGTTGGCAAAGACATATTTAATGAAATTAAAATAAAAGAAATAGCATATTTTTGGTATTTGAAGGTACTCACAAGAAGGGTCTTCAAAAATAAAGGTTACGTCTGTTGCATTTCTCAAGTCCAAATAACCGTCCAATAAATTCAGGAATGGTGCAAGAGAAACATCCAATTTAATATATGGTACACCAGCTTCTAACAATAATGATCTTATTTCTTCATCTTCAAACCAACTGATATCCAATACTAAATTCCCACCATTTGTTAAACTGTTGCATACTAAAATGAAATATTATAAAATATAACACAAAATTCTGTTAATTTGTATTGTTTGATTTGTTCACTTCATGGCCTTTTGTGACTGATTTGTTCTTTTATAACAACGTTCAAAAAATAGGGTAAATGGATATTATAACGCATCTCATTATCGATTTTCAAGAAACGACTTGCTTTCCTAATAAACTCTGTTCTTTAAAAATATTAACATTAAAAAGTAGGAAAGGTAAAATAATGATCAACGGTTCTATGCACCTGGTTTATATGAGTAACTTATAATGGTCGGTTTCAAGACTTTGCTTGAAATAGACATTTGAATACGAGAGTGTGGATATTAAGTAACGGAACTAGCGCTGCTACAAAATAAGTACGCATGCGCCAAAGGTTAGCGACTTATCGTCCCTATTCAGCCTGAAGTCTACTTTTTCGAATGCGATGTTACCATGTCTGGAGACAAATCAGTGTATCCGTAAAAATGATCGAAGTGACAATCGAGCAACAGATTATTGTGAACTGATTGTGATTACTGCAACTGAAACTTATAATTTATTGAAAAAAATGTGTGGCAATTAATGTTTGTCGCGGCCACGTGTTTTAGAGTGGTTTAAGCGTTTTTAAGACGTCGGAATCGGATGAAAAAGTCGGTACTCTTGTTCGATCTGATGGACATGCGATTGCTGAATCTATGGGAATTGATAAAGAATCTGTGCGACAAATTTTACTCATTCGCCGGTTTTGCACCGTGCGACATCTATTTTTTTCCTTAGGTCAAATTTGCTTAAAAGGAATAATATTTGAGTCTGTTGCAGCTGTGACAGAAAAAGGCGGCGCGTGTCCTGAAAGAACTGATAGAAAAAGACTTCCTGCATTGTTTCGAACAATATATTTGCATGGAGCGATGTTGGGATAAAGGAGGATATAGAATGTAATGATAAATAACCATACAAATATCAAAATTTAATATTTTAAATCACCAGTTTCGTTATTTAACAGCCACACCTCGTATTGCGTGAACGTGTTTTTTTGCTTATGGTAGTGATAAAATTGACGTAAATAGTGGAAAATTTATCATCAGCAGAGTTAAGCCAAGGTATGTTAAAGTGTATATATAAATAAATTTATTGATGGTTGAAAAAAACAAAGAATGTATATTTGAATAAGTTATTGGGAGAAGTTTCCGTTGTCGAGGATTCCACCTCGTAGTAGGTAGTGAGAATAGTGAGTGAGGTAGAATTTAATAAAATGTCTCTCCTTTCCGAAATTCGTGTTTGATTTTTTTGAGAATTCAGAAGTCATCTTTACAGTACTAATTTGAGTCCAGAAAATGACTCTTGAATTATCCGAATTTCAATTAGTCTCAAACCATCCGTTAAGCTATTGAGGATTCTGCCTTGAATAGGAACACTCTCCCAGACACATTTCAATTAAAAGTAGGGGTGAGGGAGAGATGATATGATCTGCCCCATCAATATTAATTCGAACAGTTCAGCCTGCTGCAGCTTCTTTAATTCGACTTCAATTGATCTCATTGAAATCACGCTGAAGGCGCGCAACATGATTGACAATTCCATCCTGAGCATTCATGATTCCATAAGAAAAGAAAGATTTCCGAAGCCTATCCAATCTCTGGCTAGAACTCAGCTCATACACAGAACTCAACTTGGCCCAAATATCCTTGGCCGTTTCAGAAGAAGACTTGAGTTCATCATTAGTAGCATTCAGCGTATTTATCAAAAAGAGCTGAGCAAGCGAGTCTTTGGTATCGAATTCATCCTTATCACATCAGCTATCACACAGTCACACATCAGTTCAAAGAACAAACTTGATTAAAGCACCTCTTGAGTTATATTCAAATTAAAAAAGAACTAGAACTTTTGAGTCCGAGGTAGGTAGCTTCAACAAAGATAACTTTCGTTTTTCCCAGCTTCGTGTATATATCTTATCGCTAACTTCCCGAAAAGAGTCTATTCCGTAGTTGCTCTCTGCTTCCTCTTTTCCATGTAGTTTCTAGGTTTGTTCCAACCCGCTAGTCGAGATCGTACTTGGAACGGTTATCGGAAGCGTTTATAGATATTTTGTGCGCAATCTCCGGTAACGCACAGTACTTGCTTTCAACCAAGTATCGAAAAGACCGTCCCGGAAACGGTTCACAAACGATACCTAAGTCGGTTGGAACACAAATAAGAATCGTTCGGATAAAGGAAACCGCCCGGTTGGAACACGTAATCTTTTTTGCGCAGAATCGTCACAGTACTGAAGACGATTTTTTGATGGGTTGCAACGAACCTTCCATTACACAGTTCAAGTGTTATGATTGGAATCTATCTATATTTAGCTATCATTTTGTGTTGCCTGACTGCTTGATGAGGGGATGTGATGTGCTGAAACATTAGTTAAATTACTTCATATGCCTGCATTTTAATTGCGTTCGCTAGCTGAGCGTGTTAAGGCGTCAACATCCGGATTTGCGGGTCGTAAGTAGAAATCGCGTTCTCGCTGTTAAAAAAACATTTTTTGACAATTTTTTTTATAGGAATTATCACTGCAAATTTTCTCTTTACATCGAAACAGGTGTTACAACTGTCTGCCCTCTGTTGGAGATTTACCATACTACCTGCATCGTTACTAGAATTTAACACCTTAAACTTTCTTATGTTATCAGGAAGAATTTTACATCCTCGCACCCTTTGCTGGAGATTTACAATACTAATGGAACTAAAAGAAAAATTTAACTTTTGATAATAAATCCAACTAGAAATTGGAAAATAAATACAGTTTATAGAAATTAAAAAAAAGCTTTCATGGCATATGAAGCTAAAAAATGGAAAATAAATATAGTTTGAAAAAACTTAAAAATACGTTTTTGAAGCACATCAAACTGAAAAGTTTTTTTTTTAAATGAGCTTAAAACTAGTATTATTGTGATATGTGTATTTTTTTTTCTAAAGCCTACACCAAAAAATGAACAAACTCATCATTAAAATGAGCGATAGTCTGTGAGAGACCAAAGTAAAGAAGTTAGGCATTTTAATAGATGATTTACAAATGGAACGAGTGAGTAAAAAATTTTTTATTTAATCGCGATAAAAAATGTACTAGGGTAAAGGCAACATGTGGACACGATAAAGTAGATGGGAGTCATCTCAACTGAAATCAATGTAACCATTTTATAATAAAAATTTGATTTTTACTCACTATTGGAATTACCTTCCATATCTTCTTGATCTATGATTACAGTTTCTATTTTTATTTGTGAACTATATGAAGATATGAATTTGTTGTACCATTCTAGATATTGCTCCTGTCCTTTCTGACTAATGAACACTGGAAAAAATCAAATTTAATATAGTTATATAATTAAATGAAAGATTTAAAGTCAGTAAATTTAACCGTGATCAAAATTAATTTAGCGTTCAAGATGCACTGGCGGAAGCACTAAAGTGTTTCACTTTATAGTGATTGTATTTCTTAAAGTGCTAAGTCATGACTCCTAAACTGCAGCTGCTATCTTGCAATCGTATAGCGGATCTGTGGATAAAATCGAAAAATAAAAATTTCGCTATGGAATAATCGATTGATCGTAGAGGGGTCAAAAATTCAGAGTAATATAATATTTTTCATTCTAAAATGAAAAATAAAAAAAAATTCAGTGGTGAACAACCCTTAACATTAAGGGGAATGAAAAATAGATGTACGATTCTCAGTTCTAGCCGATATGCACACAAAATTTCATGAAAATCGGTCAAGCCGTTTCGGAGGAGTTCAATTACAAATACCGCGGCACGAGAATTTTATATAATAGAAGATATCGTATATTTCCGTATTTTGTCTTCAATAATTATAAAATTATAAAGGAATTGAATCGCAGTTTTTCTATATTTTTGGATTTCACAGTAAATAAATTATAAATAACAAAAAAAAAACTGATTTGAAATCAGCGCCACCTAATCGCTGGAAAGTAGTAAAAATTTTTTAAATTAACTTTAAAGTGGTAAAAAATGCAGTAATTGTGTAGTTAAGATAAAACATAGAATTTAAATTCCATTTAGTATGAATAAACACAAATAAGATTTGTATCATTCAATTGATTTTTGTTCAATTATTTTGAAAAGGTGTTGCTTGCAATAAAATTATTTTTGACAAATACGTTTACAGTTTACAGAGCACGGAGTAGGGAGTATCTAGAGGTCGACCACGAAAGAAGCTGAGTGACAATCTAGAGCCAAGATAAGGAAAGATAGACCTATTATGGAAGAAACAAGAAGAAGAAGACGTTTTCATACCATAAAAATTTCATTAATGTATATATAGAGTTTCGACGTAATTCATAAAAATGATAATTTATATTAAATGGTGAGATGCAGTATATTGTCGGTTGTCTCTCACTCTTACAAGAGTAGCTCGATATCAGTCAAAGTTATTGCAGCTTATGGTACTCGGTTTTCAGAGCATAAAATAAATTGAGAGTGTGGATGGCCGTCACTTCTGTTGCCTCGTATCGAGAGCTTCTAGTAAACCTTCCCGCGAGAGTCTAGATCGAGCATAAATATGCCAACCTCTTGTCTTGGTGAAAAGTCAAGAATGAATGACAATGGACGACAGCCGAACAGCCCCGAAACCGTACATATAATTAATATTATCAATTCAATAAAAAATACATCATGTGATGGAAAATCCATATATGCTAAGTAGCCGCCCGCTTTTCACCCGATTTTTTTATCTAAATAAATATATAAACTAACATTTCTATTAATTTCAATCTAATTAAATATAAAACACAATTTTTGTTGACGTTTTTTCAGTGCGATCGTTGATTCATTTACTGGGCTACAACATGATAATTCAGAATGATCATTAGTTACTCCTTGTAAGTGTTATGGGCAAAGATACACACTGTCAAAGAAATTTGATCGAGACATTATCTAGTAAACAAATTAATTCACAAACGTCTCTAGCACCCGTAATGCAAATAGTTTATTCAGGTTTCAAACCAGTTTGTTGTTTATTTCTAGTATTTTAAATATCACTTTACAACGTGGCTTATCTTTAAAATTAATCTATATACTTTATACATTTGTTGGTCATTGCCCCATTCAAATTATCTTGAAAAGGTAAAATCACATGGAAAAATTGATAAAAAAATGAACGATGCAGATTGAAACTAGATTTTGTTAAATTCAGTATACAAAATAATGGAATATAAGAATTAAAAAATTTTACTTAAATAATCTAATATTCGCGATCATACAAACTTCACAAATACAGTGTTTTCCGGGACTTGATGCAAAAAATTCGGGAGTGAGTTTATTCTTTGTTTGAATTGTGCCGTGAGGATTTTCATCTGCCCATAAATGTAATCATGAGAATTAATGAAAACCAAATACCCATCCTTGAGGTTACTATATATGACTACTACTATATATACTCTATATGACTTTTACAATTTTGTAAATATGCCGATTTAATTGTTGATACTATAATTCAAAATTCTATCACTTCTGGTTCCAATCATTTACAAACTTTTCCTTAGTAACACGAGTATATCATGAAATTGAAGCTCTCTTCTGTTTGTCTGGATTGTAATTTGTTATCATCGATAGCGTTCTAATCAAATATATGTTTTTTTGTTATTGTTTTGGTTTGTTTATTCTTTTATTGTATTGATGACACTTTAATCTATTTTGCAAATATTGTGATGTTCGTCCCATGTAAACAGCATCATAATTATTGAAAAGAGTTTCATATACAAAGTTAATTTTCGATAATTTTGATTTTAGTCTACTGAAATATTTTGTAGTGTGTTATTCGTTTCGTTCCATGTTCACTGAAATAATTTGATAACTGATGGAACAGCTCTTCTACATACGGTGAGTTTAACACTCATAGATAATCTTAATGTACGGAAATAGATAATAAAATATTTTAAATAATTTCGGTGACATCTGCGTGGTTGTAGGTACATCTAAAGAAACCGAAAAAAAATTAAAAAATCACATAAGCTGTAGATTTTAGATCTAATTATACTGATGCCGACTTTCATTGTTGATAGTCGATTGTGGACAGTTCATTGTTGTTTATTGTGAATTGTTTATACAAAAATACTCAAACTAAACACAATTATTCAGACACAATAACCTCGGAAACTAACATACAAGTTCAAACAAAGAAACACTCAAATATTGAAACGATCAATTTCTCAAACTTACGAACACTCATACCTCAAACAACAAAACACTCAAAAAGCCAACCAGTCATATATTCGACACTCGAAAATCAGCAATCAACTATCAACTACTCTCCACCACTCTAACAATATAATACTTGAAACTCACACATTTGAACACTTAAACTCCAAAACTTAAACTGATGAAATCAACTGTTTTCCTTTGATCCCGTTCTTGTTTTTTAATTCAAATATTTCATTTCAAAAGTCTTTCAATTGTATATTCAGTAGTATCTTACTCAACTGAAGATGTTTATACAGGGAAAATTACAAAGGATAGTGGATGGTCCAAAACAGTGGTACAAATAATATTTTTCAATCTATATGTTTTATCCATGTACTATTAATATCATTTCAATATCTACAATTGCTATCAACTGTACAATTCAATATGAACGTAACTTCATCGGAACATATTATTATAGTTTTAAAATCAGGTTGAGGGCTTACTTTTGAATTATAATGTGTCTCAAAATTCCACTTGTTTCTTTGAAAGCATATATTTGTCCCATTCTTTTCTCGATAACGTCCTCGTGGGGCGTATTTTGTGCTCTTAGGTGGTGGACAAGTTTTCATTTGTCTTTATTTGGCAATTGCAGTATTTTAGTTTAGGAGAATAAATACCCAAGAGAAAGATAATTTTACTTGGAGACGCAAACATACAACTAGGGAAAGAAAATTACATACGAAGTGTGATAAGAAATGAAAGGGGATCAATCCATCATGAAACTAACGAAAATAAGCATGGGTAGCCCAAGTGGCAGAAATAATGAATACGACGTGTTTATTGCCCATGAAAAAATAAAGAAACGTTTTTTTTTGTCTACACCATAGCTTGCAAGCTCGTTCTCGCGTCTTGTTATCAGGCAGGCCTGTTTTTTCGCTCTTTTCGACAAACAACGCTATCATTTTTTGAACTTTTTCCTCTCCCTGTGCGCTGTTTGTTGAGTTTATTACTGCTTCTTTTAAACTTCTTCATTTTTTGTCAATAGAGATGAAGCCATTCTGCATCAGATCCTCTCTTAGTTTATCTTACTATGCCCTACTGTTTTTTACAATGGCGAATCATTCTATTTTCCAACAAAGGGATAGTTTCGAATATTCACGAATTCAAGAATAGCAATAGATGGAAAGTAGAGCTAAAGAAGGTATGAACAAATTGATTAAGATCTGGAAATTCGAACCTACTGTAATTCTTTGAGATGTATTGTTAATCTGGAGATAAGCAAAAATATTCCAAACCAAGAAAAACAATTTTAAGAAATTGTAGAGGAAAAAAGAACGAGATCGGAATTTTTTTTACTATTGGTTATATTCATACTGCTACCTCTATAACAACACTCATAATTCCACCACTGGATATTCGTTTCAATAACCAGCTTATCGTTTTCATTCTCTATTCGTCTTCTGTCTCTGAAGACGATGACTTTGTTGCCGAAACTGTATAATTATGTATGAGCCTTGTGGAAAACGCATTTTCTTCCTGAATTTTTCAACTATTAAATGTTCAAACCTTCCTTTTATATCCTTCAATATCAAATTTTATCTGTATTACTAGCAAATTCTTCATTATTTGGAAACCATAGCACGTGTACAGATTTCCCGTGTGATAGTGGCCAATTGAAACATTACTTTCTTAATAATTACCGTATTTTATCATTCTAATACTAAAATAAATATATGAATGTAACTTACATAACACACGAAAAATAATAGTTTGAAAAAAGTTCATTGACTTTCGTCAAGGATATTGATATATTAAATAACAAGATTTAACACTGTTCAGCGTTCAGTATTTATTTGCATCGTTACAACTATAATAAATGATTTATTTGAAAGTTTTTATCTTGTTAAATTAGGTGTTGATACTATAATAAAAAAGTTGTTCTACAACTTATTTACACAGAAGTTCCTTTTTGATGTGATTAAATATAATATTCCGTACAATTAAAAATAGTTAAATCAAGGTTATGAGTGCAAATTGCTTGGTACGACTGTAAATTATGATAATTATACTGATAATTACGAATTTTGTTAGGCCAGTTGACGATATCATAGAATTTTTATGGTATACATTTGAAATAATGCAAATGTGATCAAAAACATAGTGGTTAAAAGATGCAGAGGCAGATGCAATTAAATATTACAAGTTCTGAAATATACAGAAAATATTGGTGGGTGAACTACGAAAAGATACAACCACAATTAAGGGTAGAACGACATAAGCATATCTATTTGAAGACACTATTTGCTACTTAAGTTTTGAGATACTCTTAGATAAATTAAAACAAATATTCAGGTGAAGAACAACGTTGACCTCGCAATTTATTTTTGAGTTGCGGAAATAAAAAGACCATCAATTCGATATTTTGACTATTCAAAAATATTTTTATTTGAGCTGATGTGCTGATGATTCGACTTTTGCGAACGAAAAAATGCTTGTAGACCTTTCAGAATTGACAGTTCTACTTTGCTCTTATGAAGCGGTGGTGACATCTCCAGTTATTCCGAAAAAGCAAGCGACTATATGCTTCGAAGTGCTTCTTCGGCGAACAACTTTTCTTGGATTTGGCTCGTCTTGAAAGAACCATACAGTCGATTGTTGTTACGCTCTTATAGACGTCTTTTGAAGCAACGGTATTGAATTTCTTTGCACCAATCGACACGAACTTTTTTTAACGATTGTTGAATTATGCGGTATCCAACGCGAACAATCTTTTTGACAGCCAAATGTTGATGCAATATTGAATGCATGCGAATGGAACTAATGTTCATTTATGCCTCAATCAATATCAGTTTCTGGCACTACAGCCAATTTTGGACGACCAGCGAAACACGGTGGCTCGAGATGGTGCTTCATCATCAAATGTCGAAGCGAATTGATCGGCACACTGCTGTCGGTTTAATCCATATCGAAAGTCAAACAGCACTCACCCGACAACACGTTCTGATAACGTTCCCATTTAAAAATGTCAAACTTTACGATAGCAATTCCAGATTTGATATATTCACATCTGTGTTGCGATAGCACAAATTTCATAAACCAACCCTCGTACTACAAGTAAACTACGAAGTTTTTGGAATTTTCATCCCGTGTTCTCAACGTCCAGAAATTTCTGTTCCACCAATGTCCCTAATATAAATATAGTTCTTCTCTAGATTTATCTCGAGATTTCGCTGCCTTTTCTTTAGTAATCAACTTCAAGAGAAATAAGCCTCTGGACGCAACATCGCATACATACAGAATTTTAAATTTAAAAGATTAAAAGAGCATTAAAATTTGAAAAGGATTTCGAGCATATATCAATATAAAGCAGTGACATCACATGGACCCCCAAGGAATAGTCGAAGATGTCAAACAATACAACCTTGGCAAGTCCATTTGTTAGAATCAACTTGGCCAAATCTGGGTCACTATTTGATTGGTACGTAATGCTATCCTTCTGGAACCACATCTAGTCCAGATCAATATCATTCATAGTTTAATAAAAAACATTCATCAGGCTAAATTTTTGACGACATAATGTCCAAAGATCCCACCAACATGTAAACTTTACAAAAACCATACATCAGGATATCACGAGGCCATTTGCTTTGGCAGACAGCCAAAGTATATGGTCTCGTGCTCTATATTCTAGACCAATTTAGCCGCATTAAAAAGACAAAGCTTATATTTCTGCAATAGATAACTTATATATTCTGCGTTTATATCAGGGATATTCTCTTTAGTGAACATTTCGATGAATGCCTTGCTTAGATGGACGTGATGTACATCACTACGTCGTGGAAAAGTAAAGTTGAATGATGATTCGATTTCAACCTAAATCTGGATAATTCGGTAGCGCTCTTTAAGCGTCAATCTATTTTTGATGATTTTTCGAATTATACTGATCATAAATGCATAAAAGTGCGCGCAGTATGACTGTTAACCCTTTTGTGAGTTGTATCCACTGTATTTCGGAGTAGCATTTGACTTTATATAGAAATGTTATAGATATTTAATGAAGTATTAGATAATATGTGAATAAATTCGAAAAAATCACACGAATAAGCTACTATTCTCTAGTCTCCATTATAAGGATGCAAACTTCCACAAATGTTTAGATATTCTAAAAGCTATTGAGTTAAAACACTAGACGATATACATAAAGAATACTATTTACTACCGGGAGTAAATAGTTTATTTTCGTCCTTTGGAGACAATATCTTGGTTGTCAAAACGTGCGAGTCATTTAAGGACATTTACATAATTTGAAATAATTATTAGTGCTAACAGGACAGTTTCTTCATAATTTGCATTGGTATTTATTTGCCCACAATTTTAAGCGTTATCAGCAAACACGTGTAGATATTCTTATTATCAACTGTTGTAATCATCAAATTAAAATTAAAATCTTATAACCAAATATTTTCCTACTTTTCAACACGCTCTGATTTTTTACCCTCGATTTTGCCCCACTTTGGTATTTCAGTAATTTAAACTTTGTACATTTGTCAAATACCAACGACAATACGATAATTCGTTCAAAATTTCAGTGTTTCAGAATGAAATTAGTAAAACATTATTACGAGTGATATGGAGTCCTGAATTTAGATATTGTGTGTAATTTTTGGAAAAACAATTCGCAATAGTAATCGAAGCCAGATCTATTGATTCTGCGATAGAAGCTTTACCAGTTATCCTAGAGACACGTACCCCATTTATATTTCATTCAACTTTATCAGAGACCTACCGAGGAGCACTATCGTCAATCTTAGCTTAGAGAGCCGTTTCGAGCTTATTTAGATAATGGGGAAAGAAAGGAATAATTAAAAAGGAAGTCCTACGCAGTAAATAATTTTATCTACGACCACCATTAAAATTAAGCTTTCAAAAACTCATATGAATACGTGAAATTACATTTTATCCATACGCCTAAAAGCGTTAGAAAAAGGAAAAATGGGATAATCGTTATACCACACTTTTTTTTTGATATTTATCAAGTTACCTAGATAATTTTGTGTTTTATGTACTGTCAAAGGTTCTGTAATTGTAATAATTTTGTACTGTCATTAAGAAGTGTGGAGCGCCATAGTCATTTTTCAAATTTTTCCAAATTTTGATTAATAAAACACTGATTGTTAAGCTAAATAAAAACATGGGAGAATCTGATTGCACTCCTGAAATTGCAGAAATTTCCTGTAATGGAACTCAAAATCAAAGACATGAATAATTTATATGAAGTCATTTGGCGATTTTTTAAATTGGTGTAAAAAAAATCAAAAATTAATTGCTTATTTCTCGGAAAATCGAGCCAATGTCAATGGAAATCATCAACGTTCGGATCCCAATATTCAATGTTAAAAGCTACCATACATTTAAACATTGATATAAGTATATTTCATGAAAGTATGTTTGAATGTGGTCTTAGATCAAATGTCATATGAAACTCGCTACGCTCGTGCCTTTCATTTTGCAGCTCGTGAGCTCGTGCGCAAAACTATTTACTAATCGAAAAAAGCATTCGAACAAACCCCGGACTAGAAAGCACTCTCAGATCTATTGGTTACAAAACGCAAGGTTAGTTTAAAAATGTGATATACAGCATCACATTAACAGTAATTTTATTCTAATGCCAAGAATAATTATTTCTAAAAGCGTTTTCTTTAGTTTTTCAAACTATAATTTATTCAATTTAACTCGCATCAGACAGTATAATTTTGTAGTGGTAGTAGTAGTATACTACTACATATTATAATTGAAAATATAATTAATAGTAAATCTATCCTAATTGGTCGAGTAGGTAGTCACTTTGCAAGACCCTACTACAAGGTCAAATCCTAGGATTTTCTTCCTTATAATAATCAATAAAAAATGGTAGCCCTTTGCATGGCTTAAGGAGGTCCTTAATCCTCCACTAAAAGATTCCTATTGAAGGTTTTGGCCCTTTCAGCAGTTAAGTGGACCCAAGCTTGATCAGTTTGTCGGCAATTGTAGTGGCCTTGAGTGTGCTATGCCAGGGAGTCAGATGAGCTCTATCGCCATTTCACCAAAAGGCTCACTGAGTGCCTCGTAGTATCACCGAATCATCTTTAATTTGGTGCTTTGCAATACTGTTAGTACCGCTACGCTATCTGTGCACTAGCTCCGGTCTCCATAACAGAAACGTACCTTCCTAGGGAAACGATATGTCCTCCAAACTCTTGTATGGCTTGTATGATTCTGATCTAGCCAGCTCACCTTTTTTAGATCCAACGGTGTAATAATCATCATCTGAAGACAAGCTGATCATATTTTGGTACCGTTCATCCCTGCTGGGAAGAATAGTCTCTTCACTATTAATCCAAATGGCTACCAAGTTATTGGAAATTTGAATTAGAAAAAAACATTCTAAAGAACTTTCAAATCAAAGATTGGGAGTTGTATTAAATTATGTGTGTGCTTTCTTATCTATAAAATATGGGCATTGTGAAGCCCTTACTACGTGATTCGTATTTGGCACACCCTTGGAAATACAAATGAAGAAAATAAATGAAATTGAGTCACTAATTTTGTGATCATCAGCACATTTGGGACATTTTTGCAATTTAATGCAGTTTTTTAGGGAAATGCGTAGAACCAAAACATTTAAAACACATCCTTAACTCAATAACGTCATAAACCTGACAGGAATCATACCCGACCAGCCAACTATCTTCTTGTAGGAGTTAACATCCAGTTAACTAGGCTCGGAAGATCTTAGTATTCTTTTTTAGGTGTGTGCTTCCCTGTCAGTCCAGAGATTCTTATCGGGGATTTGGTAAGCCAATTTCCTTAGTATCATAGTTGTTAGATAATTTGTCTTTTATAAACTGTTTAAACTTAATTTCTTCGTTGATCTTGTACCCAATGACTACGCCAACGTCTCGTAGATTCTTGATTTTTGCTTCGACCTTCATCAAGAGGATTCATTTGTTGCAGCATATCCGAGTGAATTTTAGAATGGGCCTTAGCTGAATTTTAATCACAATAACATTTGAACTGGAAATTTTTAAAGGCCGCCGAATCAAATATTACGCTCATATTAACAGGGGTATAATCACAGTTTCTTATTACATCTTGCAGTTTATGAACTGTATTCTTGACCATTGTTTGCAGAAAGATTTTTTGTTAAATTTCTCCATTTCATTTTTGACAACAATCGCCAAAATATCTTTATTTATTAAAACTGCTCTTCAAGACTTCAAAATTTTGATCAATGCTGTATAATTCATTTTTAAACTTACTGACAGGTCATATGAAACCATCTGTTACATGGACCATCGTAACCAAGTCTTCGGGCTTAGGTTTGCAACGAGGTACCTCGGCTTTCATAGGCATCAGTGTCACTGAGTAGTGTTTTAAAATTTATTTCTTTATAATTACCGTAATAAATTCATTTATAAACAGAGAAACAAGAGTGGAACTAACTAGCATATACTAATTCGTTATTACTCGATGACTAAGATTCCTCAAAGGGATACCCAGTTGATCTTAACTGCTGTTTACGTTTTCAAGCAGTTTCGGAAGTCAATTTTCGGTATTACCTTCGCCTCATTACATTCAACGATCTGTTTGTTATCGAAGCAGTGTCCTTAAAGCGGCATTTTTAATCTCAGACGAAGCCACATCGACTGGATGAAGGCTGAGAAGCGATATGACTTAGTGAAATTGGCATTGGCGCATTATTGTAGTACTGCAGTTTTTGAGTCAGTCAATATTCGCGGGTTGCGTTACGATAATGCATCGTCGCATAGTAGGCAGTTGAATTTTTGTGAGAAAATAATGTAACGGTCATTGAACATCCACTCTATTCACTTGATTTGGCCATGTGTGATTTCTGGTTATTCTTTAACCTAAAGAAACACGCACGTGCTCGACTTTTCACGGCGTTGGATGAAGCAATTCATCAATTTTCTAAGATAACCGATTTCCAGCTTTTCGGCTATAAAATATGTACTTTGAAAATAGATGAAATAATTTTCTTGAGCAAAACTTCTATCTCAAAATACAGAGATCGGTATTAGTTAGACAACGCTATCGAAAAATCGGTATAGACTCAACAATTATAAGTCTGGCAACGCTGTCGAAAAAGATTAAAACGAAGTATGTTAGTGCTTCAGATAGTTGTGTCTGTGTCATGATAACATGTGTTCGCTGAGTAGACGCATTTTCAGAATGAATAATCGATACAAATTCATGCTTCAAGATAGAGCTTTTTTTGTTACTTTGTATCTACAAACGAGCACGGATTACGAAACTATGTTTACCGAATTTCAACAACAATTTCTGAACTCGCCACTACCAGATCGTTCAACAATGTGGAAAAGGTACCAGAAATTCTTAAAAACGGGCTCTGTTGCCGATGCGACGCGTTCTGAACGACCGGTATTTGTAACAAGTAACAAAAATATGAAAACAGTAACGCATGCGTTAGTTGAGCAACCGAACCAATCTGTAGTGCGGAACTTCAAATTTTTAATCGTTCTTTACGACGAAACCTGAAACGCATGAAATCAAATTTATAGTCCTTGTGTCCTCCACGAAATTTACATGGATGATTTCGATCCCAGATTGCAATTTGACGAGTGATATCTCAAAATGATCTGCAGTTCCAACATTTCATTTTGTGGTCGGATAAAGCAGCCCTAAGTCGAACGGTAAGATCAAACGGCGTAACTGCTTGTACTGGAAGAACCAGAATCCTCAAGACTTCATTGAAGAAAAATTAAACCTGCCTGTGGTATGTGTGGAGGCAAATGGACAACAATCCAACACTCGCAAAAATCCGTCATTTCATGCAGGATGGAGCTTATGCCACACTCTGGTTATGTGTGCTAGAGAACCTTATTGTTCATATTATTAATTGATAGATAGACAAGGAGTGACCCGTCTCGAGGATTGCGTTTTTTTAAGAGGACCACGAAACCTTCTCTCCGAACTGCAATCGAAGAAGAATTTGAAACTCTTCGCGGAGAGCTTGATTTGCTTCGTCGGACCTACATCTAAGTTGAGAAACGTTGCCGTAAATGCATTGGTCAAGACGGGCATCAATTTGAACCCCTTTTAGATTCCATTTTGCAATTTCTTTTGATACATTAATTTCGACGCTGCATTTTTTTCTCTTAAATTTAATAAGTATAATGTATACCTTTCTGTTGATAGTTATGTAAGAATAATTAATATTACAGATTTGATTAAATTTCAAGTATGTTGTAATTTATTGTGATGTTAATTTTCTGTTGAATTTGGTAACGAGAATTTTTTTAAATAGTTAATGAAGAGACTTTTCTAATAATATCCGTCTTGCAAAAAACTTCTAATCATTATGTATTATTCTCTTCGTTATTATTAAAGCGATGTTATATTAAATCAATTGGTTTAACCGGTTCTCTTGGAATTACCACTAGCCGCTACAAATTTTATGCAATAGTCCAGGTTTTTTTCATTTTGTGTGATATTACGGCATTCTATATCGTCTATTGTTTTGTTCAAAAAGTAACACAAAATACACTCAACAGTCCACAAATCATGACTCTCAGTAGATCATTCAAATAGAGAATGGAACTCATCGATCAACATCCCCAAAAGAGAGACTATACGTTTGATTTTAAAAGTTCAATATGAATCTATTGCGATATAAACTTCTTAAATCCATGAAATTCTGCCGCTGCCAGTGATATACCATGAAAAACCTGCAGTTTCGAAAGAAATTGAACAGAATCACAGGTTCTAGTGGTTCTGGAAGTAGAGCGTATGTACTCGACAAAAATACATCTCCGTAAAATTCAGTTTACAGGATGCGAGACATCTTTAGTAAGAACTAATAATATGGTACCAAAAACATGATTAATTCGACTATTCCTCACATGAGATTACTAAGAAATTTAGAGCAAACAATGAAATGGTGGATTAGGTAAAGAGAATAGAAAAAGTACCATTTTTTATTGGTTTTGAGCTACTCTGCCGTCGTACAACTACCAAGCGATGGAGGTAAAGAAATGAAAAAACAAACAAGGAACTAGATTCTGGAGAATGGTCGAAGAGCAAAGACATACACACGAGAACCAGCAGAGCTCTATCAATGAGTAAACTAGAACTGAAAAAAGACAAGGATTCTCACATGAGTAAATTATCACCGACGGAACGTGAAAAAGATTTCACAATTACACCATCTGGCGCGCGTTTAGATAACCAAGTTATCACACTCAGGAACTGTGTTTACCCTCATTATTTGTGAGGTTATCCAAAAGAAAAAAATTGCTGCTCCTTGTCTATTGGGTCCAGTAGAGTGACGTGGTTTATTTATACAATGTTTAAGTCAAGATGTTTTCGGGGTTTGCATAGTCTTATCTCGCTTCCTCTAATCTAAATCTAAATGAAGCAGAAATATGAGAAGATTTCAATGATTTTGTTGGGTTTATACTAGAAATATGAACAAAATTATTGCGTACCAGATCTAGAACCAAAGTAGAGACAAATAGGAGTTAATAATGGAACTGACAGAAGATGGAACCAAAATCAATTGGGCGAAAACGATCCAAGCAACAGAAAACGAGAACTCAACAATCTGAAATAAATCAAATAATAGAGAAAAGTGTGAAACTTTTGAGCCATGAATAATGAAAAAAGAAATTAATCGCTAGTTTACGTTGAAGATCTTAGAATTCAGATTTAGAACAGTGAGTCGAAGGAATCAAAAAACAGACAATAAAGAAAAATAGTATCAAAGGATTAACTTTTTGGCATCACAAGTAAAGATAAAATGAGTAACGTGAAGATGAGAAAATGCTTGCATATACAACCAGTGTTTGAATAAAACAAAAATTGCTGGAGTCGTTTAATACGAGTCAGAAATAAGAGACATATAAACAGAACTGAAAAAATAGTTGAAATAAACTAAAAGGAAAAGCAAAGCAATGGAAGAAAGTGCAGTGAAGCAAAGAATGATGAAAACATCGGTACGCTTGTGAGAAAATAGTGAATATGAAGCAAAATGAGTCATGCTTTAAAGCTTTTTTTTGTTTCTAGGATTATGCAAAACAATTTAGGTTCAGGATTTTCTCTCATTTTAGTTCTATATAAAAATCTATAGATTCTCAGTTTCGTGCAAAGGAGTACGAATACTTTTTTCAATCAATCCATTTCGAGCATTTATTTCCTTCATTCCATTTGTTATATGCTTACTATCCATACCAAAAAATTTAATTAATCTGACAAAGATGCCGTTGTCAAAAGTGGTGTATGAGTTTAAATAGAGAATGAAATCTCAATTCCATTCGAGGCACTAAGTGCACCATTTTCAACAAATTATCGCGGGTGCTTACCTACACAGACTACATAGACCTGACCTCTAGATCCCTAAGAAAAGCAAAAAAAATTCGACAACGCCGCAAAAAATATGAGACTACAATGAGAATAAGACAAAGTTCATGGCTGTGATGAAAGATCGCAGGGCTATAAATGCAGGTCAAAGTATTATAATTGGAGAATATATCATGGAAGCGGTGGGTGAGTAAAGAAATAAAAATTCTTTTAATGCTTGCTAATCGATGTTATTTTGGACTGTTGTACTAGTTTTTATCGATGGTTGGGAACCCTGTAGTGTCCAAGAAAATAACGTCTAGGGAAGTAGATATAACTTCGAGATCTACAGCTTAGACATAGGATCACGAAACAGAGACATAATAACATCAATCAATATTGGCAGGTTTAGATGGGTAGGACATGTAGCATGCATCGGCAACAGCGTGCGCACAAAAAAGGAACAGTCATACCAACGAGTACTGAAGGCAGAGGGAGATCAAAATTAAGATGGAGAGACGGGGCTTATGAAGATTCTACAAAGATTAGTGCAGAAAACTGGAGATAGAAAAGATGGCGTTAGAGGCTAAAAACAGTCGAGGCCCTTTGTAAAGCTGTAGCACTAGAAGCAATCTCGCTGAAAGTTTTGTAGTTAAATAAATTTGCATATAGGTTTAGAGATTATCACAACAAATTCAGCCATTTTCGACGCTTAGTTTCTGTTTAACAATCGTATAAGTGAGTAGTTGAGAGGATTTTTCTGGAAATGTTTAAAATTGAGTATCGATCTGTCATTAAGTATTTGAATTCGCAAATTAAAGAAGAGTTAGTGACTATGTACGGAGATTTTGCATCATCATTTACAAGCATAAAATTTTGGGAAAACACGGCCATGTTAGTTTGACTGATGACGAGCCTTGGGTCAAAAAAACAGCGACAACCAACTCGAATCGCTATCGTCGTTAACACCAAAGATTATTATTTTGAAATACTAAACAAATTATACCTACATCAAAGTATTTGTTATTTAAATACAAGTTGCCGATTCAGGTAAATTATGTAATTCAATATGGTGTAATGTCCTATATAAAAAAAGTGTTTTTCCATCAAGACAACGCACCTTCTCATACTATGGTGATCGCCATGTCAAACATTCAAGAATTGTAGTTCAGATGGGTTCACCACCCACCGTAATGACCAGATATAACACCCAGTGACTTTTTCTTTTTTCCGTATCTCGAAGTTTTACTTACAGGAGAGAAATTCCCTCCAGACGAGGAAGTTATTTCATATATATAAACGCTTATTTTGAGGAGAAAAACGGAACGTGATTTTTCCAGGTGCTATTGGATTTAGTTCTTGCTCTTTTATCATTAGTTTTTCGGTTTATTAGGCTGTTGAAGTTTTTTACTTTCAGTGTTCTTCTATATTCACTGCCATAGCTTTTTTCGACTACTTTCTTCTTTTCCATTATTACTTAATTTGTATTTTTTCTAATTGCATCTGTATGTTTCATAAATTTCGATAAACTATTTACTACTTTTTAATTGTTGATTTCCACTTGCGTTATTAAACTGTCAATAACTGGTCTATATAATTAAATCAGACGCGTTTATAAACAATGTTCAAAAAGAAATAACTAATACAGTATCACGTTGAGATTGTTCAGTCCACATTCCTCTTTAACTAAGTAATCAAAAAACTTTTAACATCTCGATTTAAAGTTTCTTTCGCAGAATTAGTTGTAAATTAAAAATGAAAGCATTGCGAAGTAATAACTTTTTTTTATCAACTTAAGTTATTTTTACTTTCAGTATTGTGCAGTTGAGCGTTATCTAGTTTTAGTTTGATCATTAACGCTAAGTTAACGACTGTGGCTAGTGTGACGGGTTAACATTACACGCGATGATTGCGTAGCAAGTGTCCATTGTTGAATATCATGATAATCGAAAAATTGTAAGTTAAATTATTATTAATACATATATTGACATTTGTTTCATAAATACGATAAATCTGTATTCAATTTATTGTTTTAAAAGTAAATAAATTAATCAAAAATTAATACATTTTGTTTGTTTTTTTGTAATAAAATTATACAATGTTTTAGTTTGATTTTCTACGTATACTTTTTTGCTTCCAATATTTGTGTGTTTAGTTTTTCGTTCTATGGCTATATGAGATAATTTTAGTATTTACTAATAATTATAGTTTGTTCCTAAGGTAGAGGTTAGTACAGACATATACAAAATTTTCCTCTAAAAACTATACTAGATCACCAAAAACAGTTATAGTTTAATCAGTTGTTTATTTTCAGGTTTAGTTCCATTCTCAAAATCAATTTTGAATGTTTATTTTTTACTGTATTTTATCAAGTTTAAAATATGTCTGTTTGATTTTTAGTACACTTCAACTATAAACTTCTTATTTATGTAAAGCAAACTACGAACTCGATTTGATAGCACTTCAAAACGATTAATTTGAAATTACAATGACAATATAATAATTTCATGAATGCGTACCATTATCCTTGTCCGATTCACTAGGATAGTTTCTAACCATCAATGAATTTTCAATCATCCACTACCGGAAGATGGGGTTAAATTAATAAAATTTTACCGATTGGATATGGATAGTCTGATTTCGGAATCAATAAGAAACACGGTTGATCATACTGTAGCCTGTTTAAGTTCTCGGGTGTTTGCTATTAAATATGCTAATATAGTAGAACTAAGCCGTATACGAATAGAAGAACTTGTTTGCTCAAAACTAACGGAGAGAGTCCTATGTAACGAAGTAGCATTTCATAATACATTTAGTAAGAACTTATACCTAATTATTACTATTAAGCACTCAGTGCTTTTAGAACAGTGACATTTTCTCGTCAGCCAGGGTAGCTCCACAAGAACTTGGAGCACTCTTTAAGAACTAAAAGCTATATACCGGCCCCAAGCATACCCCGAAGATGCTCCAATCAATACAAAAGAGGACAATTCGATTTATAGGTGATTCAGAGTTGACTTGAAACCTGTACAGATTAGAGCGTAAAAGAAAGGTGGCCGACCTTACCTTGTTTTACCGACACTACCTCTTCCGAGCTGTTTAACATAATTCTGCGTACAGCAGTATTTACAAGACCTTCTTGGCAGGCCGACGTGGTTCATGAATACCGAGTTCGTCTGCAAACGTTCAGAACGTCAATTTATCAGGACTCCTTTCTTTGGAGAAGTGCTAGCCTGTGGAATCAGATACCACGACACTAACGAGCACTACAACACAGAAGTTCAAGATCAATATCTAAAGGCATCTTCATTTCCGACCTAGCTCTTTCTAAAACTAGTTGCCGTCTTTCTCCTCGAAATAGGCGTTTACGTATGTGATAACTTTCGCGTCTGATGGAAATATCTCTCCAGTAAGTGAAACTTTAAGATTAGAACATATAAAAAAATTGCTAGAAGGCCAGATCTGGTGAATACGCTCAGGGGTTGGCCAATTCTAAGGGTAATAGGTGAGTTGCACCCGAAGTTTGAGAAGATATGTTGTTCTGATGGAGAAGCGCTTTCTTTTTCTTCAAATGCGGTCGCTTTTTTGCAATTTCTTCCTTTATTTTGTACGTAATATATGAAAAAAAAAATGGTCGCAATCACTTTCACGGCCGATGAAACCGTCCTTACATTTTTCAGAGCTAGTAGCCTTTTGAAATCCAATGTTTTGACATATTTTCTGTTCCAGGAGTGACTCGGTGGTACACTTATTAAGCGATGCAAAAATTCGACTCATTTTGTGTAAACCGGCCTGGGAAATGTTCATTCGAATGCGTTTTTGGTAAAAAGTGAACAAATGCGGAGATCAGCGCATCCAGTCAAAATATAACAAATTCAGTTTTTTGAAATGCCAATAGCATATATTCCATGACAGATTTTCCATTTTCAGGAAAATCTTCATATAAACTTATACGATTTTCAAACGCTGAAATGGCTAAAATTTTAGTCTGAATCTTCAGCTTCGGATAGGAAAATTCTTAGGCAATCCTCGATTAAGAATTATATTCTTCTTTGTAGTTTTATCAACTATAAAACTGTCATTTAAATTCCTTATTTTTTGATAATCAAATTTTCATCTACGTTCGTTTTCTTCGCCAGCTAAAAATTTAAAACAACAATTAAAATTATTTGAAAATTTGTCGTCTATGCTGTTCTTATCTTCTTGCTATTGTTTTTGGCATTTTTTTGTGTTATGTTTGTCTGCAATTTCAAGTTTTGCAAATGTTAGATTTATGCTTTCACTTTTACTGTTTCTACTTTAGGAGTATTTTTAAATTAGAACCTATTTAAATAGTTCAGTATTAACTGTATCTAATTCTATTTTCAATGCTAACGTCAATCGTTTTACTTCCATCACTATTAAGTTTTCTCTTAGCTGTTTTTACTTCTGAACCGAAATCTCTGCGTCCCTTATAATTTTTTAACCATGTGGTGATATTTTGGTTTTCATTTGCTTGTCTCCTGGATTCATTTTCTATATCTTTCCAGGTTCGTCATAATATTTATCACATTATCATATTTTATCTTCCTTTAAAATTCTTTATATCATTAATAGATCGTTTGGATAGAAATTTACTGATATCTATCAGTTTAAAATCACATCCTAGGATGAAGTTTAATGCCAGTCGAGACGTTCGAGTCGATTTTGGTGATAAGTTATACAGAACGGACGTTTTGTGATCATTGATAACTTACCTTATTAGCGGGTATAAAAAATTTTTGATCAACTCTTCCCAACAACCGTCTCCTCAGAGCGTGGCTAGCTCAATCAAGCTCTATTCTAGCTTATTCTATGGAATAAAATTTAAATAGTTGAAATCGTTTGGTAAATTGTTTCAACATTATTTCTATAATTTCTTATTTTAATCAATCAACAGTCTTTTTTTCTCTACAACCAGAAAATATGAAATAAACTTCATTGAATCCGAACGAAGCAATTTACTTTTGATAGATGCTTTATGTAGTTTTATGGGATAATAATCTAGCATTTTAAAGTAGATCAAAACAACAAGATGAAAATTCTCGATAAAGCCTAAAGACTCGCATCACTAGAGTTATAAGAACTATTATACTGGGATTTCTTACCTCGTCATCTGATCATATTTGAATAAGCCATTTTTGAAAAAAGGGGAAAACCAAAACGGGAACACTCTAGAGGTGTCTTACCCGGCTGGATCACCCCTACAGCTTATTTGGAACTTTTATACTGCTAGATCCAAAAGGTATTTGGATAAGTAAAATCTTCTTACAGGACACAGCTATTCTAATGAGTGTAGATTCTATCGAAAGAAAAACAGAGCTTCGATTCGGTTAAAATAGATTTAGAATACTTTCTCATTGCAAGCATACGCAATATATGTTGTGGTCAAGAACGAAGTGTGATGTCTTCATGATATCTTATTAATATCTCAACACATGGCAGCATCGCCTTGTGTCAATATACAGTTTTTATTATTTAATAATGAGAACAATTTTACTGTTAAAACAAAATAAACTGAGACCATCGTATAAACAAAATACATTGGTAATACATAATAATTCACAAGTCGAATGATTCTAATGAAGAAATAAATATATAACAATCAATAATTAGGTCAGTAATTATTTTGATGAAATGAAATATATGAGGGCAATAAAAAATTGAACTGTAAAAAAAAGATTAGAATTCCAGCTACGTTGAAAACTGCTATAATAGTGTTCATATCAAATCTTAAGGTTGCAGTGCGGTGTGTAATCTGTTGAATAAAATAGAAAAAATAAAATTCCCAACAAATTTATTTACTTCAAGTTGTTTCAGGTAAACTATTCATGAATAATCGGCTTAAACATAAGTATTAATGAGGTTGATGATTGTTTACTTGTACTAAATCGTCAGCGGAACGCATTATTGTTAACGTTTATTCATAACATGACGAGTTTAATTTATTAAACAAATTTTCTTTCTTTTTTTCTAAAATTTTTATAATGCAAAGATGAATTATTATTACGAGGATGTATTGATATCTAGTTAGCCTAGACCAGTTCCATGCATAAACAAAATATTGCGTTACCATAGCAACGAACAATAATTTATTAGTGTCAGTTTGAGGTCAAAAAAGTAAACTGTAAAAATAGAAGCCATCATCAAGTACCTGTATTTAAAAGGGTTAAGTGGTAAGCAGTTTTACGAAGATATGCTTAATACCCTTGGTGATCGATGTCCTTCGTATGCGACCGTAAAAAATTGGACTGCAAGCCTCAAAAGAGGTAAATTTTCCATTGAAGATGATGACCGATCGGTAAAGGCCAATTTCTGTGTCGGTCCCCGAAAATATCGATGCAGTTCATGACATGATTTTATCAGACCATCGAATTGGGCTAAAACGAATATCTGAAGCACTGAATATTTCATACGAACGCGGTCATCATATAGTTCACGGCAATTTGGACATGAAAAAAATGCTGCAAAATGGATCCCTAAATGTTTGAATGTTGACCTAAAGCCTGCAAGGGCAGAAGCATCGCGTTCGATCTGTGCTCGATTTGAAAACTACTACAAATGGAAATATTTCGATTCTCATCGATGAATCTACAACATTAAGTAAAAAATCTACCCTAATTATATTTTTAAAATTCGAAATAAATGAAATCAGCGAACCACGATTCCTTTTTTTTTTTTATTTAATAGAATTGTCCGATCAAACAGCATCCACCATTACAGAATACCTTTAAAATAATTTGGAAAAATATGGCTCCGACGAGAATTATTTGAAAAAAAATTTAATTGCATTTACCAGTGACGGAGCAAGTGTAATGTTAGGAAAAAGGTCAGGAGTGGCTACAAAATTATTGAATAAATTTCCAAAAATAATCACGTGGCACTGTTTAAATCATCGTCTGGAGCTCTCTGTTAACGATGCTGTCGCGGAAGTAAATGGTAATAACCATTTTCACATATTTATGGATAAATTATATACCATTTATTATCAATCTCTTAAAATAGGACGTGTTTTAGGAATAAGGTGGATAGCTAGTTCATTCAGAACTGTTAATGCAGTTTGGCAAAATTTAAAATCTCTTACTGAACATTTTCATCTGCCGCAAATGATGAAACTCGTTCAAAAACTGATCAGAGTGTATACATTGGTCTTAAAAAAATATATCATGTCTAAACAGTTTATAATTAACTTGGTATTAATGTATGGCGTTTTGTATGAACTTTCCATCTTGTATGAAGCATTACAGAACAGAAGTGTAACGATAGTATATGCGGACAAACTAATCCGTCGAACTATAGGAGCATCAGAGGTTGTTTAAGTGATGAAAACAGGAACATTAACTTTAACAGATAATAAAAAAATTATTAACAGAAATCAATTCCTTGTAATTAATTATCATGTAATCATTAATAATATGACTAGAAAACTACATACAGAAAATGATTTGATAAGTGAATTTCGAGTACATACAGGAGACCTAAAAAAAAACGTCGCCGCCAGGATTATTATGAAAAATCACACCCCCCCCCCCCCCCCGTCGTTAAATTTGGGACATGAGACCGCACAGAGCAGCCAGGATCGGCCCTGTCTATATAATTATATATACGCGTTCCGGTAAAAAAAATTAGCACAACACCACTGGGTATTACCAGTCATTCAAAATTAACACAGGTTTGCTTCAAATATGTAACAAAACAAAATAAAACGACATTTCATTTATATCATCTTTACTTTTTATAATTCTATCATAATCATACAAAATATTTTTTACAATCTTTTTTTAAAATAAACCAAATATATTATTTATATTTCTACTTTGAAAATTACACATTGAGACGCATAGAAAAATACAATCTTATTTTATAATTAACCACACATTCTTCTTTATCCCATCTTGTAGCGTACTCAAGGGTATGTCGAATTCTTGGCTGTTGATCTAACGGCTCCAAGAGCTTCTTCTAACTTTTCGTTTGTCCATTTTCCTTTTGTTGGGTTGTTGTTGGCCACTGACCGGTATTGCCCTCAAAATATGACATTTTCTTTTGTTTGCCACGAAAACCGTGAATAACTTTTACAAAATCTGACAAGCACATGGAATACGATAGTAAATGTATGGTAATGAAATTTAAAAAATATATCCATTGGTATAAATCACTTTGAGCTTACCTTTAACTGAATTTTTTTAACGTCCGTACCTTTACACAACTCACTACGCGCGATGCAAAAAATCGCCGCTTTGGTAAATAAGTCTACTCGGCTCCATACTAGATGGCAAGATTAGTAGCAAAAGTAGAAGGTTTTGGAAGTCTAAGATTTTAACTTGACTGGCATTGTCCACTGACTGCCATCCCCCCATCTTACTCTAACAATATAGAAAACGAACAGCTAGTTAATAAACTTTTAAATCCCTATAAATCGCTTGGTTACCGAATGTAATTAAAAATTCGTTTCCTTCTTTATCATTTTTTCCTGACAAATTTGGAGACGAGCAGGATGAAAGATCCCACCAAAATATTATAAAATATACGATACTAAGGTGATGGGATCCAGTCATGGTAGGAAAGGTAAAACTCCCTATAAAATGAAAAAAAAAAACGAAATGTTACAATTGAATATTTCTTAATTGTTATATATTTTTTTTATTATCAACAATATTTTCATCAACTTTTTCACTAGAATTTTATTGGAACTTGATGTAGAATTTTTTTGTTTCAGTTACAATGAGACTACTGCTTGTGATGTCGATAATTTCTTCTTTAGAAGCTCTTCACTGTGATAAAGAATTCAATTTCGTAGAGTTCGGATACGAAAACGGATACGACATAATATGCCAAGGCCTCACCAACAAGCACATAAGTCTTCTTCAAAACATCAGCATAATCAACGAACTCAGTCTCAAAATAGAAAACTGCACATTAACCGACGTTACATCAAACATTTTTCAAAACGTAGCCAACATAAAGCACTTATATTTAGAAAACTCTACGTTTAGTTTTTCTCGATCGGAAGCCATATTTGAAATCGTTTGTAAATTAGAACAGTTAACTATTATAAACACCAGATTCAAACCTACTAAAATTTCTTTGTCCAAATTATTTAATTTAAAGAAATTAATTTTGACTAACAATCAGATCACCAGTATCGAAGCTGGCGCATTTATAGATTTAGGAATGTTATCTGCTCTTCACATAACAGAAAATAAACTAACAGATTTAAATAGCTTACCATTATGTGAATTAAAAAATTTAAGGACGTTAAACTTAACCAGAAATCGTATCGAACATTTAGATGAAGCTTTTTATTGCGAAACTACAGAGAATGATTCAGTATTTTATATTAATAATTTTAAAAGTCAAACCTCGCCATCTGTTACTCCCAGTATTACTTCAACAGAATTATACCAAATCGATCTTAGTTTTAATAGTATTAAAGATTTAAGCGTGTCATTTGCTTTTTTAAAATCGTTAAAATCTGTTAATTTACAAGGAAATTTGTTGAGGAGAATTAATAGTACGTATTTCACTTATTTAGAGTATTTAGAAGATTTGCAAGTTAGTGATAATATTATAAGTATTATTGATGATAAAGTTTTCGAAAATAAACGGTTTCTCGAAAAAATCGATATTTCCAACAACAAAATAACAAATATCAATTTTCGATACTTAGATTCCCTTAAATATTTAAATTTACGTAATAACTCGTTTTCACTAGAATCTCTTTTAACTTTTAATAAAACAAATAATTTGAATATATTATTACTAAGTCTTAATAAAATAACAGTTATGAAACCTAATATTTTTCAAAAATTAGAATTATTACAAACTCTAGATTTATCTTATAACAATGTTGTATTATTTGATGGTTCATTTAGAGGATTGATAAACTTGACGTACCTTCGGTTAAATAATAACAACATCGCAACTCTACCAACTAAATTATTTAAAGATCTCAAAACTTTACGAGTATTAGATTTATCTCAAAACAAAATTAAAAATATAGAAGATAATGATATGTTCGATAACTTGATCAATTTAGAAACTTTGAATCTTTCGAGAAACAGTTTAACTCAGATAAATTACGATTTACTCCAACCTCTGGACAGTTTAACAGTTTTAGATATTTCACATAACTATGTACATTATATTGATTACGATACTATTATTTCTAATCTACCATCTTTATCCTTTTTCAATATAAGATACAATAATTTATCTTGTGGACTTTTAACTAAAATTATCAATTATCTGAAAATGAAAGGAGTTTCTTATACAATTCAAGAAGTCATTGCTTCCGATAAAGTTAACATCGGGGGTATATATTGTACTGACGATATAATTATTGCGAAAAGTAATAAACCCGAAAAACATGTTTTGTTCGATATTATTTTAGGACTTGTCATAGTTTTTGGGTTCGTTATTTTAAGTATAATCATCTTTAAGTCATATATTTATTTGAAAAGGAGAAGATATAGGGCCGATGAGTTCGAGCTGATTGAAGAGTAAGACACTATTTTTAATTCTACTCACTCTCCAACCTGTCACGGCTTCTTGATTGCTTCCCTCATTATCATGTTCCACTCGTTTCTTTCCTCCACAATTTGTCTACGGTTCCTCACCTCACCGTTGCAATATCCTGCACTGTTTGTTGTTGCTAACGTGCTTTAGGTAGACCATTTGGCTGTCCTACAGCTGGCTTCTAATCTATTATCTTCCGAAGCAGAGCTTTCAGATCTTTTATTCGTATATATTCAAACTATTTAAGCTTTTGAATCTTTCTCACTGTATCGTCGCTCTTGACCGCTTCTATAAGATCTCTCTCTCTCTTCAACATTCGAAGATCCTCTTCGTCTTTCCCAAGTACATGGTTTCGACTTCATGCTTCCAATATTCACCTTGATTATTGCCACACACAAATCCTTGAAATATTTTAGACTTTGGAATCGGTAACAAACCAGAATGATCTTTAAGGAGATTCCTTTTTTCTCATTACTTGTTTTGAACATTTCCTGTTTATATTATCAAGCTTTTTTGAAATCTATAAACATCACATGTAGGTCCATTCCGTAATTATAGAACTTTGAACTTCTCGACTCTTTGTGACATCACATACACTGCATGTACTGTTGATCTACCGGCTCTAAAAACTGCCGAGTGTCTTCGAGTTTCTCTTCAATGTATCCCACTGGGCTATCTCTTATAAGAGTGCTCAGAATTTTATAAGTTGTGAATAGGAGTAATATTGGTCTATAACTGTGGCCAAGTTTTCGTCCTATATTCCGTTCTGTTGACACTTTGTTCTTTTCTCAGCTTTCCTTGTTGATGTCGAATTAGATGAAACAGAATAGAACAAATCGATTTTTTACGTAGTAGCCTCACTTGCATATTTAAAAATTTATTATGTATTTGAGCACATGGTTGCCTATTATTGGCTGTTTGGGCCCATGTTATTTTCTAATAATATAGTCCCATGCTGATATAGGTCTTCTTACGTGGTCTATATATGCTCCGTATCGATTGTCAGTTTTTTCTCCAAGTGTTCTGCTCATTGCCAAAGTGCTTTTATTCTGTGGGTAACTTTCTTTCTTCTGTTCATATAGACTCGATTCTCTTACGATCCCCTTTTGTTATTTCTAGGATAATTCGCTCCATAAATCCCTGTGATTCCCTGAGTTTCCTCATTATATCAGTTTTCAAGCGCATTTTTTTAATATTTTGATTTGAATATGATCTTGTCTTTGTTAGGTTCATTTTGAGACCTACTCAATTGTTCGCGATGCTTAGCTCATTTATTTGTTGCTTCAACTTCCTTGTATAAGTTGGCTAGAGTTTCTATACGAGGATTGTCTTTAAAGTTTTTTGATGGAACAATAAGTGGGATTAATGAGTTTTTGCACCACTTTATTTGTGAACATTGACGTTTGTTATAGCGAAGCCCGTAGCAATTTATAAATTGACTGAGTAAGTTATTGAAAGTGAACGTTTAAAACCAGAAAATCTGAGCAAAAATGGAAATCACCCCCGAAAGCTTATGCTGGATGATTTTTTCATGATCTTACTTACTTACTAACTTACTAAACAAAAATGCATAGAATCGCTTCATGCCACATGTGGTCGAGAAGACCAGCCAAAATCGACAAACATTCCGAGAATAATGAGATCGGCATTTACATTAACATGAATAAATCGCCCAACAAATTTTTCTTGTCAAAGAAAAAGCGTGCGGATAGCGATTTACATCACCTCAAGTTGTTGTTGGAGACTTTTAAAATCATTTTCTTTCGATAGCAGCTTCAGAGTGAAATATTGGTGAACGTATGCAAAAACGTATGCGCCTTAAGGACGAATTTTTCGAAAAGCAAAGAAACACGCTCCGAACTTGTTTGTTTTTGTTTTACTTTTTATAAAAACTCACGAGACAACACTTATAATATCTCTGTGTTTTTAAGATATGTGTATTTCAGGAGTTCAGCATTATACCATCTTTACCAACTGCTTTAATATTTATCTTATCTAAAAGCGCCTTTTGGATGATAACTTCTGGTATATTATATTGTGACATGGTTGCCAATATTTGATTCAATAATTCCGAAGCTTTGTATATGTCGCTATAGAATTTGGTGATTAGATTCATTATCTTCTTTATTTGTTATTTTAATGTTGTCATCTGTTAGAGCGACTACCTGTTTTCTGCCAATGATAATCGATTTTTTTGAGTTCTTGGTATGGTACATTTTTTAATATGTATTCCAAGCTTTCGAATAACTATGTGTTCATCATCAGAGGAAATAATTAATCTAGAATATTGATTTCTTATGATTCAGAAAACTACGTTCAACATGACAATAGACAAAGTTATTTTTTATTGATGAAATTCAACATTTTTTCAACTATATATACTTTACTAATTTTCACTACCTGCATGTGTTATTATTATGCGCTTACCTCTTGAGCACGTATCAAGACATTTTTTTATTCATCTATCCACCCATACCGACCACGAAACACCATGATATCAAGTTTCATTAAGAATCTTTTTGTTTCACGAGATTCTTCAATCGAGCGTAGATAGTGCTGTCAGTAACACATAATCCATCGCGATTCCATTATGGTTATACGCATACTTTTATTTATTTAAGCCACTAATCAACTAAAATCCCCTTTTAGTTTCACAATTATTACCGGGGCATCTCTAATAGCTCAAACAAGTTATCAAAACGGTTTTTGATAATGCGAAAAGTGAATGATGGATTGATTCAATTGCAAAATATTGAGGAAAGAAATATGGACAAACAAAACTCTTTGTGGTAATGTTGATTATATTGTAAACATAAGACGAAATTGGTGGAAATAAGACCCATCGTACGCAAGGCTTTTTTCAACTGAATAAATTATAGCTATAGTATTAGGTGACTGGCTAGTTCGCTTTTTTAGCAATTAGCTTCTACTACCGACTGAGCTCTTTATTATTGATTCTAGAAATACATTTTAATTTTCACGTATACATAAAGTCCTCAAAGCATTCCTTTTTTTGTTACAACATTGACAAATATTTTTGATTATGTAGATACTGTCCCAAATTGAAATAGATGAGCTGTGAATGATCATTCTAACGGTGGGCTAAAAAGTTCATAGGCTAGTATAGAAAAAATTTTTTTTATTGAATTAGATTTCATTATTCATTATAGTTGCCTTCGAGGTGTTACCACAATTAAGCAGTCATACAATTTTTTTATGCCACTTTTGTAGTACGATTTGCTTTCAGTTTAAAAATAGACTTAGATCTGAGAACAGGAAAAGTGGTTTGATGCCAGTTATGGAGAATACGGTGGATACGTGAACAACTCGAAGCCAAATTGCCATCGTTTCGATTTATATGTGACAATTTCTTGATGAAACAGCATTTTTTTTGTTCATCTTCAAAAGGGAGCGTTCTCCCGTGATTTCATTCTCCAAACGCTCCAATAACATTACGTAATAATCTCGGTTTATAATTTTTTCATGTTTAAGAAATTCGATGAATATTATGCTGTGTGCATCCCAAAATACTGTAGTTATAATATTACCAACAGTCTTTTCACGTTTTGAGTCCACTCTACTGACTATAGGTATGAAATGATAAACCTACGATTGGACAGCTTCAAAAATTGCTCAGAATCATCAATTCGGTGTTGTTTTTGGTCGAGTGAACTCTGGCGGCACTAACAGAGTTATCCGCATAACCAAATATTCATTTGCGATATCTTCAGCAGGTCCTTTGATATCTTTGGAGTCTCAGCTTCCGAAATTATTTTGTGGACCTTTTTGCAGTTTTCGGTAACAGCTTCTCTGGGGAATCGTTTAAACTTAGCACTCAATAGGTCGGAATAATATTTATTTATCCATTTTTTCAAACGTACAAAAGCTGCTTCACTCAAAATGCTATAACTCATAAATTAATTGTACGACAGCTGTCAAATCAATACACGTGTCTCTTAAAGGTTATGGCTAACTGAAAATCATATGGATATAATACTAGTAATTCCATCTATGTATCAGCCAACGAACTATTCCGCCCACCTAATAATATATAGAAAACTGAATAAAATTGTTATATTTCATATTAAACGAGTTTTATATATTTTTATGTAGATTTGAGTTTTTATTAAAATATTACTTGTTTAAGTGTTTTTTTTTTATTTCAAATATTGTCATGTATAAGCGGAAAGGTCAACTAGATTTTAAGAGTTTCTATAAATAGAATGAAAAATTTCACAAAAAAAGCATCGGGGTATTAGATTATGGAATAGAATTGCAATAGAATAAAAATTTAAATTACCATGAAATGTTAACCTAGCATTTTTGAATGTATTTTACTCAAGCATATGTTCATTTTAGATTTCTAAGCTAAAGACTTGAATTCGAGTCTTTTCTAACCTATTCAAAGCATACAATGCGGTCCATATGTATAGAATAAATTTTAGCGTTATTATATACTATGTGAAAAAAACTTGAGACAGGTCGATTTTTTTTCTTAAATTGACAATTTATATTATGAAAATATTAACCCCTTCCAGCACCCTGAATTATAAGCACCCCCTCGAAAATTTTAAATAAGAAAGGGTGTTGTGTGGTACCTTGCGGAAAGGGATTTTATTCCTCTGTTCAGCAATATAGGTTTTTTTTAAATTTAGTGCAATCATAACTGAGAAAATTAATTTTTAAGATGTAAAATTTTGGTAATGTGTCTATCACAAAACCTTACGTATTTAGAATGTATTTTTCAATGTACTTCACAATTAAATTAAATGTTTGAAATGACCAGAGGGTTATTTTGTTGATTTCTTAAAAGTTAGGATAACGAAAGAAATTAACAAAATAATTCCTGAGGTCATACAAAATGTACGAGAATTTCAAAATCAAGTCAAGAAGTGAACGGTGGTCATTTTGAACATTTGATTTAATTGTAAAGTACATTGAAAAATACATTCTAAATATTATGCGACATTATTATCTTCATTCTACATAAAGTTTTATGATAGAAGCGTTATCAAAATCTTAAAAATTAATTTTCTCAGTAATGATTGCACCAAATTAAAAACTTTATATTGCTGAACAGAAGACTAAAACCGTTTCCATCAAGGTTCCACACGACCCCCTTCCTTGTTTAAAATTTTCGAGGGGCTGCTTATAATTCAGAGGGAGTTTCAGGTTTTCAGGTTTTTTTCACATTTTATATAATAAAGCTAAAATTGAATTTATTCCATACGTATGAACGGCATTGTATTAGAAGCTATTTAAAATGAGCATTTTAAAGTATTTTACATTAGAATTGATAGAACTATGTCAATTTTTTTCTGAACAAATATTATATTTACACCTTCCTCATAACTGCCCTAATTAAATTAATAGTATCATATTATCGAAACATTTTGAAAATTAGTTATTTATCATACAAGGAAAAAAGGTACTAGATTTTAGCTTGAGCTTGAGTCAAAAAACCGAAATCAAAATTTAGTATTTTTCGCGTGTATAATACAAATTTTTTTTCTGTGACGGGATAAACGATTATCAGAATATTCAAGTCAGAAAATTATCGATGTGAAATTTGAATTTTCAAATTAGAAGACTGTGAGGTACTTATAACGACCATTAGAGCTGCGTTGCTTAGGAAAAGTAATCAAGTAGCTCTAAATTTAGTTTTGTGATTTGATTTCAAAATTGTGAGTTAAGTGGTTGTTTGGGAGTTATTTCCTATACTATAATGTAAAAAATTTCGTGTTTTTTCTGAAGCCACCGGAATTAGTAGCAGTAGCCAAAGTAGCGTCACAAAAATGATTGCCAGCTAAATCGCGAAAAATTGACGGAACCGCGTATTCAAGATTCATGGAATGGAAAAAACAAGTTCTTTCTCGGAGACGGTGTTATTGATTTATTTTTTGAAATTGGCCCGACAACAAAAGCTATCAACTGTGTTGTCGAATTATTCTATGTATGTAGGCATTTCAAAATATTTTAAAGTAATTAAATTTTTGAAACAAAATGGGACAGATTTTTACACAAATGAGGGATTTTTTTAATAATGTTCGCGATGAAGTTTGTTTAATGGTCAAGGTTGTTGTATTTGGGATTGCAGGAGCTTTTGAAATCAGGTAACATTAGATGATATTGAAAATTCGGGAACGTTGTTGATTGTTAATCTTAAGAGGACAAAGAATGATGTAAGCAGGAAATTTGTAGTTAATGAAAAATATGTTTAATTTTTCTGAATGTACACAGCCCTTCGTCCAGCAGCAGCAAAAGATCGCCGCCTGAATTATGCATATCACAATAGAAAATGTTGAGGGTAAAAAACCAGTTTTATAAGGTTCCTTTAGCAATAGCTTATTTCCTTCAACTTGAAGATGTCGAACTGCTAAAGAGTTGGAAAACATTTGCACCTATATTTTTTCAAAAAAAAAAAAAACTTAACAGCTGATGAACTTCGGTATAAGTTAATTTCCCAAAATATTGGCTTCGGCTTAAATTTATTAAAAGTTATTTGCACATCAGATGCTCTACATTTACATCTATTAAGAGCTTCAGCACAAACATATGTATGGATAAATGCTGACCAAACTCAACTACAGCCAATTCATTACACCTTCTTAGGCTATGAAAGGAAGGATGGTAATTTGTACCCACGACAAATGACCAAGCGACCACTGCCGGAATTGTTGATTCAACCGTGTAAATGTGCATCAAATTGTAAAACAATGGCTTGCTCTTGTAAAAAATTACATATTTATTGTATTTGTTTATGCAAATGCATAACGATTGACAGAATAAAAAAGATATTGATTATTATCATTTTTTCATTTATAATATATGAAAATTTGATTTTTTTTAATTAAAAAATTTTTTTTATCAATAATAATTGTTTCTATTTTTAATTTTCCTGTTGTTTTTTCACATGACTAGCTGTAAGTATTTTTAATCATAAAAATCAATTGGATATTCTCACTAAAACAATAGTTATAATGATATCAAAGTATGTGTTCAGTCCATTTACTACATGTCTAAGGGGGTGGGGTGTAAAAAAAATTGACCAATATGGCTCCTGGCAACATCCAGAATCATAATCTGCATGCTTTTCTGAATTCAAAACCATACACCGAATACGGTCCTCACATTTTGCACACTCAACTCCATCTATCTATTAGCAAAAATGTTTTGATTTAATGCTGACAAATATTTTATGAAGCAACTTACAGTTTTAAGTGAACACAAGATTTTGAAAACTTGAATATATTAAATTTTATTGAGTAGCAAAAAATAGCTGATGTGCATGACTTACGATTTGAAATATAATATAATCGAATGTCTCATACGCAAATAAAAAGATTTTATTGAAAAGCCGGAAGTAATATTAGTACACGTACTGGTTTTTTATGTAGTTGTACTAATTTATTAATAAAGAATTGTTAAATAAAGCGTTTTATTCAATTCTAATTGAGTTTTGGTCCTTCAGAGTATTCCATTTTGTTTACGTATTGATAAACTGAATTTATTCTTCAAATTACGTGCACTACTGATAAATAATGTTGACTTGATGCAATGCAATAAAAATTTTGATTGATACAATAGGACTAAATTTTCAGTTATAATTATAATTAATTAGCCTTGCAAAATTAATTTCACAAATAAAATATAAAAGAATACCAAAAAATACTCTCAAAACAATATTACTATAAATATATTAACATAAAAAAAATTTAAAAAAAATTGCATTTGCGGGAATCGAACCGAGAAAAGCAAAATATAAAGGCTGAGCTCTTGACACCTCGGCCACCGTGCATTCATGAATATATATAGTGTGAAGTACTTCAAAAATTTGAGGGCTGAGAGGCTTAGCCTAATGATTTGTAAATTAGCCCAACCTATTTTTATTGAATATTACTTGGGAAATGTTTTGAAAGGACAAAAGACAATTTAGCAACAAACGCATATAAAGGATCCATGAAATAATAACCTAAAGAAATTTATGTACGTACATTGGGACGTACGTACAAGGATAAAGGACGTTTTAAGCCAGTGCACTGTTGTCGAAGGAACAGTATACGCGTGGTGACATTTTATTGCAGATGAGTTGGCTCTTTTTGCAATGCAACCTGCAGAACTAAGGACACTTGTTTGAACAGAGAACAGAGCACCGATTTGCGATTAAAATGTCGACGTGAATATCGACATGGAAGTAAACGAAAGAGTTCAAGGAGAATCAAAGAAAAGTGATGATAACGTACAATGTTGATAAATTATTGTTTTTGTAAATTATATTTACAATTATATCTATTATTTGTAATATAAATTTCCAAATTATAATCAGAGACAAAAATAAAATTATAACCGTATTTTATATTTGTTTTGTACAAGGGATAGTTTTTTAAGGGCTGAAATATATTAATATATGTAATTGAATGGAATTTTTTTAATAAATAGTTCATAATCTCAACAAATTTATTCAAATGCATTCGAATAATTTGAATTTAATGTGATGTAATTTCAAACATTTCAAGAAAAAAAATTTGAGCCTGAGATTATTGAATTTTGCTGTTCTCAAGGGATGATTTCAAGAATCAGATGCGATGAGTGATGCGATAATTTTTGTGGGGTGGATATATTTGTAATTATATCTATTATTTGTAAAATAAATTTCAAAATTATACTCAGTAATGAAAACAAAATTATAACCACATTTTCTATATTTTCTGTACAAGAGGTAGTTTTTTAACGACTGAAATATATAAAATTCAATGGAATTGTTCAATAAATAGTTCATGAGCTCAACAATAGGTCATTCAAATGCATTCAATTAATTTAAATTTAATGCGACGCAGTTTCAAAATGGAAAAAAAAGTTGAGCTTGTATTTAATTTTTGCTGCTCTTAAGGGATGATTTCAAGGGGTTGTATCTGTCGAATTAATCAGACACTTGTTGAATGATGTCAAGAGATCTCCAAACGATTAATTTTAATTCTATTTTAACCAATTAATGCTGAAATCTGAGATTTTTAAATTTTTCATAATAATTAGTTTTCATACCTAAAAAATAAAAATCACACTTAGTTACAGAATAGATTTTCAGGAGGAAATGGAGTGTGAATCCAAATTTTCATGAAAATAGTTATTGTTCTCTCAAAATTTCACTGTTTTCAGTTTTCTACCGCTATTGATTAGACTAAAATTTGCATTTGAGAAAGCGTCGTGAAAATGAGTACTTAGAAAAATTTCAGAGCAATAAAGTAGCTTCAGAAAAAATTCATGACTTACGGATTTTTATATAATTATCCTCAGTTTGGCATAGAACAAATAACATCGTTAAAAACAACAACTGCATATTTGTGAAGGACGACATTGACTGACTTCTTATTATACAACCCGCAACTAATTCTGATTTGAAATATGAAACTAATAATACCTTTATGTAGAACTAACTCCTCACGATATCTTGAATAATAAATGAAGTTTTACGAGTAATACCTTATTCCTTTCTTTACTTTAGATATCTAGTATGTAAAGACGATTGTCGCTTCGATTCCTTCAATTTAGACCATTGATTTTGGCGTGTGTGATTGATATGATTTCACAAATATGAATATAAAGAAATTTCTTTAATAAATCGGTTCACTCTTTCTCAAGTGTTTCTAAAGCATAGTTTTTGATTGCTTCAATCTAAAGATATTTAAAAAAGACTTTTTTCACATATTAATTCATAGCAGATAAATGATTGTTTTAGTAAATTATACACCCCACAAAAATAATCGCATCACTGGTATTTTAGGATATTTTTAATACTTAATTTTAGTTTTTTGGGACAATCTGTGTATGTATCAACTTAATAGATATTTCTGGTTTCTTATCACGGGTAAAAAAATATCACAATTTCTTACAAATTTTTTGGAAGCAAAAACGCTCGAGTAAAAATTCGAAAAACAGGCAACACATTTGAAATATTTAAAAAATAATGAGTGATGCGATAATTTTTGTGGGGTGGATATATTTGCAATTATATTATTTGTAAAATAAATTTCAAAATTATACTCAGTAACGAAAACAAAATTATAACCACATTTTCTATATTTTTGTAGAAGGGGTAGCTTTTTAAGGGCTGAGAGTTTGAAAACAACAAATTTTATATTACGAATGAAATATTTTCATTTATATACAAATAAACCTTGGAATTATTGATGATAGTAAAATGATTCAATGGAATTTTTCAATAAACAGTTCATAATGTCAACAGTAAGTCATTCAAATAATTTAATTTTAATGCGACGCAATTTCAAAAATTTGAAAATACAAAAAAAATTTGAGCTTATATTGAATTTTACTGTTCGAGGGTGTCAAGAAATAACTAAACGATACATTTTAATTTTATTTCAACCAAATAATGCTGAAATCTAAGATTTTTAAATTTTTTGTAATAATTAATTCTCACACCTAAAAACTTAAAAGCACACCTCGGTGTAGGATAGATTTGAATCCAAATTTTATGAAAATCATTATAGACGGGGAGCTGGCTACAAAAAAACTGGCGCCCCAAGTTAGTACAACTGCATATTTGTGAAGGACGACATTGACTGACTTCTTATTATACGACCCGCAACTAATTCTGATTTGAAATATGAAACTAATAATACGTTGATGAAGAACTTTCTCCACACGATATCATGAATAATAAATGAAGTTTTCCGAGTAATACCTTATTCCTTTCCTTAATTTAGATGTCTAGTATGTAAAGACGATTGTCGCTTCGATTCCTACAATTTAGATCATTGATTTTGGCGTGTGTGATGATTTCACAAAATGAATGTAAAGAAATTTCTTCAATAAATCGGTTCACTCTTTGTCAAGTGTTTCTAAAGCATAGATTTTGATTGCTTTAATCTAAAGATATTCAAAAAACACTTTTTCTACATATTAATTAATAACAGAAGATAGTGCTTTAATAAGCAGAAAAAAGAAAGAAACCTAACCTAACCTAAACTAACCCAACACTCAGTTATTAACTGTTTTATATAACTCTATATAATGTAAGCAAAATTCATGAAATTCATAAGAAACTAGGACTAAAAAACTCTCGCATGTTTTAGTGGTTCTATTCTCACACAGCAATCTGTGCACAGCATAGTGCACAGAAGCTCTTTTTGGTTCAGGAATTTACTTCCATATTTCTTTAGGAGATGCTGTGAAATATATATCGGAAATTGTCTGTCCTTTATCCCTTTTTCCATTATTTTTCAATCAACTAATTTACATTGCATAGTACTGTTCTCCCTAACTTCGCTGATGTAAAAAAGTTATAAAAATATAATGAAAAACGTGAACCAGGATATTACTTACTACTTAAATAAAATAAAATGAAGATGTATATTCCCAAGAATACCTGAAGAAACTAATGACACGGAAGCTACTTAGGCACTAATAAAAGTTTGAAGACATTATTTCTTTTTATATTTACGTTGGCAATTCGCAGAAACACATGTAAACGCCAGTCGCATGAGGGTGAGAATCTGATGAAACAAGTACGTTCTTTTAGATAGACGGGGGCCATTAACGGCCTTTTTGGGCTTTAATGGACCCGGTTAAATTATAAAAACAATATAATATATTCGTCGCATGAGATATTTTTCATTAGATCTGACTATGCATGAAAGAGCTAAGACGCTTAGGTTTTTTTCCATGAATATTTCTTCACTCTTTTCAAGAAAGAAAAGCTTCAGAATACTACATTTCAATTTTTATTGAATTATTTTTACTCACGTAAAAACGTCAAAACTCGACTTTTTCGTGTGAACAATAAAATAAAAAAATTGCCGCCCCCCGAAACACGCCGCACTAGGCTTCAGGCTTCTCTGCCTACTAGTGAATCAACCACTGACAGTAACATAATGAAAGTTCAAAGTGTGAGATATTTGGGGCATATATAAACGGTGCCGGAAAATGAGTATGGAAGAATTGTTATCGAAGAAGAAATAGGAGGAGAAATGATTGGATGTAGTATTGAAAGATATTAGAGAAATAGAACCTTATTGGAGTGCAGAAAATCATCCTGTAAATCAATAAAAAAAGCAGTTGACAATTTTTTATAGCTGCATGATATCCTCCATGAGGGACTCTATATATCGTAGAAGTATGTAAAGTTCCTCACGACTCACCCTGTACAAATATTTTCAACAAAGTTTCCTTTTTTTTTCAAGAAACTGTACAAGTCACCCATACCTGCTGGTTCTCAATGAATTTGATATGGAGTTTTTAGAGTACTAATGTCTTGATGCAATATGTCACTAGGTATGCCAATGTTTTCTGAAAAATAATTTGAATTTAAAAATTCAATTTTATATGAATTTTGACCCTAGATACCTTGGAATAGGTCTTCTATTCAATACCTGTGAGATATATTAATCAACCAAGTCAGTCAGTAATGTCTTTTTCACGTGTTGGTAGGCGCGCACATCGTAAAATTCTCTAAATATTTCATATTTTAAAAAAATATAACATTAATAATGCCACATTTAATTTCTGATTAAAAAACAACTGGTCTAAATTTTCATATTCTATGCTGGTTGTGAATAATATCAACATTGAATTGAATATCCAGCTGAAGTTTGTTGGAAAGTTTATTTTTAAGGAACTGACAATTACATGGTAGCAATATATAATTATGAGGTGAAGTGAGCCAAACAAAGCTAATGGATTCAGTTTGTTCCCTTTTTTTATTTTCATTAGTAATAACCCATGAATACAAATAACAAAAGTAATTTCTTGTCTATTGTTAAAGATTTAAAAAGGAGAAAATACTCGTTACTAAAGTCTCTAAAACTTATTTGTTTTCATTGAAAACAATCGCATTGTGAAATTGTTTTATTATCACTAATTTGTACAAATAAACAAAATTATATAATTTGTAACCTAAAACTCTCAGTGAGTTTAATTGCGTTTTTATCACATATATAGAACATCTCAAAAGGAACAAATTTGTAATTTACTTTCTTATTTACCGAGTCTATTTTTATGTACGAGATTTTAACAAACCTAACTTCTAATGGGAAATAGAATATTTCCTAAACTTTTTATAAATGTACACACAAGTGTTCGGTTTTTTATTAGTATTTTGTAACCGTAAGATGTACAAAGCGATGGAAAAAGGTTTGGAGAGACAAAAAGCCCTGAGTTACATAGCCGTATCATACAGTATTCTCCAATATCGACGCTTAAATTCTAATACCACGTAGGCCCAAAAAAGTCCTGTTTAATTTTCAAATGTCATTCGATAGAAAATCGAAAGACAACTGAAAAAAAAACTCTTGAAATCGGTCTATGTTTATCAATTAAATATTAAATAATAAAAAAAATATGTATTATGATCACGATATATAGAAAAGCTTTCCCGAAAAGAACTTAAGAGATTAAGTAATCTTACTTTCCCAACTGGAGACTCAGGAAATGATATTCGGCTTCAGGCCATCCGGGATGGTGGCAGTTGAATTGAATTTGTTTGTAGTGTACCGATTGAGTGTTTTGGGTGACGTTGTCCAAAACCTAATCGCCACTGTTTACTGTCGCTGCAGTTCTTATCGTTCAGATTTAGTACATTCTTTGATTTTCTTATTCCATGCATCTATGATAAGTTTGGTCTTCCTCTCTTTCTCTTCTCCTGTGGGATCCACTCCATTCTTTTTTAGCAATCTCTCATTTTCCATCCTCCCCATGTGCCCGTACCAAATCAACAATTCTTTGCTTCAGGTTCATTTGCTCTTTTATTTACGCTCTATTTGCTCTTATTACGGCGTCCATTTCCGTAGCTTTTATTTTTTCTTTTGTTGTTCTTTTATTCTCCATGTTTCCAATCCATATACCAACTTACTCCTAACCATTGCATTGTAGATCATCAGTTTTGGCTGTTATCCATTTCAGTATTCCATTTGGCGATTTAGTTATTGCTCTTGCTCTGTTTTTCTACATTTTATCTCTGTTTCATTTGTTCCATCTTTGTCGAAAATAACTCCTAAATATTCATAATTCTCATATTTCGTTATAATTTCGTTGTTTTCAAGTTACATGTCGGTTTTATTCTCTAAACTTAATTCTAAGTCATATCTGTCGTTTGCACATATTACCTGATCATCTTAAGATTGGAGGGTGTAAAAATAGGTGTCATCGTCAATTTGGATCCCAATTCCTTCATATTTCTTCTTCCAAGTTGTTAGAGCTTGTGAAACATAAAGTAGTGGAGGCAAATATGGCCCACCTTAATATATTTGTTTTTTTTTTTATTAAAACTATGTCAGTATGTAGATAATGTATTTATATATAATTTACCATAGTAAAAAATGATTCACAGTAGAGTTATATAAAATACTTCATTGTAATACATTTGGGCCATATTGCACATCTGGTCGGATTATATGGCCCACAGTAAAAATCTTCAAACTTAAAGAATATTGATGTCGTTTTAATTTATTTAAGATGAGTTTAAAAAATATTGAACTAGTTCTAATTCATAAAAAAAGTAAAATATAAAAAGGAAACATTCAACAGCATTGGAACTCTTCATCGTCGTTAGGCTCAAGACCAACGCATTCCTCGTGTTACCAAGTAAAACATTTTGAACACATTCGCACATCAAGTTGGTCTTCTGTTTCACAAGCTGCACATAACCATGACTCCTGTGTAACTTGATTACACGTGGACTGAGGGATCGAACTTCGTTGTTTGGAAGTTGACGGAACTGAAAGTTTCGAAGTTGGATATTCCCTAGCTGCTTGGCCATGTCCCTCCGTGAAAAGGCTTTTTGTTACTTGCTGCGCTTTATAATTTTACGCCTTTTGCCTAACCATAGTCTCTCCAACATTCTTTCTCTCGGTAGGAGTCGGAAGTATTTCCTGAAAACACGTATTCATTGTCTTAGTTGGAAAAGATTGTTTAGGAATTGGTTTGCTTCTTCTAAGTCGCCAGTGGGACATTTTCATCGTCTGAACTTGGAAGACTTTCATTTATTTCATGGGGCAAGGGTCTTTGTGTTACTAAAGGTATTGCGTTAGGATTTAGAGGGAGCAATCCTGTAGCTCTAAATCCGCTCACAATATTTTCCGGCGTCATACACTTGGGTCAAACACGGGAAAATATTATGTTGTATCTACTCTTGTTCAGGCTTCTTTTTGGGAAGGTATCCCAGTATCTCAAAAGTTCCTGAAGCCAGTTTGCTTCGAAAGAGCGAAATACAGCCTTATCCAATGGCTGGAGCTCGTGCGTTGTATTTGAAACGCGGCACCAAATTTTCGGTTAATATTCGATGTACCGAACTTTTTGAAATGCCTGGTCTTCGCAGGTCGTACGGCGTCGTTAAAATTCTATTACCCAATTTGAATCTAGTTCAGCTTTTATATTGGTTGGGTCGAGCCCTTTCAAATAAAAGTATTGAATCATATGAAGATGGCCAATTTTTTCCATGTTTACAAATTCACTGAAAACGTTCACTATTGATGTCTGTCAAACAAATACTAGACAACGTGGCGGCTTGAAATTTGCTCTAGAGATTGTGTAATTTCTAATACAGTGTACAGTGTACAGATAAATTATATGAAATTGAGAGTGCATAACTTTTTAATTTCAACAGACGACTATGTAATAACTAGTCACATTTATAAATGAGATTATGGTGTATAAATAAATTATTTGAAATTGAGAGTGCAGAACTTTTTAATTTCAACAGAAGGCAAGTTCACTATCTATATTCTGTATCATACATGTAGGTACGAAATGATAACCTATGACCAGAAATGAATTTATATATAATAAAATTCCCCATTTAAAAATAAAATTGTTCTTGAACTTTGCAGTACCAAATTGTAATTATATGCAGTAAAACGTATATGGAATGCGTATTCATACCTCTACAATGTTAGAAGTCAAAAATTTATTATGCGTGGGATTTTTGATAATTGTTTTTGTAGTAAAGTCCATCCAGTTTGACTATGTTGTAGTGAAAGATAGAGAACTATTCGGACCTAGATTATTTAAAAGGGTAAGTACTGAATATTTCTGTTACCAAATTTCGAATTCAAATATAGAATTGAAATTTTTTGTTTAGTTATTTTTCGAAACAATTCAATGGAATTGCATCAACCAAATCGCGATGGTCTGAAATATGATCCATCCTTTCAGTTTTATTAGTTAGAATGGGGCTGCAGAGATGGAACAAAAAAATTAAACAAACTACAGTTTTAAATTTTATTCAGCAGTCAGAGATCTTCGTCTTTCATTTCATACGCTTCCGGGAGTAATGCTTTAGAGTTCCATAGTGTTTCACACTCTGCTAATTGTAATGTCTTCAGATGTCCATTGAGGGGACAGTGCCCTAGATAAATACATAATTATTATAAAACTCCCACTATACCAGTTTTCTTTTGTATTTTCTTGTTTGTTTGTATGCCATTTTAAACAAGAGATCACAATCTTCTAATTCTTCATCTACATCTTCCAACTCTAATGTTTTTTCACATAATTGAATAAAACTATTTTCATTATGATATTTAACAACTAAGCTTGATTTTTAAACGTATTATGGTTTTAAAATGGACAAAATAGATGGGATACTTGTAGATCTGTTAAGTTCTTTGTTAAGTCTTCGCGGTTCTAGAAAAAAGGAGAACGTTTGGATTAGACTTTGATATTCTTATGATTTGAACGGAGCCTTAGAATAGATTCTAAAGGCTACTATAGAAATCAAACGTGGAGATATCCAAATTTCTTTAAAAAGACACTTGATGTCAAATTCACAGAAATTATTACAGTTTACCAGTGAAAGTAGTTTTGAAAGTGATGTATTAGTGATAGACGACTAGTCGGTCTTGGTCTTGCATTTTTTACATCAAAAGATTTGAAGGGCCAACACCAAAACCAAGGAGTTGTGCACACAAAATGTGTATTTTCACCTCAAAATGAAAGCAATTTGAATTTTAAATAAATATAGCCAATTTAAATAGAAATATGTTTGTTGTGCTGTGATATCACATACTAATAAAATATTTATTTAAAACGAAGGGTTGCCGGTTGATTTAAGGGGGATATTTTTTTAATTCGTTTACCATCAGAAATGGAATATTATTAAATAAAATAAATTAAATTTGTTTTAATTTTTCATATTTCTATTTTTAGTTTATGTATTATATTACGACATGGTTTTTTTTATTAATAAATTAATAATTGTTGCGTTATCTTTTTTTAAATATGTCGATAACAGGGTTTTCTGGTATGTCACATAAAAAATTATTTGAATTGGTATTAAAATATAGTAAACAAGGTATATTTTTTGTATCGTAGTGTGTATATTTTGAGACAAAAATACGAAAAAAACAAATATTATTTTTTACAAATGGATAAACTTCTAAACGGAATTTTCTGAATATTAAATAGCTAATAAATAAATAATAATAAATAGCTACCCTAGTAGAACTTCAACTTGACTCAACTTGTAAAATGGTTAATACATACCTATAATTTTTAATAATAAATCTGAAACTAATTTCAGTTCTGTTTTCATTTCTTTCATTAATTATTCTTTCTTTCACTTTAGCGTTTTTATCTTTAATTTTGTCATATAATAATTTTGAAATTTATGATTTTGAATATAATGTGATATTATCAAATGATCATCTAAGTCGAAAGGATTATTTATATGACCTTTAATTATTTCAAACGGTGTAAATTGAGTAACAGAATGAAATATGCAAGAATTGAATGTTTCATTAATTGATCTGGTGTCAAATCTCTATTATTCTCTCTTAAACAACAAAAATGTTCAATTAAATTAGAATGAAATCTTTCGACTGGTAAAATTAGAATTGCTATTTTTGCAGTGATATAATGTAATTCAATTTTATGTAATTTACAAAAGTCTTGTAAGTCATTGTTAGTAATAGTTAGTAGTAGGTTATATAGGTTATAATTTAGCAGGTTATCAACAACTAAAACTCCGTTTACACTTGATATTGGATATGATTGACCGTAACGAGAGAAAGGTGCCTTCGTGTTATTGCTAAGTATAAATGATTTGCTATCATAAGAACATTGATATATCAAATTAAATTCAATTACTGGAGAATTTATATCATATTTATTCATTTAATACACTTCATAATTATTAACAAAATTTTCTACGTCTTCTGGACTCATAGGTCTGCTCTGATAAATTTACTTATATTTTTTTTGTATTGTTTCTTTTATATTGAGCCAATTAAAAGTTTCATTTGTATTACACTGACTATAATTTAATTTTTTATATTATTTTCTTCCTTTTTCCTTTAGTTAAACAAACAAAATTATGAATTGTATTATTAAATTTCTTATATATTCTAATTAATAATAGTTTTTTTATTATATTTTCCAAAAGTATTTTAACTATTCTATTTATTTCACTTATTCTAATTTCTATTGATTCTAAATCTTTGAATTTAAAGGTCTTATTATAAAAATCAATTTTATAATTTCTTGAATTGCGTACCACATCAAAGAATGATAATCTCAATGTCCTTCTATTATGCTTTCATTCATCATCGCATTAAATGTTTCATTAAAGTGTTTTCGACTTATTTTATTATTATTCTTATCAATTTTTTTGTTAATTGTTTCATTATCCCAATTTTCTCATTGTCATTGTTCATTTCTCTTTTATCAATCATATTATTTTGATGCTGTATATTTAGTAGATTTGTACTTAATTCAGGTTCTATAATATAACATTCGTTATGTAATATTCCATTATCCATTTTTATTACATTATTTATATCCTTTCTTTCGACATATCATTATTTATTTCAATTATTTTTTTATTTAATTCCATTGCATTTTCATTTCGATTTCATTATCATTTTTGCTTCTTTTTAATTCATCTAATCTAGTATATTGTAATTCTACGTCTAACTTCACTTTATCAAATAATTCTATTTCTTATTCTTCTATTGTATCATTATTAGAAGTAAATTTATTTCAATTATTTTCAATTTTTCTTCCGAGACTCGCTTGACTATTATTTTCTTCTAATTTAAATGAGTTTTCAAAACTATCCAGCATTTCTTCGTTTTATTATATAATTTTTCAGACGTAAAATTTGTGTTTTCATTCTATGGTTGGAAATACTCGTATTTATTACTATGATTAATATTAAGGTTTCTGTGAAATTTCTTGATGTTGTAGACATCGGTCCGATTTTGGCAACTTTTGCACAGATATTTGGTTTCGCCGGAAAACATTTTTTCTGGGACCAAATACCTGAGCGTTGCTTGGGTAGTTTCGTCGTTGTTGTGGTACGAGATTTATATTAACTGGTTGGCTAGGAAAATTATTATTATTATATTCATTATAATTATTATTTCGCGGGTGATTAAAGTGGTTTCTATTGTGATAATTATTATTATTATTATTATACTAATGATAATATGGATAATTATTTAATGACTTGTTATTATTATTGTTATTTGCGAAAGATTTATGCACTACTCAGCTTAGAGCCGGTATTATTTACCTATCCCGGATACAAAGTATCAAGAGGATTAGGCTCGGTTCACATAATAAACTTGCGCACTGTGTGGCAAGCCTTCCGCGTATTTGGCCAGTTTCTCCTGGTGTTCGGTATAACTACATCGACAAGAAGAACTGAATTGACTCTTCCATGAACCACCACGATGTCAGGTCTGTTATTCGTCACCTGTCTATCGGTGATAGTGGACCTATCGTCGTAGCGTCTAAAATTGTCATTATCGAGCACCTTCTACGGTTGGTACTTGTAATAGTGTATACCTATTGAGAAAAACGAACTTGTTGGTCAGTTTCTAGTGGATTATGTTGCACACTTGGTTATGCCGGTGTAGATAGTTGGTATTAGCTAACACAAGCAGATGTTAAATGTTGGATGGTCTCTGATATTTGTTGGCACTTTCTGCATTTGTCAGATTGAGTGTTCGGATCCTTAATAATATTTTTCTTGTAGTTATTCTTGTTAATAACTTGATCCTGGATAGCCATCATGAAGCCTTCGGTCTTTGGAAAGAGATTGTCTCTAGTAAGCCATCTGTTTGAAGCTTTTTTGTCAAAATGCGGTTGGTTGAAGTCGTGATGATGTCTACCGTGTAGTGCCTTTCGTGACCACTCTTCCAGCTTCTCGGTATCCAATACTATATTTAAATCAGATTCTGGCGATGCGAGGTGAGAGGTGAAAAATCCTTATCCGCCTTGGATATAATTCGGTGTAGAGTTGAGATTTCCGATTTAGTATGAAAGAATTCACGTAGTTTCATTACCTGTCGAGAGTGCAGGTTAAAAAGTACAATCAAGCCTCTTCCAAACTCTTTTCGGGGTAATGTTCTAATCGTGTATAACTTCGGGTGGTAGTTGTTGTTCTTCGTCATCATTGTTCGTGTCAATCTCTGAATACCCTCTTGCTCTGTTTTCGTCCACTTCAGGATTCCAAAAGAGTACGTTAAACAGGTATGGCATAGGTGTTGATTGCCTGGACTAAGTTGCCCGCATTTAATTCGGATTTCATAAGTGACTTCACGACAGCACGAATCCTACTCCGACGGCGCCAATTATACATTTAACTGTCGAAACTTTATTTCTAAAAATTTTATTAACACAAAAAATATAAATTATAATATTACAAATGAATGAATTCTATTAATTTCAAGCGATTGAATTAACAAGATTTATTGAATGAACTAGATTCATTAATGCATGAACAAAATTCATCGAAAAGTGTTTACAGCAATTCTATTCTACATTAAAATAAATGCTGACACATGTTTACAAAATATTCTAGATTTTTCTGTTGTTTTTTGTTACCTTCGAAGACAGCACATAAAAAATCTTAAAATATGGCTGATAATATACCTTATTATGTCCAAAAACTTCACAAAATTCTATCGAGTACTTTCTTTCAAAAAAATTCCCGAAAATCGCCTAATTTTTCATGGGTTATACTGATATAACTCCTGAAGGAAAGTTGAGATCGTCATATGATGGAAGATTACTGCTGGTCTTTAAAACAGGTTGTCCCTTAAAAACTTTATAAGAAAGCTAATAATAGGTGTTTTATTTAATTATATCATATCTTCTCGACATTTCCATCTATTACTTCGACGTAGATTTTTTTAGAAAAAAACTGACATATTTTATTTTATTTCATGTTTTTGTAAAATAATTGCTAGTTCCTTAAATTGTGATTTTGGTACAACCAGAACCAATGTTACATCAAGAGCAACAAAACCACTATTAACCAGTGTTATTTTTAGAATGCTATGCCAGATGTACCAAAAATTAGGGAATTTTTAGTAACTACAAACGTAGCAAATCGATTTGCGGAAACAAAAGTAATTAGTAAAGTGGAAAATTCAGATAATTATCCAAAACAGACAGCATTTTCTGTTGTGATACCTGAAAAAGCTTTCATCTCTGGATTTTATATGGAAACTGAGGGAAAACGCTATAAAGCTTTCGTTAAGGCAAATAAGATAGCGCGTTCAATTTATAGTCAAGTAAGTATTTTTATTTTAAAATCCTTCAATAAAATAAATAAAAACGTTTAGTCATTATTGTACAAACGGAATTTCCGAAATAGTTGACATCGACCTCTTAGGATCACAACCGGTCCCCCAAGGGGTCGACATATACGGAAACTGACTATGGCTCTTCGAGGTCTAAAAATCAACCCCTAATAATTAGCAGGGCGTCAATCAAAGTCACATAAAACAATAAATTGCGGAAAACAACACCTTTCACATTTATACAGTGCTTTTCAGATAAAAGTATCCACCTTTAATAACTTTTGTAATACTGGTATTTAGGAAAAATCCAAAAACACGTCAATTTATGTTGGAAGGGGCAAGCATTATGGCTTATTTAAACTTACTGGAAAAGCCACCCCCTCACCCCTAGCAGCATCCCATTTATTTTTTTAAATTACTTTTCATATTTTTTATGTAAAATTTGGATACTCCTCTTTGAGCTGATTTCAAAAATGTATAATACTTGTAGGTTAAAGTGGTTAGTTTATGAGATAAACAATTTTTCTTTTAAGAGCACAAATTTTACTTATTATTTACTTTCACCTTATTTGCCTGTACTAAAATGGGTTGTACAACAGTTCAAACTCTTTAATCTTTTTAACTGTGCTATTTATTCTACTTAAAAAATCCAAACAACAAAAAACTCTACTTTTTATTAAAGTTTGACATTGTCAACTAGAATTTGTAGTCACTATTGATAGTGTAATTTGATACATTATTTATTTTGTTTCTCTGAAATGGTTTACTCTTTGCAAGAAAGAATTGAAATTGTAGGTTTATACTACCAAAATAATAATTGTGCAAGAGCTGCTGCTAGAATATTTAACGAATTACATGACGGAAGACATGCAACTCATTAGTATGTAATTCAACTGATGGAGAAATTTACCACAACAGGGTCTGTTTGCAATAAAGTGCATAAGCGAGAGGGACTCGTAAATAACGAAGCAATCCAAGTGGCAATTTCAGGGCAAGTCAGCTTAGAGGCTCAACAACCCCAATCGTTGTCAACAATAAGTAGAGCGATCGGTGTTTCATCTTCTACAGTTTTCCGAGTTCTACATAAATTCAAGTACCACCCATACAAAGTTAAGTTGGTACACGAGTTAAATGAAGATGATTTTGATCGTCGTCTAGAGTTTTGCGAATCAATGACGCAAATTATCAATAACAATCCACAATTGTTAAACAATATTTGCTTTTCTGATGAATGCTCATGGTCATTAAATGGCTTAGTAAGTAGGCATAATTGTAGATATTGGGCTGAAAGTGATCCACATATTATGCGTGAATTCCATACACAACATCCCCAAAAGTTAAACGTTTGGTGTGGTATCCTAGGTGACCACATTGTCGGACCTTTCTTCATCAATGGAAATTTAAATGGTGAATCATATCTTGAGTTACTCAAGGAAGAGTTTGACCCACGTATTACAACAATAATAGAAAATGATGATAACCTTTCCGAAGATTTACTGGTATTTCAACAAGACGGAGCTCCCCCACACTATGCTATGCCTGTCCGACAATTTTTAAACGAAACATTCCCCGCTCGTTGGATAGATAGAAGGGGGCAGATGATGGAGTGGCCACCTAGGTCACCGGATTTAACACCCCTAGACTTCTTTTTATGGGGGTATTTAAAAACAAAAGTTTATGCTACCCAACCAGAATCTCTGGATGATTTACGAGAGAGGATAGAAAATGAATGTCGACAATTAAATCCAGCCGTATTAAGCAATGTCAGAGAGGCATTTCAAAATAGATTATACCATTGTATGGAAGTGAATGGTACTCATTTTGAACACTTATTGTAACTTCATAATAAATAGCACAGTTAAAGAGATTAAAGTGTTTGAACTGTTGTACAACCCATTTTAGTACAGGCAAATAAGGTGAAAGTAAATAATAAGTAAAATACTTTAACCTACAAGTATTATACATTTTTGAAATCAGCTCAAAGAGGAGTATCCAAATTTTACATAAAAAATATGAAAAGTAATTTAAAAAAATAAAGGGGATGCTGCTAGGGGTGAGGGGGTGGCTTTTCCAGTAAGTTTAAATAAGCCATAATGCTTGCCCCTTCCAACATAAATTGACGTGTTTTTGGATTTTTCCTAAATACCAGTATTACAAAAGTTATTAAAGGTGGATACTTTTATCTGAAAAGCACTGTATATTGATTAAAGAAACAAAAATACATTTTTATTCTACTTATTTCAACAACAATTTGTCTTTATTTGTTTTAACTACGACGTAAAGCACATGGAAAAATTTTCCCGTGCGTTAAACAAAAAAATCCAATTGAAATTAATTCTAAGAAAAAACATTGATTTATAACACTTTTCTAGAAACAACAACAAAATAACTAAGTTGGAATTTATGGAACCGTTGCCGATATTCGTACTGAATAAACTGTTTACACCACCACTGCACCAACACTCACAATTATACTGTCTGACGCGTATTTCGATAACAAAGTTATCATCTTAGGTAAACTAAAATCTAATACTTACCTGTTTTATACTAAATTTTCCCACCAAAAGAGTGATACATATGAAGTAAGTTGTGGTGATTGTGACCGAAAGTATATTGGGCAGACTAAGAGATCCGTTACTGTCCGGTTTAAAGAGCACATAGCTCATTTGAAATATGTACGGACCGAAAATCAGGTACGTAAATATAAATAATGTAAAATTCTTAAAAAATGTATTTAATAATAAATTGTTAGATGCATTTGAGAGCATTGAAATTGTTAGATGTAAGAGTAGCTTAAATAGGGACAAAGGGCCACTCTATACTTTTGTAGTCAAAGAATATTCCCGCCAACGGGTTTTTTCCCCATGGAATTAATTTTCGCGGAAGGTTTGTTGGTGGAAAAATTTAGTATAAAACAGGTATGTTAAGTTATTAGATTTTAGTTTACCTTCAGTCTCTAAAAACGATAACTTTGTTATCGAAACGCGCGCCAGACAGTTTAATTGTGAGTGTTGGTGTAGTGGTGGTGTTAACAGTGTATTCAGTAACAACAAAATAATTAATATATTTAAGAATCGTTGGTATTAATAACATTTATAGTACAATTCCAGTATTCCATAATATTCCATTCTTTAGAACTAAATATGGTGAAGACGACTGTTGCCAGATGTTTTGATTTTCCTGATGAAATGTCACAGAGCTTGTATTTTGAAAATGAGTAGGGTTGATCGGTTTTTCTTCTTTGCATGGATTCTTCTATGTATCATTCTGCTACGTTGAAAGAACGCCATCCTCCGAGTCTTTTCAGAGTGAGCAAATTAGCGCCGTTTTCCACCAACATGATTGCCGAAAAACGCCTTATCCTATGTCCCGTACATTCTTCGGAATTTTTCTGTATCAGGTATTTTGCAACAAGTTTCGTAACAGCGCTGATGATATGGCATCCATCATGTTGGGCGTAAAACCTACGATCTTGGTATGCAACAAATAAACTTCTGTTTATATTTTTGGGTCGTAGATCTGTTTGTTTACGGTAAAGTGCTCATTATCCTCCACATCGTCCAAGCTAAATCATTTCTATGACATACGACAAAGAATCCAAACACTAACATCACTTTTGCCAGTGGATATCATTCATCTGAAGCTTCGTATGAAAATGTGGTTACTTGTTCTGCCGTCAGTAACCTGGACATATTATGAATATTTTTTGGTAGACTGTTGACTTCATTAAATTGAGATGATGCCGAAGAATAATTGGATATAGCTTGAGAATTGATAATTTCATCATAAAAGCACAAAATTCTTTGTTTGTACCGACTTTATGGAACATTTGAAATTTCAGAAAAAGGGTGTCCAAAATATTTCGAAAATCTGTGTTCTGCTAAAACTACTAATTTTTGTTCTAATAATATCTAATGATATAAGGAATTTTTTTAAGTCGATAAGCAATGGTCACACGGCCGCTCATGTTGCTGTTAGTACAAGATTTTCAAATCGGTTCACCGTAAAATTGAACGTAGAGCCCTTTGATAAGGTTATATTTTGCTTAACATATGAAGAACTATTGGAAAGGATAAATGGTCAATACGAGATTCTTACCAATATCCAGCCGGGACAACTTGTTAAAAAACTAAAAGTAGAAGTAAGTAAAAAATTTGTTTGCAGTATCGTTTATCTAATTTTGATATTATAGTTTCTTAATACACGTATTTGACAACAGATTTATCATTTATAATAGCACTTTAACAAAAAAGAGTGAATACCTCGATGCTGTTCTTATACACAGATTAATAGGTAGAAGAGGACCTATTGAATGGCCAACACAAACTCCATGTCTCAATACTTTGAATTCTACTTATAGAATCAAATGCATATCACATAACGGAAATAATATGGTAACTCTGTGAGATCAGGTCTAATCTAGGAGACAGATCTAAACTAAATAGAAAGGAAAATTCCACTAGTACTTCTTTGCATTTCAGGTGAATTGGTAATAGGCAAAGTTTTGTTTTGAATATTAGATATCAAAGTTACGGTAGTGCGCATGAGAAACAGAGCAGAAATCATCTTGTAACCATAATTAAATTGAGTGTTCAATATTTCTCTGAACTTTTAGATTAAAATTAAGGAAAGTCAACCTATTGCATTCGTAAGAACTCCGTCACTTCGTTCAGGAAGTAACTACAATAACAATGTAGATCCGCATGCACTAGTAACTCGTGGCAACAACTCGGTAACAGTCGTTTTTCAACCGAGCATCCAGAGACAGTTGGAGTTTGCTTGCGAGGGATTCGGAAATAAATTATTTGATGGCTTTGCTGGACAATTTGTTGTTAAATATGACGTAGTACGAAATAATGAAGGCGGAGAGGTAAATATTATTTGATATCTATTGTAATGATTTATCGTACTCGATATAATAAAGCGAAATTAATGAAAGTGATTATAATGTCTGAATTATTAAAAATTTTTATTTTCCCTGAGCTCTAAAATATTTATTATCAACAAGGTGGCGACATTAGATGAAGAACACTCTTTATCTCCGTCGATTTTTATAATAAGGCATAAAACTTATAATGAAATTTTGATTAATTGTCCTGAATAGTATATTGATTCGAAATAATGATCAAATATCAAAGAAATTATCATAAATTGTCGTTAATCGTCATCTGTCATTCAAACTATTATGACGATCTGGAATAACAAAATTTATAGTTACGGCTTACAGTTCAGTTCAATATGTCTTTTGCTATGCACTTCGAACTGGAGCTTTAACTTTAGGTATTGTGCACACTTCAGGAATTTTCTTCGTTATTATTTGTTTTTACTTAATTAACCGTTTAGAATCCTTTAATCACTACACACATTTTCGAGTTTTCTTTATTCACATCCGTAACTCTCTGCTTGGGTTTTCCCTTCAAGACTGATTTATTTTTCGTTACTAACTCCAACTTTTTTTTCTCGCCTTTTATATCTTTTTCCAACGATTGTCATCTTTTTCAATTATATTCCGTCACGATGTCTGTTTTTGTAATAGGTAGGAAATATTTTTGTTTATCAAGTGACTGTAATGAATTGTCTATTTTATGAATGTGATTGCTGTATCTGAACAAAATGTGCTTGAGATCAACAAAAGAATAATCATCGCAGGAACGCGAACGCACTCTATTTACCATGTGACATTTATGCAATACTTCTACATGGACAGTTTCTATAAATGGAAGCTGTTCCGACTAAGGAAGACAGAATGATTTCTTCAACCTTCGAGGTTCCAGCTCGTTTCGGCGCATCTCCAGCATACGCAACCTGAACAAAGTATCTTAATAGTGGGACATTTCTTCCCACTTAAACTGTCTATATAAAAGTATTACATATATGCTAAGAGGATATATTGAAAAATTCTTAACCTACTATAGGACCAAACAAAATTTCAATGTCAAAATATTTTATTATTCAACATATTGTCCTCTTAATTGGATACATTTATTACAGCGAACCTGCAAACGTCTCTAGACTTTTCAAAAAAAATGTTTCTTCTTGCTCTGCAAACCAAACCTCCACAGCTTTTATTAACTCCTCGTTGGAAGAAAATTTACGATCCTTTAAACCTTTTTTTCAGTTGAGGAAAGAGATGATAGTCGGATGGAGCCAAATCTGGTGAGTAAGGGAGGTGTTCTAGAAATTCAAACCCTAAATTATGAGATTTTTTGTAGGGGTGTTGTCCTACAAAAACAAAAAAACCTTTGGACGCGACTTTTCTCTTTAATTTTTTCCCAGTCAGTTATGTCGAATAGTAATCTCCAGCTATTGTTTTGTTTGGCAATTAAAATAAAAATAATAATAGCACAAATTAAATTCAACATTACAACCATAACAAAATTTACAAAGTTACAGTAGTTGCTCAAACTGTTGGCCGCTTACTTCAATACACTTATTACACCGTTTTGTAATTAAAAAACGTTTCTTTGAGAATAAATCTGGATGATATTGAATTATTTCTGCCGCAGCTTCAATTCTAGCTATTAGATCTTGTTCAGATTCGATGATTCGTATACTTCATATAGCCCCACATAAAAAAATCGGAAGGATTTGAGTCAAGTGATCTTGAAGGCCAACAATTGGCTCCACCCCCATCAATCTATTTTTCTCAAAAACTTCTGCTTAAGTAATTTCCTCCCGCTTCAGCAAAATGAACAGATGACCCATCGTGTTGAAACCACATGTGTTGTCTAATATTTAACGTATTTAATTACCTGCAAATTTCTACAACACCGTTAATTATAGCTCCATAAAAAGTTTTTAGTTTCTGAACTAAAAATAACCAGGCAATTTAAAACAAAATTTATCAAAATTACTTCAGTGGCGTAAAAAATAGGGGGATGAAAGTGACAACTAACCCTGACAGAGCGCCACTGGTTAAATTTCTCCAAAGACTGTTTATGTCAAAATATTATTTCATTAAGGAGCATATTGGCCACCAAATTTGAAAAAAAAAAATTAATGGCGCTCTTGATTTATGGCAAATTTTTTATTTTGATTTAAAATTTTGAAAACCCAAGATCTCAGCAACTAGGCCCCGTAAAGGTTCGAATTCATATTTCAAAATGAATCATTTATTGAGATATCTCTGTGGTAGAGCGTTGTCGGTCGAATATAGAAACACCCTGTATATGAGTACAGGACATGTATGTATGCGTTCTATTAAAGGTATAATATAAAGGGTGTGCCATTTAAAAAAAAAATAAATTTTGTTATTTACAAAATTCGAAACTCATACAGTAAAAAAAGGCACCCTGTATGATTCTAAACTCGATAATCACGAAAATTCCATAAGTTTTGTGTTAAACAATACATCATTTTTTTGATTCTCTGCATTTATATTTAACATTTTTAGGATTCCAATTACATGGATGTTGTCTATAATTGTCAATTAAATTTAAACAATTTTCCGAAGTCCACTTAAATACCATCAAGCGGCAGTCTGTCTACTGTCCAGTCACTCAATTTGCAACAATGTTGACAAATGTTTCACTTTGTTTCATATTATCCTTTGATTTTTACCGCTAAAAACGGATTTATGCAACATATTATAACTTATGTTGAATCGCAACACCAACTTTATGCAACGCAACACAACATATTCCAACAAATATAAACATTTTATATTGTAACAAGTTTTTGTTGTATTATGTTGGAAAATGTGGCTCCAGTGTGGACGCGCCTTTATAATCATAATTTGAAATTTGCAACATTCGAACAATATTGAAATATATATTTTTCAGACTATGTATCAAGATGGTTATTTCGTGAATTTCTTCGCTCCCGTTAAGCAAGAGCCGATACCAAAGTATTTGGTATTCATACTAGATACAAGTGGAAGTATGGATGGACAGAAGCTCATCCAACTTAAAGACGCCATGAAAAATATTCTTCCTCAGATCGATGAATATGATTTGATCACTATAATTGAATTCGAAACTTCCGTATATATATGGGATCTTAATGCAGGTAGGACAGATATTTTTCGAAATTTTAATCCGGAATATCTGCCTTATGGGTACATTGCTGATAAATTCAAGGTAAGAAATAATATTTTGAAAATTTATTAAGCAAAAATATATTAATAAGATTTTTACAAGTATCAGAGAAAAATATCCAATAGTCTTCAGAAACCCAGCAAAATCAATTTTTATATTTCAATTTTTAATACAGTTCGAAGCAATATTATAGTATTAATATTTTGATTTGATTATAAATTTCAGCGTGAAATGGATGAACCACCCTGTATAATAAATAGGTGGTTATATTACACAATTTTCAATCCGTAACTCCAGAACTACATCATCGATTAAAATAACAAAACAATGAGGATCAGCAATAAAATAACCTTAAATTATACAGGGGTCACTAGAATACGTATAAAATTGAAAAATAACTGTAGTTAACTAAAAATTTCTTAACACCGAAACTACTGGCAACATTGTTATGGAATTTATATACTAATATATTTTGGAATCTGATACATCCCATGAATTTGTTTATCACAAGAATTTGTTTTTATATATTAATCACATAGAGGGCGGTAGTTACACGTTTCGTACCAAGTAGTATTGAACATACGTTTTTTAAGGTTGATATCTATCACAATTTCAACTTAACATTAATCATACCTACACCAAAAAGGTACTCTCACTACTCTTCTATGCTTAAAGCTGTCCCAAGTTTTTGGTCAACTCTGCTTGTAATTTGAATATTGTATCTGAATCTGTATTGAAAAGAACATCTTAAGGGTATGCTTGGGAGCCGAGCTTCAAATGTGTGAACAATACTCCAAAGATCTGGGCCTTGTAAAAGATTAGAAGCTGTTGCGGAGTGTATAGCTTTTTGATCTTTAAAAAGACTACAAGTTTCTGTGAAGCTACCTTAGCAAATTAGGCAACGTGACTATGCCAAGGCATATTGCTCCTAATCTGAACACCCAACAGATGAATTTGTGGTGATGATGATATTTTATATTCAGACAGGACCAAATCCTTTTATTTTATTTTATTGGGGGTAGATGATGTGAACAACGACACCAGAATATTATCGTCTGCGAACTTATATATCGGATTTGCAGTTTGGTCAAGTAGGTCGTTGTTGTACACGAGAAAGAGAGTAAGTGACAAGATGCATCATAAAAACATTTAACAACATGACAGAAATATGTCGTATAATCCAGTGAAACAATCTTATTGAACATTTTTTTACTATCCTAGCAGAGAGCTGAATCTAGTGGGTTTATGCGTTGTCATTCGAATCACATTTTCATTTCATATGTCAACATCAACCAATAACATTTTGTCCCCATTGTAGCTTTCTAAATAATTTCTTCCAATAAGCCCCTCCGTAAATATTCGAAGACCCCATACGTTCTCTGCATCAAAAACAGAACGTACATAAGAATTCGTTGCTTTTAGACGATTACTCCTGCAGCTTTTCCAGCAACTGAAGCAAATGTTAATAAGTTGAAATCAATGGTTGATGCAATGTATGCGAATCAATTAACAAATAGCATCGGTGCTTTAGAAGTTGGATTGTTAGCGGTGTCTAAATTAGAGGAACATTTTCCAAAAAAATACAAATCGGTCTTAGTATTTTTAACAGATGGTATTCCAGTTGTAGGAATTAGCGATACGCAAGTTATTATTCAAAAAGTAAGTACTTTTGTTTTCCATTTTTAAATACGTGTGCCCCGGTGTCCCCTTTTCTTAGACAATTTTCGACAGTATGCTGAAAGGTACAAAAGGGATTGGACATATTTCTATCATTATCACTGGGGTCCTTAGGAAAAATTTTAAATTTGATTTTTGTGATCACAAACGCAAAGAAAACATTCAAAAAAAAACATAACATTCAGATCATTAATAAACCCATAATCAGATGATGATTATGAAATCGGTAGACATTCACCCACATCTCGAAATAATGATCCTTCCACTCAGTCAGAAAATGATTTTTTTACCGATGAAAAGGAGTTTGTGATAACAATAATTAGAAGTGTAGTGGTGAGTCGAAGGACTCAAAAAACACTCTCATTTTGCTTAAACCGCATCAAGGCCTGAGAAATGTTTTGATGATATCACCGGTTGTCGCCAGTTTTTGGTTGTCCCGAACGCTCGTTGTTAGTTAAACTGATTTGGCCACATTTGAATCCAGCTGCCCAAAATTTTACGGGCGTAAATGATAAAGCAAAGTCACCGTATATAGTGTTTAAGAAATATTTAATGATAATTCGATACTCAATTTTTCCAGTTTTCGGAAAAATCTTCACAACGACTGACTTGTACGATTCTCATTGGTCTCATTGTGGACGTAGCGCATAGCGCTACTGCTGCCTATTGGTAACGGTAAAGATCGGTAACACGTTGAGCGTTCGCTCTCAAGACTTTTCTGTTTTCTGTGTCTTTTTAGTTTATGACAGGCATATTTTCAAAACAGAGGCTATTTCGGTTGCTTTTATTGAACTCAACAAGTGTTACATTAAATGGTAAAGGTGGAGATGGATTTTGTCTAGTTCCTTTTCAAAAGAGTACGAGGTGTACTCATCACTCACCCACTTTTATATCTATATATCAAAATTGTCATAATTCAAAACGAAATTAGAGAGAATAATTTATGCAGTTCCAATTCATGTCTCTTACCTTCATAAACGATTTCTTTTCTGCTAAGAAAGGATATATCTTGACGTTTGATCACAGGTTATAGTCAACTTAACAAATTTCATTTCCGGTTTCGTCCGCTGAATGCAAACCATATTGTCGGTTTTATCTAGACCAGGGGTCTCCAAACTATCCAGCCTTAGAGCCATACTACTGATTACTCTAGTAAGTTCCGAGGGCCAAAACCATATTATCATCGTTGCCGGTAGTAAAAAGTGAAATAGTCCACTGATGAAAAAAAAATCCGAAAAAATACGCAACTTTTAAAAAAGACTGCAAATCGGACTAAAGTCCGCAAAACGGCAACACTGCATATTATTAATTTTCCTGTCATTTTCTGTAATTTCTAGATTAGTCGTTAAGTACGAACCATGAGCAGTAACGTCACACGACATCTGGTGAACACAAGCGGAAATAGGTAGTACCTTCTATCGCTAATAGATGGCGCTAATAGCACGTACAGAATAATCTCGTTGGTTCGAGAAAGCTCTGGTGTCTTCCACTCACTTCTAGATGGCAGTAATTTGAATATATGAGGCTAGTGGCGCAACCACAAGTCAGTTCCTATGACACTTTTGTGAAATAAAATAGTGCGTACCTCTTTAAAACGTGTTTGTGCGTGTTTAAGTTTAAGACATCTTTGTAACAGTATTTTGATTTGAATTGTTGCTTTTGTGTGTGATTTAGTAGTATAGAAAAGAAGCGAAAAATTGTTAGTGAATATGCAGAAAATTCAAAGATCAGTAGAATATTCACTGAATTTGAGATTGCAAGGAGAAAACCAGCATTCTCCTGATTTATACACTAATATCAAATTATTCCGGAAGAAATTGATACTGTTTCAATTACAACTACGAAGTAAATGTTTTTCACATTTTAAAACATGTGAAATATTCAGCCACACCACAGACCGAGTTTCCTATCGATTTTGCAATCGAAACTTTGAGTGCTTTGAAAATAAAATTGATACTCGTTTCTCGGACTTTGATGCCATTGCGAATCAAATTAAGATCTTTCAGAATCCTTTTGATACTGACATTGAAACCCTAGCCCAGGAACTTTTGGTACTACTTATTTGTGTGAGAAGACCTTCTCCAAAACGAAGTACACAAATACAAACGCAGAATGGATGTAAGATCCATGTTTAATCCCGACTGTAAAACAGGGTGAAGGCTTGGTGGTGGTTGAGTTTGTTTTGGACAACTAGAGACCTCGTAAGAATCGGACGGTTTTGAAGAAAAATGGCTATAAAAATATAAAAGGGAAATGTGGTATGTGTTGGTCAACACTTGATCATCAAAACATTTATCTTCCAGCATGACGACAATGATCCTAAGCATTCCTCGAAGCAGCTCAAAGAGTATATGAAAGAATTTGAAAGGAAAATCGTACTTCGCAGGGCATACGAATACCAGCATCAAATTAGCAATAGTATCAGAGGGACTCCCTAGAGATGTGGATTCATTGCGCGAGTTATATAATCGCTACCATAACGAGTATGGTATTGGTTTAGCCAACAGGTCTTTCTTCTCATAGAAAAAAATTCTTCAGCTTCAAAAAATTAGGGAAAGTTATACCAAATATCATTCCAGTAGTTCTCCAGTTAAATGTAAAAATTTTTAGTTGAAATGACGCGATCAGAGAAGCCAGCACCCTCTGCAAGACTAATTGATAGCTTGCTCGGCCCGTTTCTTATTAATATTCAATCCCTAACACACAAAATAGATGAACCGGAGCGAGAGAACTCTGTTACTAGAGGAGCTTTATTTTCCGGAAATTGTCGTGACTGAACATAATAAAGAGCCTATTCTTGTCAAAAATTGTACCACAGTAGCCAGATTCAATTGAACTAATTTATCTCATGGAGGTATTATGACCGTGTCCACAAATAACGACGTTTCCGAAATAACAGAAAGTATTCGAATTTTCTATCGTCTACCACAAGACTTTTATGACCTCTATTGTTTGTATTTACAGGACACCTGACGCTGATGTGCATACTTTCTGTCACAAACTACTGTCTTTACTAGAGTCCTTACTTTTAAGAAGCAAACTTATTCTATATGTCGATCTCAATATTGATTATTCCAGTGTGTGTGCTGATTAGGAATGTCTTCAGTCAATTTTTTATTCTTTTGGTATGGTCATACATAAAACGGCACCAACCAGAATAACTTAGATCAGTTCTAGTACTATGTCGTGTCATGGTATGATCCAGAATCCACTAGTCTGGCATTCAATTATCTTCCTGCAAAGGACATTCGATCTTTATCTCACCTAAGGAAATTCTCGGATAGTGTCTTCTCCAAAAATTACGTGAAACTATACGGAAAAATGTTTCATAAGACAATAAAAGCTGCCAAAGATATTTATTATAATAGAAGACTCGCCAATTCTCGTAATGTTTTGAAAAAAAACATGGACCTTTATGAATGGTTTGAGAAATAAATTTCTTCATCGAGCAAAATCCCTACTTCACCTGATAACCTCAATAATTACTTTGTGTATGTAGCCAAATATTTTCCAAATTCTATAACTCCTTTTCATGATCCGCTTTGACATCTCCCTGATGCTAACTTACACAATTTCTTCTTTATGCCCGTAGTTTTAGCAGAGCTTCGCTTTACAATTAAAGACATCAAAAATAAATAATCATCTGGAACAACTGATGGACTTACATTAAACATATTTTCGAGTCTGCGCGGTTGCACATTAAATCAACTTACCACTTTAATTAACATTTCATTTCAAAATGGCACTATTTCTAATTGCCTTAAAACGGCTATAATTATACCTCAATATGAAGGAGGAGATAAAAATCAAACATCGAATTATCGCCCAATTGCACTTTTTCCCACGTTATCTAAGATCATAGAAAGATTGGCGAGAAAGAGGCTTTTAGCATTTCTGTCTAAATATAAAATTTATTAATTTATTTAGTTATTTTCAAATTTGTTTTTCACAAGTTTTTGTCTACAAATTGTAACAATTTTTTTACAATAAAGTATTTCCCTCTCTGAAAGTAATGATTTGGTCGTCATAGACGTCCGACCTCAGTTGATATGAGACAAATTGGACAGAGAGGTCAGAAAGCAGTGTCCTATTTCTACTTCACATCTTTGGAATAGCCAGAAGAACGAATGGAATCAAACAGATAACAATTATTTGTCGAAATTATCACAGGGAATACCAAAATTGTGCATCGAAATAATAAAAGCAAAAGGGGTTACATCGATTAATGAAAAATTTAAATACATAACAATTATGGACTCTATTTTTATTATTACTATATTCTTATCTATATAAATATCAAAATCGATCGTGTTGTTTTTATTTGTTGTGTATCACACAAACTATGAAGTGGGCAAAAACTTTTGACCTGTAGTGTATATTAATATTCAATGACTTATAAATAATTATTAATTATAATTTTACAGATCACAGATATCAACAAAGCAAACTATAATGTTCCCATTATTTCACTGAGCTTTGGATCTGACGCAGACTGGAATTTTTTGGATAAATTAAGCAGAGATAATCGAGCAACAGCTAGGAAAATTCCTGTTGGAGCTGATTCTTCTGCTCTATTACAAGATTTTTATCAAACAATCTCACAATTGACTTTAACTGATTTATCATTTAAGAACGTACCCAATACGGCACTTGTAACTAAAACCTACTTCCCCTTTTTTTTCAATGGATCAGAAATAATTGTAGCAGGAAAAGGTAAATATTCTAAGCGTTTTTGTTTACAGATCCTTACATCCTTTATGTGTTCCTATAAAACATCATATTTTTAGGTGTTTTAGGTAATGCAACAAAACCTATATCAGTATCAGCAACAGCAAAACAAGGTCAAAAAGAATTCGAGGCTAAAATCGGCGTCCCCGTTGCCAGGTTAGAAAAGGTTTGGGCATATTTAACAGTGAAACAACTTGCAGAAGAGTACAAGAAAACAAATAACAATTCGCTTTTCAAATTTGCAACTGAAATAGCTATGAATTATTCATTGGTAACAGAGTTTACTTCACTAGTTGTGCTTAAACCAAATATCGATGGGGTTACACCCGATATTGAAGACGCTTTCATTCCTAATGAGTCTAACGAATTGCCGATGTGTCAAGATCTTTCTAGTACGTTCAAGTTAACTAATACTTTATTTTGAAAGTGGTATATTTATCGATTTGTTTTTATTTGTAGGTGTTCTTAAGACGACGGAACGTGATGATCCTACAACTACCTCAATACCAACGATAGATGATGACGCTCTATTAGAAGTAATTAATGGTGTTACTGAAACTCCTGCAACAACTTTAACTCCACAAATCACAACGACCGAATCTACAACAACAACTGAACCTACAACAACACGTAAACTAACATGTAATGAATCTACGTACGGTTGCTGCCATGATGGCATTACTTTCTCTTTAAGACCTAATGCTGATGGATGTGATCCAATTCCCAAAGCAGGTGAGTCCGTTTTTCGATTCTATAGTATACAGACGGTGTAATGATTTAATTTAACTACGCGTAGTATTCATAAAGGACATTTTACATGGTGTTAATAAACAATTAAGTTTAAAATGTTTTTACTTTTCAATAAAGGCTCATTTTTTCATTTACGTTCACTAGCACAACAGTTTCAATTAACTTCGGCTTTCAGTTGCCAGAGAAATCAAGTCGAACCGTTATCTAAAAAGTTTTGCTACCAAAGCTCTACAGGGTGCACCAAGACTTGATGCGTTTCTGAGTTGTACGCCTTTAAAGTTGCGAAATCAGAGCTTATATTTAAGAATATTTTCTTAATTCTACATTCGAACATCATGACTACTATCTGAATGCCAGTGGAGGCACATGCCCAATGATTAACAATCCATAACTTTTACAGGGACCGTTCTGAAGAAAATTGTCATAAATTATAATTATTTATTATAAATACTTACAGGAGGTGCCCTGAATTAAATACAATTGATTCATTTTTTGGGGATATCATAAAAACTTTGTGTATGCAGCTTTGGATATGGATAAGTTGTAACCAACCAAATTTTTCTACATTTAAATTTTTTCCTTATGTAAGTAACGCGATGTTCGTGTATTTACAATTTTTATCTGTTAAAATTTAAAGGGGGGCGAATTAAGAAGCGGGTCTTACAAAGGGGGCGTTTGGTCCAAAAAGGTTGAGAAACACTGAGCTAGGTGAAGTACTCTATTTAGAATGCTTGACTGCTTTATTCTTCTAAAAAATTGAAAACAAAAGCGCTTGTAGACCTATACATTTTGATGAATCATATTTTGAACTCATTAATGAGTTGTTTATTGTCTTAACCCTGGTTAGATTATCGATAGAAGCGCTTTGTCGTTCTGATGCCTATTTGTGCACGACTGATGCTATTTTGAAATTTTTGTTACAACAATTGAGCGAAAATGATTTACGTTTGGCTTCTAGATTGGAGACCGCATTAAAGATCTTCGGCAAAGAGAAATGAGTGCCGTATTAAACTAATTACAGAATCCTTATATTGAGACTATTCTGAAAGAATGAAGAGCATTGCGAAAACTGAAAAAGAAGGTGAAAGGGAAGTTGGGTCGTAAAATGATTCCTTATTCATTGAAAGTAACAAAACTGATTCTTTTTTTAAAGAAAAAATCCGAGGAAGTAATTTCATTCCAACTACCAACAGTCACGCCACGACACGTGTTGATCTGTGGTGTACTCATAGAGTGTAGGTAAACTTATTTCATTATGTTTCCAAATGGAAATGTGGTGAAAGTTTTATTTATTAAATTTATTAAAATTTTTGAGATTGAGGTAAAGTTAAGAGGTTTAAAGTTTAACAGTCTGTATGTGTACGATTTTTGATGTATTTCATAAACATTTACTTAATTATTTCGCCAATATGAAAAGAGATTTTTATGTAAAACAATGATTTTAGTTCATGTGCGAAATGCTGGGGTCGCGATAATATTTACTGTTTTCGAGAAAAATGGAAAAAACCTTAATTTTGTACTTTTGAAATTGAATAAAATTTTTTGCAGAAGTAGGATCGAAGAGGACTTTTGACATTTCATTTATAATGATATATTTAACGTCTCTGTCAATTTTCAGCTCTATGCGAATTTTGGCTAAGTTATGACTTATTTTTGTTATTTTGACTGGATTACGATGTTTTGGCATGCTAGGAAATCCACAGCGTCACGAATTGATACCAATTTTACCAATTTAATAAAAGTGTCTTAAGAAATATCAAGAATTCTTAAGGTATCGGGGATCTTGTTTTCAATGTTATTGCCTGTATGTACCACTAGGAAAAAACACTAGTTTCATCCTTTTCATTCATCTTGAAAGCTTCTATTGTTGTTATTATTTTGTCAATCAACTGCTTTTCTGTATTGTGATGTTTTTCTTATTTCCCAATTTTTTTAAACGAATTAAAATTCACTACCTTTATAATTACTTGTCTATTTCTATTTCGTTCTGATCCCTATGAATTTTAATTATAAACTAAATTTTGGCTGCAAAACAAGCGCAAATATATCAGAAAAGAATTTCCAATATTCTAGAAAGTATACAAACAAACGATAAATAAAAGGCCTTCCTATAAATCATATAAAAAACACAATGTAAACAAATCGCCGCTGCGATAAAAACAGACATCAAACGAATTCCGTTTTCGCCTAATCAAACCGAACAGGATCGGCTTCACGGTCCATGTAGTGGAATATTACTTAAAAGAATAACCTACATTTTCCCTACTTACATTGATTTGTAAAATTTATTTTTATGTGCAGAAAGTTGTTCTCTACCTCAAGATGGAGGATCATGCAACAACATTACATTTAAATGGTATTACAGTACAGAGAAACACGGATGCAAGCTGTTTAAATATGGAGGATGTGGTGGCAACGATAATCGATTCTCATCTAAGGAAAATTGCCAGAAAACTTGCGTTGATCCACAAGGCAAAGGTAAATCATCTCCTAAAATAAACAAAATTATTTCAGCGAACAGTTTCTTACTTTTAAAAAGCTTAATGCTTGTTTTTGTTATTATATATTAGTGTTTCTTCACTAATTTACCTGTTCTTCCCCTTTACTGTTTTATAAAATGATCGTCAGTGAAACTAATCTATTAAAAATATATCTATATTTTATTTTCTATTCAATAATTCAACATGCTATCAATTTATTATTTTTGTTTTGTTCATTTTCTATCACTTTTATTTTAAAGAACATACCAGCATCTATGTATGTATAGTTTATTGTGTATTCTGATCTACGGAATGGCTCTGGCTGCCAAAAATTTTCACTGCTCCCCTACCTCACCGGTATAGTGCTCTGTAGTACCATAATCTCTCAAACGTCGAAAGAGTATAGGTAGAGGTTTAGTGCTCTACCTAGCGGAATCTGCACGTCGCATTCTCTGCTAAACTCGAATTCATGTAAATATTCTTTTTTACTTAGGTTGATACGAACAATATATATTTTATAGTTCCCTAGAGTATCTTTCCTTGTCTCAATCCCTCCAAGTAACTAAATTTTTTCCTCTCTTTCGCCTTCTCTATTGTCTCTTAGCTGATTCCACGGAAGATTTTAGGTTATATGAAGGGTTTATCCACATTTACTTTAGTTTGCTATTTGCCCTCCACTTTAGTCTCTCCTGGAACCTATTCTTCTCGTCTAACTCATTTAACTGGTCCCGTCATTCCTAAACCATATTGGATTGTATAACGTTGGAGCTCGGCAAGTAGGTATCCATAGTTTGATCCTCTTTAACTAAATTGTTAACAAAATATTCACAATTCACTAGAAACGTTTCCTTGTATAGGTGGCTTAGGTATTGATAGTAACTCGTTGGTTTTTTTGGTTAGAGATAGGGATATTTTTATGATGTATATAGAGGTTTCAGAAGGGTTCCTGACATAGGAAAATTTTCCTGTGCAAGGCTTGAATTGAATTGAATTAATGGAAGCAATAAAGGACTCGATGAACCAAACAGCTTTATGGAAGGTGTATTATCCTCTATCGTCGGCCATTTGGCTGGTAAACGAGTTCACCAGGCTACAGGAAAACCGCAAACGATCGACAAGATGGGATTTAGAAAGTTTCCACCTAATTGCGATGGGGTGATTATTGAGGAAGTTGAGGTAATTTTCTGAAAGGTCTTTAAAGGTCGTCATCAGCAGCCAATGGTGGGATAAGGAAGTTTCCTTTTAGGTTTAGAGGAAAGGGGTCTCCTAGTGGTTATCCTGAAGGGAAAAAGAGTCTTTAACAGTAGATTAGAATCATTTTTCGGAATTTTAGATTTTCTAGACGGCTTGTAATAAAGTTGAAGTATGTCATTATTGACATAAACAATGTTACTGGGCCTAAAGTCAGTTGGTGGTTAAATAGGATGTAGTCGGAATTTACTCTATATTCAATTATGGGACGGATGTAAGTTTTATACCTATGAAGTAGGGTAAGAGAGTGGATTCGTCTAAACTTTCCTCCGAGCATCTTGATGAGAACTCCTAGTCTCCATACTCTGTTCAGGTTATCGCACATCTACTCTGAAGATCTCTAGACGCCCCCCCCCAAAGCATTAAGGGGCATTCACGATGTAGAAGTCGTACGTTCCGGGTATTTGGATGGTTGAAGACGATGCCTTGGTTTTTTTGAGAATTGAAAGTCACTCCCCATCATCTGCACCAATCCGAAAATTGAACAGATGCAATTAGTGCGATATCGCCGTCTATAATTGGACATTGAAGGGTATCATACCTCAGGGAGGTGAATGGTTGAGATGAGCAATAATCAACTTTGATATTTGTGAAACAATCATTGAGATTGAATGTATCAATTTTATCATTGGAGATGGCAGTTGGATAACACAAAATATGAAAATCTCAATTTATAAACGATTCAATAGTAAATTTTTTGTTCGCTTGTACTTGCCAGGAGGGGTTTCATATTTAAGGGTTGAACGATAGTCCTTTAGAAAATTGGGGGTCCATTTTTCACTATTACGCTTCCTAATCTGAGCAATCTGTTGGTGAAATCTTTCTCCTCTGAAACTGCATCCAAATAATTCTAAATAAGATTGGAAACAATTCAATTCAAATGACATATTGCAAGTTAAGGTCTTATAAGATTGGAATTCTTCAACTGGATGTTTGTAGTTGTCAGACTTTCTGTTTCATAGGATGTTCCTATATAAACTTTCAAAGGCATACGATGCTCTTTTCTCCATTCTTTCAAGTGAAGTTCCAACATTTTGGTTCTTGAAATCTCTCGAATTTGAAGTACAACGAACAATCATTCTTTAAGTTTTCCTTCACTTCACTTCATTTCACGGGAATTTCAGCTGATCTACTAAAGTGTAATTGAGTCTACAGTCCTGGGACTAGTGTAACAATTTCAAAGTCAGCACAGATATTTCACTTATTATCTTCTAACTTTATGCTTTGGAGTAACATGTGCATGCTCTTGCATGTTTATTTCATATTTACAGTATTATCAATGGGAACTGATGACCGTACGTTTCCATTGAAAAACAAAAATGTATTTAGTCGCCACTTGGTAGGTAAATTGAAAAAACCTAGTTCCACAGTAAGCCTAGAATCTTATGACAGAAAAATAAGTTATTTGTTTTGAGAAAAATACAGCTAGCATTGCCTGCAGATCCGTGGAAACTTTCACATATTTTTGTGAAAGGTTCCACTACTGAAAACGAGATCCAATCAGTTGTGCCTTTGTTTTGAAAAGATGCAAGTCACTACTATATTCGAGAACGACTTCCTCTTCGAAACTTGCGCTCGGTTCTGGTTCGTCTGTGTCATAATTATCTGTTCCATAATATTTTTATGGAGGTTTAGGAATCGGTTTTCTGAGAGCCTAAAATTTATCTTGATCGCCAATTTTGAATCCGAAATATAACTTGTAGGCTTTCCCTACAAGTGGGTTCATTGCTTTTCGTAGAGTTTTCAGTGTCATCTCAGCACAAAAACAAAAACAGTTCGTGTAGTTCACACAGGATCGTAACGGTATTTGTGCTTGTATACCAGTTTGAAACATTTAATATTTTCTAGAAACATCGGGATTCAAGAGTATCGAAAACTATTTTTGTTTACAGGGATCTATCAATAATTAGATGGGGTACGATGAATTTCGAAATTACATGGCGATATCCCATGCGGTATTGCCAAATTATGCACAATGTATAAAGATAAGTATTTTCTCACACCTGCTTAGAGCACGTTGTCTGGACTCCGTTAGGTGATACTACAGTGTAAAGGTCGATATTAGGGTTAAGTAGGTAAGATTTATCTACATAATGAATGTGTTCGGCGGAGAGGATTTTCCCGCAGAACAGTGTAATTTAGAATTAAATACTTTCTGCTGATTAAATATCAAGGTCTATTCAAACTTATCTTGAATTTTAAATACTTTGTATCTATAAACATCATATACTAAATTTATTTTTGTTAAAAGGAAGAAATTTTGTGTCACCGATTTACGATGTTATATTCTGATTTACCTCCTGGGTACTGAAAATTATGCTATCTTCTATTGTCAAATAAAATGTAATGTTATCGATTTTTTTAAATTACCTTCTAATTGTTTTTAGAAAGATGCAAATTACCTATTGATTTGGGCTATGGTCACAAACCAACACTTCATTGGTTCTATAACAAAACAAGTGGAGAATGCGTAAAATACATGTATGGTGGTTATTTGGGAAATTCTAATAGATTTGTGAAGAAGTTAGAATGTTTGAAAATGTGCAATCCACCGGGGTTACAAAAAACTTTAGTAGGTAAGACAAATCAATTTCTAATAAGCATTACGCTTTGGCTAGATACACCACCACCATAGGTTAATTTCGAAATAAATTCTTGCCTCAACTCAAGGTTATTGGCAACTTCATATTATATAATTTCTTTTATTCACACCTCGGAACGTCGTGTCCCCTTAGACAAGAGCTCATCCTGCAACATGTTTAAGATGGTGTCTCTGTAAAAATTATATATTGTTAACCATCGGCATAAGCCGCCACTGGCTTTCAGATAGTAGTGTAAACCTATTTATTCCGTCAAACACACTACACGAACATACATACTTAATCATACATTGAAAATTCATTATGTTCAAATCTATAATTTAGAAAATATATTTAAATATAAATTCCGACTCAGAAACGAGGGGTCGTATGAGAAAAATTTTGTGCGTCATCTACTCACTCCCGAAATTTTGCATTAAGTCCCGGAACACCCTGTATAGAGGAGTTTAATTATTTTTTAGTTCAAACACATAAACAGAATAACCCGCATTTACTCAAAAACGGGAAAATTGATAAAAATTCCCACAAGAAAATGAAGAGACGTAAGATTAGTTGACCTATGTACCTACCCCATCATTGATACACGTCTTCAACTTCATCTTCCATCAAACTCCATCTAGAAACCTTCAAACATCAAGACCATGATACGGTCGTGCACTGTTATGTTGGAATCAAATACTGGGATATGTTTTCCTTATTATTTGGATCCGAAGATATTCCAAATATGGCTGTTAAGTTCCCGCGAATTATATATTAAAACTTCGAATTTGGATTTTTAAAAACAAAAATTACAATTACAATATATGTTTATTAAGCAACGTTAGAACAAAGAATGAATTATGAAAAGCAATACAGTTTTTATTATCTTCTGTGTTTCCGCGAAGTCATCACATATGTTAAATGCTGTCAGCTGTTACTCCATATGTAACTCCTCCCCTCTAAGATGAGAACATAACGGAGTGGTGTTCGATTTTGGACTCTTCTGGGTATTTTTTTATTGAATTTTATTTCTTGTTTTGGTGTTTGCAGCATTTTTGCAGAGTTTTCTTGATTTTCTTCTTAAAAATCCATCCCAGTATTAAAAAAATTATGGCTAGTAAAGATAAGCTTACCCGAAATTTTGGGATAGTGGTTGGATATTGGAATTTTTAGTGATATAAGTTGATTCGTCATTCTGCTTATTTCGTGAATATCTTCCTAATTGATTTTTTCCATTTTGGGTGTTTCGTATTCTGCAATCATATCGTATTTTTCCGTAATTGGTTTGGGAAGAAGTAGTGGTTTTCCTCGTTGTATTTTGACGTCGTTGTAGAATTTTTTTGCGTTGATTTTTATTTGACATGACTTTGGTATTTTTATTAGTGTAGGTATTTTTACTTCTAGGTATTTGTCTGTGTGGTATTTGTAAAAAACTTTTTCCGTTTTTACTGGAATAATAATTATCTCGTCTTGTGTGATTTGTTCGGTAAGTGATTCTTCTAATTTTGAATTTATTTTTTGGCAATTTTTAGTCGATTGGTTTTCGAGGAGCTGCAGGGTGCAATTATCGTTAGGAGAGTGGTCTTCGATGCAGAAATATACATTTTCTAGTAGTGGACAGATTTCTTCTATAAATTGGTGATTCGAGTTGTTTCGTGCCAGATAGGAATATTTTAGGGAGAATATTTGGTTGTTTTGAATGATGGGATAGAGGTGATATAATTTAAGGACTTCGGCTTTGATAATTGGTATATGTATAGCAAAAATTAATTTATTATTAACAAACGAAACTTGAGTGCTTAAAAATCGGTAGTATGTTAGAATGTTTTTAAATTTTGTAATTTGGTTGTCGGGGTAAATTTTCCTTAAATCTTCTAGCGTTTTTTGTAACTCTTGACTAGGGATAATAGAAGAATGAAGTGTGTTTAGTTTTGCAAAAGCTATGGAGTTTTCCAAAGTATCTAAGCATGTGATAACATTTTGACAGTATAGATTTATTTGTGAAATGATTGCTTGAAAGGTTAAATACTTTTTTTCCGTAATCATAATTTGTTGGTTTGTTTCTAGAATTTTTATTGCGTTATCATATCTATTACCGTCATCGGTATCAAGTATACCAAACTACCATTTTTGTAGTTGACCGACCCCGTCAAAAAAACTTCTTTTATTACTTATATGGCCCGTTTTATCAATTGATCTGATGTGAGACTTCGATTTTGTTCTCTTAAACATCGTACATGTTCAATAAGTGTGGAATGAAACCTCTCCACGAGGCTATTTGAATTGCTGTTTCTAGCAGTTGTGAAGTGAAGTTTTGTAAAGTTCGCAATAGTTTTCAAGATCTTTATTTTTAAATTCCGTACCCGAATCTGCTGTTATTTTTATGGGCAATCCATAAAATTAAATAAGCATTCTACTATAGATATTCCGTTTACAGCTGATAGAGGATAGGCTTTGGCTGTATCGACAAAATGTATCTATTACGGTTAAGTAAGTGTTTCCTAAAATTTGAAAACGATCAATATGAATATGTTCAAAAGGACGTGAAGTAGTTGGTGTTAGGTTGAATTTTATTAATGGTGGTTTTCGATCGTATTTGTTTTTTTGACAAATTTCGCAATTATTCACGTATTCTACAATGTCATCGGACATTTTGGCCAATAAAATCGTTTACCAAGTGCTATTTTCATTTCGTTTATACCGCGATGGCAAGCTTTCGTTTCATGATAAAATTTGAGTTTCTCTACTTTAGTTAATAAATCTTCTAAAACGGTGTTACTTTATATAATTTTGAAAGCAGAATTTTTGAAGTACGATTGCATCGTAGTCGTGAAGATTCTAGGTAAATCGCGGTGTTTGAAATCAATAGCGTATCTTTTGTTTGGGGCGATGTGTTCTTTTACAAAATTTATTATTTGGATGGAAGAAATGTTTGAAGGTAGTGTAACATATAATCTAGTATTGTCGAAAATTTTGGCGATCGATTCTATTTCTCCAGTTTTTATGAATATTTGGTTCTTATATGTGTTTAATACTCTTTCAGTAATTGGAATAGAAAAAATAGGATTCTCTGTCGACGTATGTTGAGTTTCAATGTCAGATTCCGAGTTTGAATCTTGAAGTCTGTCTGATTCTTTTTGTATGTCTCGAACTACATTTGTTTATTGATTTACGGTGTTAGTGGGTCCTATATTATGCAGTATTTCCTCGAGGTCAGGACTAGAGAGTGGAGGAATTTTGTCAGGATTTTGTAGGAAGTTTTCTGTTATTTCATCCGCATCTCCTACGTTATTTATTATTGATTCATTATCCATAGCATTCAATTCTATGCATGGATTTCTACTTAGGGCATTAGGGCATTCAAGTTTCAATTTTTCTCATTATGTAGCTTTCTCATAAAATCAAATCATTTTTGAGAATTTCAGTTCCTACGTATGAGACGTATTTTTGCATTTTTTCAAAAATGGATGTTATACGTTTTATGAAGTCTATATGTACTCTATATATATTTTAATTCGAAATTTTAGGTATCTGTAAACAGCCCTTAAATAGAGGAAGCAAACGTTGTCAAAAATTTAGCACTAATTTCTATTTCGATATATCAATAGGACAATGTAAAAAATTTTGGTTTAACGGTTGCGGCGGCAATGACAATAGATTTGAAACGTTGAAGTCATGTGAAGATTTGTGTGTTTATTCTGAAAATAAAGGTAAATTACAATCAATCAAATTGACCTTCACCATGAGGTGATATCTAACAAACATAAGAAATGAATCGAATAGGAATTATTTTCCAAATTGTACTCTTAGGGATGCTCCTTAAAGCTGGAGTGTCTTTCGATGAAAAGTATTTTTCGTGACCTCACTCTACTAAATTTAAGTTAACACTTTTACCTATCAGTTCTGCTCCAACGCTGTTTGGTAGACTTTTTGAAGACACTAACGAACTCTGTTTATACACTGTTTAATGACTCGAAATGAGCTGACAGAGAAAAAGGCTTTGGAACCATACATAATCCGACCCTGTTAGAGTCAGGAAAACCGTGGAATTTTCAATTTTTTATCACAAAAAAATTCAAATATTATAATACGAAATCACTTGCAACAAAAGAGACATTTTATTTTTTAAATTTTATAGTTATGAAATTTATTTCCAAAAATCACTGCCTAACACGTACAAATGAGAAATTTACATGTATTATAAAAATAGAAAAAAAATCGATATCAAAACGAATGATGCTTGTCAACTCTCAAACGTATGTTTTTTTGTATTATAAAAAAATACTTACATCACTATTCTCCGTTAATAAGCTCTTTATTGAATGTTCTTTGCAATAATTGAAGAAAATTTGAAAATTTATTCTCAAAAGCTACAGTTTTTACGAAAAAATCACTTTGCCGGAAACTTCAATGGCTCCAATTGCAACCCCTACTTTTTAAGAATTGAGTTCAAAGAGCTTGAAGGAATTTTTATGATGCAAAAGTTAAAAAAAAATAACAATGTGCAATAAGAAAAACCTCACTATTAATATTTGAAACATTTTTTTCATATTATAAATGAAATTTTCATTTTTTAAACAAATATTTTTTCTAAATAAGAATTTCGAATTGCTCAAATCATATATATGTACATGGCTACGATTAATTTCGATTAGGGCGCTACTGAAACGGTTTAAATCTCATATTTATTCAAAACAATGTTTTTGTTATAAACCAAATCAATTTTCAAACAAAAGACTAACTGATTTTAAAGAGTTTTTCATTTGCTTCATAATTTTATCACAATTTACTGTAACTTCTACAGTTAATAAAATCACTGCCGTTTTATTAAGCGATCGTCGAAAGAAAGGACATAAAATAAAACTAAGGATTTGCGATTACATAAATAAGAGGTTACATATGTATCTGTATATGTATTGACTATTCTAACTTTGTTGACTGCTGTCCGGAATAATTCTGTTGTAGTTGAGGCACACCATTCCCAGTGGTTTTTCAGCCATATTGCTCAATATTGCGAATGTTTGGACATCTTCATCTTCAAACGTAATCTTAATGAAACTTGGGTACACCCAAGAAAACAGGAACATTCGTTTCCGACCAATAAATTATCGTGATTGTTGATACCTTTTAATGCGTTAACTAAGAAAAATAGTAAGCATTCGACCATTATTGAAGCAGCCAAATATGATGGACTATATCAAGAACTATTGCTTGGTGTGAAACGATTTCAGACATCCGAAGAGATGATAAAGAAACTGCGCACGTTGAGGAAGAGTCTCATTATATTTGAGAGTTAAACAAAATGAAAAAAACTATCAGAAAACCATCAATTCACTTATATAGCTTTTGATGATTTAATATATGTGATAAATGTTTCAGGGATTTGTCAAGCACCACCTGTTAGGGGTTTTTGTCAATATAAGTACGAATCTTGGTACTATAATAGCAGTACGTCAAAATGCCAACCTTTTATATACAGCGGATGTGGAGGCAATAAAAATAAATTCAAAACTAAAAAGGGATGTGAAAATGTTTGTTCGAATAGTCCGTAATAAATATTATAACTTTTATATTTATATATTTTTAATTATTTATTTATAATTTTTGTTTACTTTACATTCTAAGAAAGTTTGTGATTTGAAAGAAATTAAACAGTTCAAATATTCATTTTTTCGAATTATTTTTCCACTTTGCTTTCTTGTTTGTTTTTTTTTTATATGTAAGGGAATCCACAATTTTGAGGTACTCATAATACACCTTAAATTATTTTAAAACTCTCTTAAAATTGATGTCATTATTGTTTCAGATATTCTATTTTGATTAAAAGAGCTCACTTGAGCCACAATAATTGATTAAAATAAGCACGAACACATTTTACATTTTACACTTAATACACAGTGTAAAATACAAAAAGAATAAATTTATTATTTGGGTTACCCTACATATTTATGAAAAGTCAGGAAACAGACGAAATTTATATTATAAATTGACATTCTTCAACGTAAAATGCCATTATTACATTCAACAAAGCTCGTGTTATTTCTATTCAAAATATTGTCATTTTCAATTTTATTGCAACGATTAATATTAGATAAAACAAAATTATTACAAATATTCACTATAACATAATAATATTTTTGGTTGATATTCGTTAAAAATACCTCAAAGTATTTCCGTAGCAATGTTAGTTTGTTCATAACACCTCATCAATTTTTTTTGTAATTATAAATTAGCAGTATTACAGTCATTTCAATTCTGAAAAATTGTAAGACAATAAAATTAATACCAAAACTATTTATTATAACAGGAAACTCACCAATTCTCATAATGATTCTTGAGAAACCTGATCCATTTTACAAGGCGTCTTCATCGAGCATAAACTCTACTTACCTTATTAATTACTTTATGAATGTAGCCAAAAATTAATCAAATTCTGTAACTCCTTCTCATAATCCGCTTTCATATCTCCCTGATGCTAAAGCTAACTTACACAGATTCTTCCCGTAGTTTTAGCAGTTTTAGTTTAATAGTCTTACTACGTTATCTAAGATCATAGGAAGATTGGTCATAAAGGGGCTTTTATCATTTCTATCTAAAATATAAAATACTTACTACCCATCAAATTGGATTATTAATTAACAAATGTTCAAATGATGCTATAACATCCCTCCTAAATAATGTCTACTCTAGCCTAAACAGCCAACAGTCCACTACAAACACTTTTTGCGATTTTTCTAAGGCTTTAGATTGTGTTAATCATGATGCGATGATTTTATATGAAAATTAATGTGCATTAAACTAACAGCAGGGTGCCAATTAACTTGGTTCGACTCTTAGTGTTGAAGCACCATCTGGAACCACCGATGTTGTACGGAAAAAAACGCTAGTAATCGCGAATTTTTTGTAAAACGTGGTAGAATATACAGGGCCGTAGTCAGAACCAAAATTTTAGCAGGGCTATTAGATTTTTTACCAGGGCCCATATTTTCACATTGAAATATACTGATATTTTAATTTTAAGGGACGATTTACGGACGAAACATACACCGCCATTAAATATGATTTTTCCCTAAGAAATAAAACTATAATAATAATAAACGTAAATCTTTACGCCGCCGCGTCTTAACCTACGCGGCACGCGGTGGTATGGTGGTCGGCATGGCACAGGACAGGACTCTACCCGTATAAAAAAAATATATACATATAGAAAATAAAACTTGTGAAGTCAAATGACTTGCCGAAATTTTTGACGCGTTCTTATAGTATTTTTTTTACCAGGGCTCAAATTTTTTTTACCAGGGCTCTGCCCTGGCCAGCCCCCCTCTAACTACGGCCCTGAGAATATACCTGAAATAGAATACTTCATAATATATTGGGTGAATTTATTTACTATTTCAATACTAATATTAAATATTTTTAGTACTTCACTGCGCTGTACGATCGGGCAACATCGGAAATTCAGAAACCACGTGCCGTTAAATAGACCATCAAACATTTTGTGAATGTAGAATGTGAGGTTATGAGCAAGTTAATGTTGATAAACATAAATCATTTAAGTTTTCGTTCAAATAAATGTAAGTTACTTCAAATTGTGAATGGTCCAATTTTAAAATCACTAACACATTTTTCAGAGAAACAATAAAATGCAAGATACACATTATACGCGTAAAGAAGAATCTTGCTCAGATTGTAAAAACGAAACATTAAAAAAAAAGTATTTTTGTGACAAATGCCTGTTTTCAGCCGCAAAAAAATGGAAAGTGGAAGAACATAGAAAATATCATGAATTTATTCCTGGAATTAATTTGTTTGTGTGCAATTATTGTCCATTTCGGTCTCCTAAACAATCTCAACTAGATCGACATTTGATGTTCACTCACGCCGAAGAAGCGAATTTGAAAACTTATTCATGTAGAACTTGTGCGGCAACATTTATTTCTAAAAGTGGATTGAAAAAACATAGAAAAGAGGGACATTATAAGGATTAAAACAGTTTGACATTATTAGAAGTAGGGTAACTATATGATTTGTATAATAATTAAATAATTTCAAGACTATTAATTAAGTTTTAGACTAATTGAGTAGTTTCAAAGTTAAATTAATTCCTTCTGTAACTGCAAAACCAGGGTTTACTAACCAAGAGAATGGAAAAAAATTCAACACTTCACAATTAGTTAATGTTGCATTTATGTTATTTTTATCTTAACTAATCTAAAATAAATATAATTCAGTGGTAGATTTCTGAGATTTTTTACGTATGATTGAAAAGCTGAAGAACTTCTGATATGATTTAATTCCAAATAAGTCTTCTGATACTAAAATCATATTAGAGTAGAAATTGTATTAACTTACACTATCACCAGAAAAGAAATCTGCAAATCTATTGTGGTCTTTCCTTACCGTTTAGATTCACGGGTGGGCAATTTCCTCTTGTATTTGTGAATGCTGCCAATAATATATAGGTCTAAGTTTACTCAAATGCTTTTAGCAGCAATTTTTCTTAAGAAATATGTCCGATTTTTTTAGGTTTGATTAGGAAATGGTGTGAACTAAATCCACTGAATCAGAGCAGTATTTGCGATTTTATGTAGATAAAACGAAATTAGTTAAAAATGAAATATGCTTATCCAACAAAAAATGAAATTCCAAACGTGTACAAAAAAAAAAACATAAAAGTTACATTAACTGGTTTTTTTCACATATCGTTTCCTTTGGGTCTCGTATGAAATAAGATATGAAGATTTTTAATGAAATCCTGGTCAATGGTTATTAAAAATAAAAACTAATCATTTCGTGACCGCTGCAATTGATAACACAAAAAATAAATTGAATTCTATTAGAAATTGGTCATAAAAAGAATCAAAACTCTCATGAAAACTAGGGACATAGGGAAAACTAGGGAATACAAAATAATGCTATTTAAATTCCTAGAATAAATGCTAATAGATATTTTCAACATTCTAAAATCTAATTTGATAGTGTTTTTACTTGAGATCAGACACAAAATGGAAGGAACCCATTTCAATTTAATATTACAGTATTATAATTGTGGAGAGTACTATATTTATATGTGTGTGCATGTGTGTTGTTGGGCGGAGAGCGCATGATCTCTTGTATGCGTGGAACAGCTCATGATGTAATGACTACAAGGTGTGTTCTCATTTTCGACTCGTTTTGCGCATCTCTCAAGAGCCAATGAGAATTCGCTCCCAAATTGTCGCGTCGTTTTGTGAGCGAATTCTCATTAGCTGCTTCCCAGCTGGTGTGCAGTAGCACACACACCTTGTAGTCTTTACATTATGTATTCAATTCAAATGTTTCAAATTGGCGTGTCGTTTTGGGCGCGAATTCTCATTGGCTGCTTCCCAGCTGGTGCGCTATAGCACACCTTGTAGTATTTACATCATGGAAGAGCTTATACGCACGACGTGTGCTTTGACAGGCCCCAGGAAGATGTTCTATTGTACAGATATTTATTTTGTTGCTCTTATTAACAGGCAATAAAGCTTTTTTATTACCTACCTTAACAATAATTACATAGAAAAATCATTTTTCAAAAACAGCGAAATCTATTGGAAAATCGTAGTACCTTTGTCCCCTACAACTACGAAAAAGAGCTGTTTACTCGGACTAAACAGGAGGACTCACTGCAGGGACTTCTTTAAAAAATTAAAACTTCTGACTCTTTCTTCCTTATTCATCGTTAAATCCGTTTGCCTAATTCGTAAGCACGCTTCTCCAATTTCAGAAAGGCTATCTACTTGGGAACGTGGAGTACGACCTTTACCTACCTACTCCACGCTAAGAATTAGTTAAGGGCTCAATATTTTACAATGCAAAAAAATGCACAATCACTTGCCAATTGAAATCAAATCGATATCATCTTTTCCCGCATTCCGCAATAATTTTAGGGCATATTTACTGGAAAGTTCCTTCTACTCTGTAAACGACTTCTATTCTAATAATAGTATTTAATTCCGGACATGCTGCATACTGGTTTAATTTTGTTTTGGACTTATATACGAATTATTACCTAGTATTAGTGAGAACAGGAAGTAAATTGTTAAAAATGAGAAGCAATGGTCTTGAATTGCCTATATATACGAGGGTGGTTCAAATATAAACCGGAATTTTTGAATAAACGCGAAAAAAATGTAGTGTCGCATGGTATAGTCATTAGTTCTTAGTTTTCCTTTCATGTTGTGCGCAAGCTGATTTACTGTATATGGAGGCGGAATGTTGGACGCTACCACGTAATTCCAACCCTCCTTTCATATGAGTTGGGTATAAGATAATTTCAGGATATAAAGGAACAATTCGTTTTTTGTATGGTCGGTCTGCGTTGATATTGTCTTTTTTACTGTTTGTGGTCTATTGCTAATATTTGTCTTATTCTTGGCAGCAGACTTTTCCAGCATAATTGTCATTTGTTTAATACTTTGTCTCAGAACAGCTATTTTTTTTTGATAACACTTCTATTGCTGAGTCGTGAATCTGGACTTAAGCAGATCCATTATGATTGTCCATGAAACTAGAATAGAGATTGTTGTTCATTTTCAGACTGTGTATATCGTCAATTTTCTTGTATAAGATGTTCCATTTCGAGAGATAGTTGGAAAGATGTCATTGTTCTTTTTTAAACAGGAACCTAGAGCTTCGACATTTTCTAGATGGATCTGAGATTTTTGTAGCTGTGACAGTTCATCGTGAAGATATTTTAGAGTGGTAGAATCACGAACGGTGCAGAAATAACTAATATTATGGTAGTTTTTATGATAGAGCACCTTTGTTATAGTCTTGTTCAGTCCTGCGACACTCCCCACTACAGCGGAGTATATTTTTTCCTTTTCTAAGACGGTCTTTCGACAAGAATCACATTTAAGTTCATCCATATTAAAGTAAAATTCAATATTCCTAATTAAATGTCAATGAAAGCAAAATAAAGTTATTTAGTTAATCTGAAAAGTAAAGAAATATCATTGGTAACTACACAAGGTCAAGTTAAGTAAAACAACACATGTAGTAGCGAAAACTAGCAGGTCTATAAGATGTTGGACCGAAACAAAAACTGCGTGTGTATTGCGTAACGCATTATTATTCGTTTTTTAGTCAAAGATGATTTAAAATCTGCGGATTTATCGAGTGCTTCTCTAAGATTCAAGTGTATGAATGGTGCTCTGCTTTCCGAAAAGGATGAGAACAAGTGTTATCGATGAGAACGTCAGCTCTGTAGAAAAACTCATTTTGGGAGATCGACGCAGTATTGTACGCAATATGGCTGATGAACTGGGCATTAGCGTACGTAGTATTCAGCAAATAATTTATGAAGAGCTCGGTTACCGCAAAATTTAAGCCAGATGGGTGCCAAGACTTCTGAATTTTGAGCAGAAATTCACGCGCTGGGAAGTTTGCGCGCGTTTCCTGCAGCGGTATGAAGAGGAAAGATAAAATATATTGCACCGAATAATCACAACAGACTAGACTTGGGTACACCATTATATTACAAATAAAGCGAAGCTTGCATTGTCAGCGGGGTAGGTGTTGTGTACCGTGTTTCGGGACATGAAAGGAGTAATTGTGGTTGATTTTCTCACTGAACAACGAACTATGAACGCGCAATATTATAGTAACCTCCTAAAAAACATGGTAAATCACTGTCTATAGATCAAAACGACGCGATATCCCAATCTGTAGTGCGATCTTGCTGCAAGACAACGCCAGATCGAATACAGCTCAGCTCACGATGGCAATGCTGGACGAATTGGGTTGGGAAACACTCGAACACCCTCCTTGTAGTCTCGATTTGTTGTCATGTGACTATTATTTATATGGTTGAATGAATGTAGCTCTTGGCGGGCTACGATTCGAAAGCAATTCGACTGGTTACGAGCGCGACTGGTTATGTGACAAGCCGAGATATTTTTACGAAAAGGGCATCCAAAAGCTTCCGGAGACGTGGAAAATGTATGTAATATATAAAAAAATGTAACAGATAAAAAATTTCAACTCTTTAAATTAATGATAATTTTTATAGCAAACTTCTATTTTATATTTGAACCATCTATTAAAAAAAAATAAAATGTGGTTGCTAAGCATTTACTACAGGAAAAAAATAACAAATTTAATGTTTACAATTTTATTTGGAGAATGTCACTTATTGTACAGATGTTATTACAATACATCGGCTCGTTTTAGCATCTTGTTTTCGACTCAATCAAATTGTCAAGGCACCATACCATTCAAAGTACGTTTTAACTGATTGTCAACGTGAAATAATAATTATACAATTCTTGGTATTGAAATAAAAAGTATTCCTGTCTATAAAATACTGTACTATAATTGATTATACATTTTTATTAAAACAAGAAATGAAAATTCGATTACTAAAGTAAGCTTTAATCATATTATTTTAAGAAATTGAAAGGAAAGAAAATATTCTCAATTTGGGAAAAAGAAAATTCATGATTTTGGTCACGTCAATCCTATAAAGTTCCCAACTAATCAAAATTGAAACATTGTCCCACCAGTCTTTAATATGATTGTTCAAACATCTGACAAACAAAAACAATCCTTCCCTCCAGGTCCTTGAGGGTCGTTTTCGTCTTCTTTTATTCTGTGATTGATACATCAATGCTTCCTTTGGCCACCTGTTCTGCTCCATCCTCATCACATGTCCGTATTCTCTCTGAAGTCGTGTATACTCGACCTGTTCTTCGTTGCACATCTTCATTTCGTATATATGCTCTGTTCTGGACATCCTGCACGATCTTCTCAAGTCCATTGTCACAGCCTCCCTTTTTTCTCCTGTCCATCTGTTACTTAGTTGCCACTATGACTTTGTATATTGTCAATTTTTTCTGATCAAACCAATGAGTTCAGAATTTTTGAAGCTTTTTCCCTTTGTTGCACTCTATTTCTTATATCATTTTTTTTGTTCAAAGTCCGAAATTATGCTTCCTAGGTATTTGAATTGTCTACATCATCTAACCCTATTTATTTGCAGTCTCTTTAGGGGCTTCCTACCGGCAGATATTCTGTTTTTGACATATTCATATTCAAACCCCATTTTGCATATTCGTGGTCCAATTTTTTCAGCATATAATCTGCATCGTCCTCGTCGTAAGCTATAAAAACTTGGTAGTTTGCAACTCTTTCACAGGAAACCCCCTCAATTTTTCCACTGTTTAGGGTCTAGAATGTTTGATCAACGAGAGACCGAATCGATGAAATGCTTCCACAGTAAGGTCTTAAACTATGTTTAAAAGCCGTCAATCGGATCTAAATTGGAATTTTTGGAACCGTTGGTGATATATTGAATACACTGTTTACACTATCACTACAGCAACACTCATAATTACATTGTATGACGCGCGAGTGTTGCTATAGTGGTAGTGTAAACAGTGTGTTCATCATCAGCCAGACAGGAGATAAATGATCTTCCAATTCTGTTTTCCCGACCAGACTATGTAAAAGTTTGTACTTGGTAAAGGGGCTTGCAGATCAAAATCTCGTAGTTTATATCCAGAAATTTCTCTTCTCAAATTATATTTTGACATGAACTGGGAAAATGGGGCCTTGTGAAGAAATAAATTGCGTTAAAATATGCCAGGCGCAGAGAGGACAGTTGCTGCAGTTTAGGGACAATCCTTCATGAAATGAATTTTGAAATAATAAATTCTCAATACCCCTTTTTCATCATATCTATTTTTCTTTCCGTTTGCCTAATTTGTTAATCTGTTTATATCGAATTCAATTCTTTCGAAATTCAATATATAAAAATTTATTTCAAGTGACAATCATTTTAATGAGTACATCGCAACTATTTGCCTTTAGAACCAACAAATAAGTGGGGGTATTTATAAGAAAGGTCAATTATACTATTTTTACAATATACTAAATCCACTAACAATCTTATACCTTATCTTTATACATATTATACATTTACAATGATTGCAAATCGCACAACTTTGTAAAACTTTTTATTTCGGCTATAGATATATTTTCTGTTTCGTATAAAATTTATTTCAAAATTGTAGCACTTTAACAAAGTGTTTTTGCATCGAGCCTGTAAAACTGCATTTTCTAAAAGACAAAAAAATATAAATTCCATACATAGTCTAGTCTAGAGCTCGTTCGATGCGGAATTTTAAGTTATAAACAATTAAACACCTTCAAAAAATAATAGTGTTTGGTTTTTCGTCTACTGAAAAAAGTTCGTATATTATTAATTAACAAAATAATTGTCGTAAATTTTTCCGCTTCAAAATAAGATTGCACCATAAAAGCTTCAAAAATATAATTACTTTTTTATAATAATTTTTTGACAAAACAATGTTATAATGTCATTTATCATATCACTATCAATATTTTGAAAAAAAATTCACAATTTTGTAGAGAACTTTCAATTAAAAAAAAAAAAATTCACATTACGAGCTATACGCGTAAAACAAAACACTATTTATCGGAGGTGTTCAATTGTTATTCACTTTTGGAATTTTTTATAGGTCAATTAACTTTTTACGCACAATGATTCAAACATCATTCATCGATTGAGCTAATACACATAATTTTTGTAATAGTATGTCAAATTTCATCTATTTAAACTTGTAGATTAAACTAACAGGTATTAAAAAAGAAATATCGATAGATGAATTATATTATACTATTCATCTTTGTTGCTTTTATTAAAAAGGATAAAAAATATACAAAGCAAAAATCATTTGAAGGCGATTTTGCGATAAAATCACATTCAGATGTAGTTCCCAAAGATTCATTGCTGTTCTGGGACAAAATCTTTTCTCTTTTTCACTACATTTTGGACGAAAGTTATACGAGCGCATACACATTTCACCGACTGATAAGTGTCAGGGTCAGTTAAACGATACCAAACTGTCGTGCTAGGAAAAGACAATATCTTACATACTGGGAAAGAACGACCATCATTGTATCGAATTTTTGAAAAAACGCTCCAATCTCTTCTATTGATTGATGGATTTAATCTACGGTTTCCCTTGTTCTTCGAACGCCTGAACATTATCATCAACGTTACAAGCTTATCGCGGCCCTCACGCAAACCTGTACCGAATGAACTTCTGGTATCCGTTACTCGATCTTCCGTGTTAGCGTCGGCTACATGATGGTAGAAGTCGTGACAGTCGACTAGTGTCAAATTAGCCTAATTGAAATGCGAACGAATTCTGTTTTATTCGAAACACGAACATTTAAAAATTGTGGTGCACTATAATACACTGTATTGGCAAGGACTTTTTTCAGGGCTGCTTTTTCAATATCAGGCAAAGATTGGAGATTTCCAAATTCATTATGAAGAAGACTAACATAAAATTAATTGTGCAATTGTGTGAAAAACATGAGCAGATCAAATTGTGTTCTTATCGAAAAAACGATTTTTTTTTCGTTGATAAACCTTGTAACTAATATAGCATTCAGAATGCGGCCTGTGAATAAAAATGAGGATAATTAGATCCTGAGAAAATTTTATTATGGTTTATATATACAAATAGCGGAATCAATCGTATTTATCAGTTAAATGGGCGTATTGCAGGAATAACTCCCCCTTGTACACGTATGTATGTATGTACGTCCCATTTCAGTTGGCCCACTTAGAAAAATTCGAAATTATTAAACTTTATTTTAAAATGCCAAAATGTAACTGTTAGTAAAATGTTTTAAACTTTTAGTTTTACGTCTAAAATAGGTTTTGGATGAATATTGTCATATATTTTGAATTATATTTTAATATGATGGAAATAAATGTCTTGTTGATAATAATTTTTTCTGCATATACATTGTTTCCAAAATTGTGTTCAAAGTTTCATTAGGTCTAAAATACGCAAATAATAAAGTAGGCTGTGTAAGTCATATTTTAACAAAATGTTTTTTTTTAAGTGACAGATTTTTGAAGTAATAAGGTGAGTATAATTTTTAAAATTGGTAGAGGAAAAGTTATTGATGAAAAAATTCAATTAATCATAATAAATTTATTCAAAAATGGGAAAAAGAACTCAGAAATCGCGAAAGTTGTAAACATGTTAAAATACAGTGTTCGAAACATAGTTCGCTTGAAAATGGTTCGGTTGTCCCTAAACGCCCGTACGTAAGAAAATCGAAATCGTCAGACAAAGATAAACGTGCGTTAAAAAGAATAATTCAACATAACAAGCGTGCTAACTATAGTAAACTAAGTGTACTTTGGAGTAATGCAGTGGGTAGGCAGGTTTCAAGATCCACATGTCACAGAGAGGCTCAAAAATTAGGATTTCGGACATACAAGGTGAATTTTGTAACACCTTAGTTTAATGCATATTCTTCTAAATTTAAATTTTCTTTACATAGGCCAAGGTAAAACCAATATTGACTCAAATCCAAAAGAAAAATAGGCTTAAATGGGCCAAAGAGCATAAAAATTGGAATTTTGACAAAAAATGAAGCTTTTCATCCAGATTGTTTGAAGCGGGAAGTAAAATTTCCGGCATCTGTGATGGTGTGGAAAAACTGCATTTTATAAACGGAATTGTCAATACTGAAAAGTACCTGTATATTTTAGAAGAATCATTGTTGCTAACAAGAGAAGTAACTTCAACCGCTGGGAAATCCTTATTTTTCAGCAAGATGAAGCAGCATACCATAAGTCAAAAAAGGCCTTACAATGGATCTCAGACAATATTCCACTTTTAGTGTGGGTTATCCAGATTTATCACCGATAGAAACACTTTGGCATGAAATGAAAAAGCAGTTGCATGCAAATCTAGCTAGAACTGTCATGAAACATACGCGCACGGAGAGTACAATATCCCAAAACGTGTTGCGCAGCGAAAGGGTTAATCTTTTCAGATAAATGAAAAATAAAAGATTTTATGGACTTTCGGAAGATGCTCAATCGGGTTGGGACAACAACATTTTGAACTGCCGTATTTTTGGAGGCCTAAGTTTTTTGAAATCCTAAATATTATATTATCTAATCAAGCTATCAGAAAGCTTAGACACGGAGCTGGAAATTTATACTTTTCATGTAAAATTCAAGATTATTATCAATTTTTATTTCAGAACTCCAAGAAATTGGTCGATTTAAGAAAATAGTGATTTGTGAAATTCAATTTTTTTAGGTCTCCTGTAAGTAATAACTGTGTACTAGGTTTTAATTTGTTAAGAATATCCCGGAGAAACATCTAGTTGTCATTAGAAGTGGGAAATATATCTTAATTAAGAATTCCATCAATTTTAAGAAGGCATTTGGAAAACCAAGAAAGATTAATGAAGGCTATAATCTCCTATAAACGCCGCGTACAGTGTCACGCCGTACACGATCCTTACTAAAGAAATGTATTGTTGTGGTTTCTTTCACGTGCTGACGTTGGCGTGTGGATACTGTAGGCACCATTCAAACGCTTTGCACCGCGTCTCTAGTTATTTCGAACCATTGTAGCGTAAACGTAGTATTTGGTGTCAGCACAAAATGTCGAAATTTGATAAAGAAAGAAAGAAAAACAAATTATTAATTGAAATAGTCCAATGTTACTGTGCATTATACAATAGAAGTGACAAGCAACTTTTTCTTCAGGTGATATGGGTTTAGGATGGCAGTTTTATTATATATTTCCCCACAAATTAAACGATATGTTTGAATTGTTCTTGATTGACACGAACATATTCAACAAAATTAGTAATGTTGTCTTTTAAATGTTACATTATAAAAATCTGGAAACATTCTTCTTTCTTCCTCTTAATAAATAATCGATAACTTGTTGCTATGATTTTTCTTCGTATGCGGTTGTCTTGTGCCTCCTCTTCAAGTATAAGCGCCGCCAAAAGTGTCGAATTTATATTCATTTTATATCACTCGACTACACGCTAACACTGTGGATTACTGTTGTTAATGAAACGTTGTCGTTTACGTATGAGATGTATTGATCGCTGACGCTGCACCTGGCGTTCAGACGTCGATCGGAACGTTTACGCCGCATATAGCATTTAATAGGAGATCGAGGTCTAAAACTAATGAACTTACGGAAACCAGTTATTTGGTGGTATTTTGAGAAAACTGGAGTTCTTAAGAAATAGAACCTACTTTAATGCTTGTCTCTACGATTACAACAATCCCGCATTTGCGTTTTGTGAGAAAGGAACTAATTGTACTCAAAAAAGATAAAAAAGTTAAGAGATTAAATTTGTATGAAATTCTATAAACTTTCATTCAATAAGGACAATTTCTTTCTAAACATTTCAGTATTCAAAGTATAATGAAAAAAAGCATTTTCTTACGATAAACTCAAAATTTTTGCGTTCCGCCACTATCTTTTTAGTGGTAAAAGTTTTTTTCTCAAAATGAATCTTATTAAGAAGGTTTGTGCCAAAATCTTATTGTACTGAACTATCTATGCATAAACTGTCTTTGCTTGTACTTCGCGTCACCACCTTCAAAATAACTCCTCTAGTGATGACCATTTATGAGATCCCTACCGGAAAATTTATGGGGCTCACCTCCTCGTTTCCGTCACCATCTTGTTTTACTTTTTCTTCGAAATAATAGTGAGATCGGAATAACTCTTAAAAAATGTCATGCGATTGTCTTTTAGAATCTGATTTTTTACAGGTGTTCGTAATACATATTAGTTTATCTATATATGACGTATTATTACTTTTTTAAAATTTTAGACATCTAAAATTGTGGGGCTAATATCACATGGGTTATTTCGACGTTAAATTTATTTGAAAACACTAAAATAATTTTGGTATAATTAGGTGTCAACTTTTCTTTGCATTGTGCGGAATATATTTATCTAACAAATTCAGTTGAAAAATCCTCATTTCTGAAGATTGGATAGTTAGTTATATGAAGACATCTTGAACTGACTTACAATTTATTATAGAAATGTAGTCGTCGTGGTGTAGTTTAATGGTGTTTAAAATGAAAATTCGGCGTACCACATGTAGGAAGAAAAAGACAAACGACTGATAGTATATTGTGCCTTATATATAATTAAACTACAGCTACTTTCTTCTTCTTATTTTAAGACTATGTCTTGTGTTTTCAAAGAGGCAGCCTAAGTTGTGACTCCGAGGACCAGCTTTCATACCAGCGCTTTGGTGGTCTTCCAGGCGGTCTACTTGTATTGGGTCTCTCTTCCTTTGCGATTTTCGCCAGTCGATCGTCGTCCAGGGACCATGTTGACAGAATGCCAAATGAACGGTTAGCAAAAATTGCAAAGGAAAAGAAACCAGACACAACTCGACCTCCTGGACTACCACCTACAAGGTGGTATGAAAGCTGGTCCTCAGCATCCCAACTACTCCTGGCAAACCCTTGATGAAAATACAGGACCTAGTCCTAACGTAAGAAGAAGAAGAATAGGTGATGTCGGCAGTTAATGGATATTTCGAGGAGTTTGACAATTCTTATTATAAAAAGGGTATCGAACTTATTGAACATTGCTGGGAATAGTATATTTAGAAGGGAGCTAAAAGAATATTACATTGGAAGATAAATATATTTTTTGTTTTACAAAATTTTTGTTTTCTTTGTTGAGCCAAGTACTTCTGGGTCCATCTTCGTATACGTATCTTCTGTCTCCGTTTAGCGAATCTTTTAGAGAAACCTCGTATTTTGTTGGTAATCATATTTTGAAACAAATCAACAAATTATTGATTATAACTTCTTTTATGGACTCGAAGTATACATTTATAATACTGATCAATTTCGATGCTAATAAAATTACTGAACAGTGGTTAACTTCATTAACGATTTAAAATTAATATTTCTGCAAAATATGGTTGAAAAATTGACCCCTCGAAGAATTTAAACCTGAAAAAAGTTTCCGAAATTATACAAAATTAAATATTACTACTTTGTACTTATTTATTTTATATATTGATTTGTCTATATTTTGAGGATTTTTGTCAAATGAATATGTCATATATAGATAAACCAAAAATTTCTATTTCCTCTTATACTAAGCATATTTATCTATTGATTTATTATATATATATATTGTACCTACATTTATCTTATATTTAAGTTTTATTGCTTACGAGAAAATCAAGTGTAAACTTTCAAGTATTTTCATTTATAACAACAATTTAGTATTATGATACAAAATAATTGTAATATTGCTTCTGGTTACCAAAAATATCACCTTATAAATAAGCAAGTGTTTTTGTGCAAAAATACGTAACTATTATATTACTAGCATTTTATATACAGAGTGGACGATTTTTTTCAATAAAACGTTTTTATGATGAAATCATTGACATTATTTCTAACAAACAGCATCTCTTAAATCAATATACAGTGAATCTCGGGATTGGTGAAGCGAATCTTGTAACATATTAAAATTTATATACCAACTTTCATTTTTTGAGGTTTACCCATGCTTGAAAAATAAAACTAATTTCTAACTTTTATGTGGCAAATGTGGAAAAAAGTTATTGAGAAAAGTATAGAATCAACGTTTACCCTCATATATCTGATTTTAGAAAATAGTTGGCAACTATAATTTTCAAATTTTCATTATAACAAAAGTTAGAATTGGCTTATTGGCTAGCTTAACAATAATCAGCGATAATTTAAAAATGAATAATTTAAAAGCATCAGATTAAAATTAGGCTCTACTAATCTCCCTACTAGCGAATTTCATGTCTTTTACACTTACAGTGTTTCCTTGGTGTTCTACACTTTAAAAATAATGACGAGCTGAAAGATTATGTTATCACATGGTTGGAAATACAGGCGGAAACCTTAATGAAAAAAGCATAAAAAAATGGCTACGAAATTTCGAAATCTATGTAGAAAAATAGTTCAACAATTGGGGATGTACCTCGCTAAAATTTTATCGAGATTAGGAAAACCAAGAAGCCGAAAGTCTCAACAATGAAGTCGAAGAACTCAACAATGAAGAAGATGAAAACATTATTGTTGGTGAGGAAATTGATACAGATATTGTGTAATACTTTGCAGTTTTTGTAATTAAAGTCAAGATATTTTACTAAAAAATTACAATTAGTATAGCTTTTATAGCTCAACCCCTTTGCAGCCTACGCTTATTTTTGTTTGAAATCCTGCCAAATCCCAATATTAGTATCAAAATCCGACAAGTCCAAATATTGATTTTAAATTTTTTTAAATATTTATGAAACTCTTTTGGGAATCTCGACCATACATTGTCTCTGTTATAATGTAAAAATTATTGATTTTTTGGTAAAAAAAAATTAATAATTTCTTATGAGTTTGTGACATTTTTCCTACTTTTCCGAAAGTTTCTTGAGATGGACTTAACGGATTATGATTCCAGGCGCCTCAAATATAATATAAAATAATAAATAAAAAAACTTAGGCTTCTACACTAGAATACCCCCTTAAATATTTTAAAGACTTATATCCTTTATTAAAAATAGCTTCATCTGGAGATTGGAGACCAAATAAAATTATTGAAATTCAAATCAAGTTTAACCTAAACCTATATCTTACATCAAAATATTAAGCGAAATATTTTGATACAAAATTTGTAAAATAATGACATGTCTTCTGTATCCTGAAACATTATTTCATTTATATACCCTCTATACACGTTGTGTTATTTTAAAAATTGTACACCCTGTATATTTATATATAAAATGTTCAAATTACCTACCTGTTCTCCCTATTTTTCAAATAAAAATATTGGATTGCAGTTAATGTTGCTACTACTAATAGTAAAAGTCAACATGAAATTCTTTGATATGTTCCGATTATAAAAAATATGTCTTCAATTCAAAGAGATTTTAGGTGAACTTTGCAAATTTCATAATTGCAACAAGGAAATAAAATTTAAATTAAATATCCAAAACGCAAATGTATCATTCTAAACTCTGTTTTTGTCAAAGTTGAACCGATTTCTTTATTTATCAAAATAATCATACATTTTAATCGCTATTTAAATAAAGAGAATGGAAAACTACATCCCAATCTTTATTAAGGAGTTGCAAGGAGATGGTAGTATCCCTAATAACGTATTTGTTGATAGAACGAGATAACGACATTACTTCTGTGGGAGACGTGCATTATAAATAGTTTTCAAAATATTATTATCTCTTGATATGTTGTTACTAAATATTAAAAGAATTTTGGGTCGCATTTTTCAATTCATTTTATGATAACAGCTATGAAAAAAATTACAACATCGGAACGATGTAAAGTATCTGTCATATTATTTCTTTGCAAACTTATTTTGCCATCCAGCAGTTATTTTAAATTCCTTGGATGGTTTTTCTTTTGTCATTACTCTTCCCTTAAAATGTATCTTAATTTTCATCAATCTAATTAACTTTTGTGGTACTTTCAGTTGCCCTATAGACTTGATAATTGTCCTTTTTTTAAGACCGTCGAATGCTTGTTTGAAGTCAATGAATAGCGTCTACAGTTCAATCTTCACTTCATTTATAGTATGTATATCGACTCACTGGACACAATGTTTTCACTACCACTACACCAACACTCCCAATTACACTGTCAGACGCATGCTTCGATAACCAAGTTATCGTCTTCAGAGACTGAAGGTAAACTGTTTGCCTAGGTTATCGAAAGGTTTATAGTTAAGCTAGGTTATCGAAACGTGCGTCAAACAGTGTATTTGTGAGTATTCTTGTAGTGGTAGTTAAACAGTGTGTTCAGTATGAATATCATCAACAATTCCAGAAATTCCAACTTAGAAGATATCGACTTTTCATCACAATTCTTCATTTGTGAATATTTCAATTTTGTTAATCAAATATTCTCACTAAGTTGGAATTGCTGTTGATGATATTAATACTGTTTACTGCTACCACTGTAGCAAGAAGATTTTAAGAAATCATGTTTCCTTATTTGTACGAAAGGCTTATTAAAATTGGGAAGATTTATTGAGGCTTATTAAAATTGAGAAGATTTATTGAATAAAATCGTTACCTGGAAAGTTTGATTGTTGATTCTCCAAGGAACAATTGTTTCGTGAATAGGTTGAATTAGAAAGCTTGATTTCCAAAGTAAATTCACTTACACTTACAAAAAAAAATAGAAAAAATAGGTTAGGTTAGGTAGGACTCTTAAAAAAGTCAAATGAACGGTGATTCAAACTCATCTTGAAGCTCAGTAAGGATCTCTATATATATATACTCTATATTTGATGTTGAACAGATTTTTTTCCTTTTCTTTTGTATTTTTTTACTATGAAATACTAAACAATCATTAACCTGTACTTAATAAACCAAAAATTACTTTTAGTTAGCATTAAAAAAAGCCGAATTTAGAAAATAACAATATTGATACTAGTGAAAAATATTTTTTTTAGTTTTACTTCATTTCAACTGAGATATGAATGCTCAATAAATTGGACCAAGATTGTAATAATGATAGCATGCTCCAAGGAACAATTGTTTCGTGAAAAAGTTGAGCTAGGACGCTAACTCACTTAAATTACCCAAATATGCTATACTAAGCACCAAAGTCACACATCTAAAAAGAAAAACTGATATATTCTTCCAAGTTAAAGAAAGAACCTTTTGGAGTTTGGCGTCCCAAAGAAGCGTATGGTTAGAATGATAATGATGAACGTCTCTGGCAGAATGAAGGTATCCAATAAATCCAATAAAACATTAACAGAATTGTTATGTAATCTCAAAATTTGGAAAAAAGGAGAAGTTTCTTTTAGATTGGATTAAGTTGTACACTGATTTCTTGCAAAAATTTAATTCATACCAATTCAAGGTAGTGATAATACGCTTTCCTTATGTACAGTCAACTGTAGACAGTGAATTTCATCAGCTTCTACTAATAAACAGTAAGAATCTAATCTTTGTCTAGAAATAAAGAAAATTTGTGTTGTTAGGTTATCTAACCATCTCCTTGCAAAAAGTCAACCTTCACTAATTCAAAGTAGTAAAAGTACGCTTTCCTTGTGCACAGTCAACTACTGCTAGTAAATTATTCGCTTTTCTTCTACTTTTACTGAAAAACAGTAAGAATCTACCCTTATTTTGATTAGGAGAGAAAAAGATTGTGTGTGACTGAATTGTAATAAAAAATGGGTACAACGTAAACATAAGAACTCGATTACTTCACACAAGTTCTAATGGGACACGGCTTCTTCGACACGTTTACTAACAAAATAAAGAAAAGTACGGACTATGCTCTGATGACCCGCTGCACACGACATACACCATTGGTGCTAGAAAACTTTAAAATTTTATCACTAATAATGTCATATAAATAGTTACTATTGTGGTAACCTCATCAGTTTTTGAGTTATCATCCGAAAAGTAAAAATCGAAGTTAGAATTTATTTCAAACGCTTATTACTCGATAGGTTGTTTTTTTTGACTGGCGGAGGTGTGGGATGAAGATAAAAGGAAAATGAAATAAAAAAAGAGGAATTACCATCAGTGAACAGCATAATAATAAAAACGATTAGAGTATTGAATAGATGTTCAATTTCATACTAATAATATTGTGAAGGGGTAGTTTAGTGAGGTGAGAGTCCCACACGGATGCATGGCACTGCACACCACACCTCATAGGGCGAGAAAAAAGATTAGTTTGCAAAGCATCGCAAAAAGTCAACTTTCGCCAATTTGAAGTAGTAAGAATGTATTTTCCCTATGAGCATTCAATTGTGACTAGTACAAGTTTATTAAAATCCATCACTTTTAATAATCTTAGACTAAAAAAACAGGAAGAATAAACTTTGATTTGGAATAAAAAATGTTTGATTATTTGTAAGAAAAATTATTATTTGTTAGGCGCGATAAAAATGAAAAGATTTGTTAAATAAAAACGTTACTTCAGAAGTTTGATTTTGTATTCCGTCATAATAAGATTAAGATTATAAGTATCAATTTTTATACTACAAAATAATAAAAACCATCAACCTGTACTTGATGAATTATTGACGAAAAGAAAAAAGCAATTTTGACAAAATACGAGTTATTATAAAGATAAAAATTGTTGGTAATGTTCTCATAACATTTTCATTTAGTGAACTCCTAAAAGTAGGTATTATAATGAATATTTCAATTCTATAAATTCAAATATTATCCCAAACTCAATTTATCTTTATATCCTTCAAGGTAATGTAAAAATATGTAGAAATTTTTGGAATCGTTGGTGATATTCATACTGACCACACTGTTAACCCTACCACTACCCCAACACGCACAATTACACTGACGCATGTTTGGATAACCAACTTATTGACATCAGAGACTAAAGGTAAACTGTTTACTGTTGGTGTAATGTTTACCTTCGGTCTTCAGTTCCACTATCACTACACCTATAGTAAACAGTTCACTTTCAGTCTCTGAAGATGATGACTTGTTTATCGAAACGCCCGACAGACAGGGTAATTGTGAGTATTGGTGTAGCGGTAGCATAAACAGTGTGTTCAGTACGTGTATTCCTGACTACTAAAGTAGTAAATAAAAATCGATATAACTTGAATTTATATACATAAAAAAATGCAAATACTTCCATATCTGTAACAATTTTAACTTGACGACTTTACAAACTGGTACAAAGAGTTCTGTCGTCCTCAATATAGTTGGTATTGGAAACGGAATACGTCAATGATATCAATTTATATATGTTGCGTTCCACGAAGCGGTCTCAGTGCCAGAAGTAGTTCTTTGTGAGTTCCACATGGCAACTAGAATCGTTGTGGTTGCGGAGAAAATGTCACTAATGACGTCATGACTAACGCTCACGACGACCTATGCGAAGAGATGGGTTGAAGTGACAATTGATGATGGAATTTTCAACCACAGAAGACATTTTGATTTTACTTTAATGTAAACTTGTTAAATACCCAACTCAAAAATTACTAACTAACTAACAAATCGTAACATAACCTCGTAAAGGTTTTGCTGTATTTTCTCTTTTGCCATTTGTTATTACCTACCCCAACGCTTACAACGTTTCATAATCCATTCCACTCTGGACTAAGTGGAACAAGAAAGACCTTGGTCGTGAGTGCTTATTGGAATACACCATTAATGTAAAATCTCTTAAAAAAACATAAATAAAGGAAAAACATTTGCATTAGTTAATTTCACACATTAAATTCATCCAAAATCTTGACCAATAAAAAAAATCTAGCATAAACATTGATACTGATAATTTTGGTTAAAATATTTCATGTTGACGATGAGACATAAAACACGGCTACAAAATTTTACCTAAAATTGGGGTATATTGATACCTACTCTAACTTATCCTACAAGAAACATTAAAGATAAAATTTTACAATCGATACTATATTGTAATAATCACAGTTTTAAGTATAAACTATACTGCTTTTTAAAATGTACAAATCAACTGCGCCCATTTATTTCACATAAAAATATGGATAAAAATCAAATAGTCAACTTAAAAAATTAGTTTTAATCTCAATTTTACTGTAAAGTAAATGATAAAGCAAGAGAACTGGTTTCTACTTTTTTCTTTCAAGAGATTAACCCTTCTTTGAAGAAAAAATAAACTTCAGGATCTGTATTTTTTATACACATTTAGTTACTTGTCCAGAAACCTAACCCAACTGTTAGTTGATTCACATAATTTCTCAAAAAAATGACGGTAAGTAGGTATATATCGATCGATTCATTTATCTAGGGATGTATTGTTTTAAAAGGAAAAAATAACTATTTAACTAACTGTAATTTTCTCGGAAATATAACTTATCTTTGTGTTTATTGACATAATTCCTTTTAAATACAACAATATGGCGGATGCCCATTTGTATTTACTCGATAGATCGCTCTTGCACCTTGTGAATCCCAAGTATTTTTTCTAACCTCATTTTTTCTGGGGACAGTAACTAAATATATATCGATTTCTATCAAGAGGAGACGTTGTTAGAAAAAAAAAATAACTATTTAGAAATATAAACTGTTTTTTCATTCATATTATTCCTATAATATACAAGTACTACACTGTACAATATGGTCGACGCAAATCTCTAGTACCTACTTAGTGGATGGCTTTCGCGACTTCAAAGAATTATTTCCAAAGTTTTCATGGAAGAGTAACTAAATATAAGTTGATACATCTGTCAATAAAACTAATTCTTTTCAAGTTTAAAGGATTGGTAGGTAGAAACCGTATAAATCACACCTTGAAATTTATAAGTAACTTCTATACTTCAAGATGTATACTAACCTCAATGTTATGACCAAACAAACTAATGAATAGGCACAGTTTCTAATTTACAAAGTAAAATGATCATATAAAATGAAATGTAAGCTAATTCTGTTCAAGTTCAACGGTTTGTTACCTTTTAACTCTAATTCAAACTCAATACATTTTTTCTATGTAGACCGAAAGTGAAGTGAAGTGAAGAGAAGTTACTTTGATTTAAATCAAAATTACTAAACAATAAAACAGGTCCACAATTTAAATGTACGAGGGTGAGTCAACAAATACGTGATTTTTTTTAGGCATCTGTCATTTGACTCCTGTCAAAATTGGAACGACTTTATTCTTGTCAAAATTTGAATGACCTTTAACAGAAGAAAATTTAAGCCCGAGAAATCTTTTCAATAAACAGTATCAAGTGGGCGATTGAGAGCTTCAAGCCCTACAATTCACCTGACAAAGACGGCATTTTTCCAATCATGCTACAGAAAGGCTTTGAAGAAACATATTCAAAAGCATTTTGAAGTCAGCCTGATTCTAGGCTACATACCCAAAATGTGGCGAAAGGTAAAAAAAGCAGAAACAAGCAGAAGACTTATCGCCCGATCTGCCTGGCCTTCTTTTCCTTAAAAATTAAAGAGGAAGCCATAGAAAAATACCTTAGAAGCTCAGTTCTCGCAAGAAAGCTACTTCACACTAAACAATTTGCTTACCAAAAGGCAAGTGTACTACATTATCTAGTTAAAGAGATAGAAAAGGCTCTTGAGAGCAAAGATGTTGCTCTGACAAACATTTACATCAATCTATCAAAAGAGCATTAGAAGATCGGAAACACTTCCACTGTTCCTACAGTAAAGGGATGTTTACAAGGCGTGCCATGACCCCTGCATTGGTAGTAAACAAAATCTTCACTAAACTTAGCATCGCTGGATCTACAGCTCTAGCCTACGCGGATGGTAAGGTGGTGTTAGGAAGAGGCAAGCATGAAGGCATAATCTCCCCCGGATGCAAACAACCCTAAACACAAATAAAAACTGGGGTAATGAGAGTATCTCTTGATCAACCCCAGAAAAAAATGCTGGTCCCATTTACAGGAAAGAAGCCAAATATATGAGCACCTATCCTAAGGGACATGAGTACTAGAACATACCAAACAGACATCAAACCCATGACCACATACGCAGCGCTTGTTTAGTGGCCAAAATTTGAACAAACAACATCTCAGACAAAACTGAACAAGATTCAAAAGCTAATTTATCTAGGTATTGCAGGGGCAATGTCAACCTGCCCCGCCACAGCCTTAGAGGCGCTACTAAACGCAACTAATAGTGAAGAAAGAGAGATTTAGCCAAGCCCACAGGCTAATACTGACAGTAAAATTGAAGCTGGACGATCTAACAGGTCACCTAAGAATCCTAGAACTGAAAGCTAGAAAGCAGTGATAAACCAATGGATCAAATGTACATGATGGCATACCAGGGAATGAGGAAGCAGACATCCTTATCAAAAAATAGGCAAGAACTCCATACCTAGGACCAGAGCCCTAGTGTGGCCTCATGAGATGCACATCAATAACGATCTGAACGGATGGCTAAACAATCAGATGCCAGACAATTCAAAAGATTATAACCATACCAGCTAAGAAGTCTTAAGAGCTTATTGTGAAGAAGCTATATCAAACTGGTGATCAGTCTTTTGACAGTTCCCTTCTCCGTCAAACACCTTAAGACGATAGGCATGGCAGAGGACAACTGCAGATTCTGTGAGCAAACCATGGAAGCACACTACCAATGTTCTACTCATATTACTAAAAGGCTCAAGTACTTTGAAGGAGTAGTATTAACACCTTGGGAAATGGAACACAAAAACCTTAGGAAAATAGCCTCTTTGGTAGGAGTCTTATTTTCTGGGCAGAACGATGAGATGTAGAGTCTTGAACAAAATATCTTTTATCAAGAGAGTTTGATACCAAGGTACTTCTGCACTATCAATTTCAATGGTGGAAAAGTGGTTTACTGAATTTCTTACAAACACGGAAAATGCAGACAGTTCTAGGCGCCTAGTTGAGTCTCTACTCCCAAAACAATTGAAATAATTCACGGTATGGTGTTGGCTGATAATAGATTGAAAGTGAGAGTCATTATGGAAGCCATAGGCATCTCACACGTCAACGGAATACTCCTATATTGCTAACAATCGACCACGAAACCAATATAGATAGATTTATTTGTATAATCCACGTTGAATCACTTTGAAAGGGTGCCACCATCAATGATCAGTATTATGACAACCTACTGCATCTGAAAAGCAAAAAGACGGTAGTTGCATAAGAAAAAAGTTTTTTTGCACTGCAAGGGTCCAATTTCCATGACTTGGACTATGGATTGATGTCCAATTCTTTTAATTTAGTCACGAGTTATATTTCTTTCTTCCAAATGCGATAAATATTGTTTTTTGAAGGGATGAAAGAATTGGAGAAACGTTGAACAAAGTGAATTAGAGCTTAAAGCTACATTAATTTTTTTATCCAAAAACATCTGTCATACAAAATACCACAGGCCCATTGACACACCCTCTAAGTTCATTTTAGCATATATTTGAAATATTTAATAGTTAAAAAATTTGTAATGAGGTGAAAACTTTTGAATTACCGACAAAATAAATGTTTCGAAAATATCTCACAAATATAAAGTTATGAAAAAAGCTTTGATAAAAAATGTTGAAGTAAGAATTTATTAAAAAATCGTCTAATCAATTTTGATATAGTTACAATAGAAGTTGAAATGTTTACAATAATCATTTGAAATTATAGCTCAATCTAGTCCTATATTTAAAAAAGAATAGGAAAAATAAAATGAAGTGAAATTTTCACCTTTTTTTTCACACATACCCACAATGTCTAACAAGTAATTTTATACCTATACAAATTATACATTATTTTTTAAATAATTTTTATAAAAATTGCTGTTTGTTGAAATTGATGAAAAATGTTTTAATGTGTGCAAACGTTGAGAAAAATATTATTCAAATATATTGAAACATTCAAATTGTGGTGAAAGATATTTCTATTATTTCTCATTAGATTTCGTAGATACGAGGTGTGCTCAAAAAATATAGTTGATAAATTTTTATAGCAGCAATCACTTGAATGGGGGACAAAGGGACAAACAATGACAAGTTGAAACATGATGCATCAACATTAAGTTTTGTTGTTCTTGAAGTATGAAATGATATTGATTAAAATTAAGTCTAATTGTCGGGAAGTTAAAGGTCATAAAACTTAGCTTCCTCTTATTTATGAACGCAGCAGTTGTAAAAGCATTAGACACCTAAGTACAAGCTGGATTCAGGGTCTACTATGCAAATCTGAGTCTACTGAAGACTAAACTTCTAAACTGCACTGCCAAAATGCGTATCTATAAAACTTTTATGGGCCCATTAGTCTCATATGGTGGTGAAACATGGACACTGACAGGATGCGACAAAGAAAGATTAAATAGATTTTAAGAAAAAGTCTCCAGGAAAAAATATGAATGTGCGAGAGTGGGAAATGGATGGAGAATCCAATATTACTTTGAGATAAGCGTCATCCTACAGAACCAAGACGTTTGTTTCATCAAAGCTCGAAAAATCCAATGGACATATAGAATGTCAAAAAAAGTTCTGAATGTTAAAGTGTACAATATGAGAAGAAGGATTCCAACAATGAGATGGTTGGATAATGTCAGGAATGATCTCGGATCTATACGAATTACAGGATGGTGCTCTAAGTCAAAGGACAGAATGCCATTGTGAAGGAGACCAAGTACCAGTTGTATATAAACTTAAATTGACGTCTTGTGGACGATTCGCAAGCCAGGTTAAGCAGTACTTTGAACACACTTATCAAAAAGAAAAATAGTTTAAAAAAATCCATGTTACCAATTTTTATAGATTTTTCAAAGTGTCACGAAACTGAGCTATGAATTTGAATCGGAAATTCCTTAAAAATTCAAAACCGCATCTTTTTTACTCCGAAAAAATTCTTATATCTTTTTTATGTTTTTGATATATTCCAAAAAAGCCATTTTTGTATTTGTTTCTAATTATTTTCCACCCCCAAATGAACACAACATTTTTTAACTATAATCCTTTTTAATGTACGTAAAACAAACTAATTCACATTAAAATATGCGGGCTCGCCTTTTCGTTGGTAATTTGATCATAGACTACTAAGGAAATGCACAATTATAACTATTAGGGAACTGAGGGTTTCTCTAATATTATATATGAAAAAATCATGTGGGTTAGAGATGGTAAACTCGTCTCTAATTCACTTCAAGCCTTGTTTTATAAAAAAAATTTTGGTCAAAGATACTATTATAGTATACGTTTTAAATTGAAAAAAAAATCAAAATTCATAACATACCGTCAAACTTCCTTAGAATACACACACAACCTTTTTTTTAAGATAACAGTCTCACAAATATAAAACACATAACATTTCTATTGATCATCTTATTGTAACCAATCTGGATACTATATAGGAAAAGAAGATTGAAGACATAAGCCAAGCATTGATTGGATGATTTCTAACGGAAGCGTCTGTGTCAAAACATTTTCCTGAAAAACATCAATTAATATTTAAATACATAGTTTTGCAGTGACTGTAGTAGATAATCAACATCACCGAGAGAGCAAAAGTGGTATGACCGTCAAATGTCACCAGTGCCTTGTGTCAACTATAGCCAACGCCATCTGTCATGTCACAAGTGTTATCAATCACATTTTTAAGTGTTGTGTCACATAATATATTCTACGTTATTAGTTTATTATGAATTAGTATAATCAGGAATATATAGCAATTGTGTAATAATAATGATAAAAGTTAAAAACACGATAAGGCACTAAGTTCGTTATAATTATCGTGTTCTCGTCTCAACAAATATAAAATCTTACAAAGGCAGATATCAAGAATGCATTGATATGATAGTCTTATACGAAGTGTCTCTTTGTTAATTTTTTCTTACGTCAACTGTATAATGAATGTGTAGTACTGCTTAGGTATCTGTGTCACTCACTGAAATGTGTCTTTTTCTTATTTTGAAATAATACCTTTTTCACTTTATGCCTTACATAATCTTATAATAATAATCTAATACATGATGAATTGATAGTGCATATGTATGCATTCGAAGAACATCGAACATACAAGATGGTTTGTGGTGATAGTTGACACTCTAGATGACTCTTGGCAAATAACTCATGTGACAAACAAATGACACTCAAGATGACTGATAACACACATTACATTTGACAAATGACACAGATGACATGACAGCTATTGCTAATAACAGTTGACTTCCGAGATGGTTCGTTACCATGAGAAAATGAATTAAATTAAATTACCTGTTCAGCTAAAACAGTACAACGTAAACTGTAACTGAAAAAAGTCAGTATCTGATTTAAATTTTGAGGATATCCACGAAAAAATATAATATATTGTATTTCAAAAGAAATTTCATCTTCGTATTGTTTATAGCGCGAACGCAGGTGTTCTCAGGGGCGCGGGAGGTATATCAAACGATATACTGGCTCTTGGAAATTTAGTTGCTATGAAGCGGACCGTGCATGGCTTTTATAAAAACGTTAATTCGGCGACTGTGTCGCATAGAAAATTCTGCAATTTCCGTCACTTAAATGATGCACCGGAGGTCGATTGATTGGAAAATGGGTCTAGATGTTTGAAGAGAACGGATCAATACTAGATAAACCAAAATCCGGGCGTCTAAGGTCTTCTAGAACGTTCGAAAACGTAGACAGTGTTACTCGGTCTGTTCGTGACGAGCCTGACTTGTCTATTTGGAAGCTTGCTGTTGCTTGAAACGTACATAGATCATCATTATTTCGCTTGTTACGCTTTAGGGCTGCAACCTTATAAAATTCAGTTAGTAAAAAAAATTGAGGTCTCAGGATGCTAGTCAAGGGCTTGAATTCATAAACCAGATGATTTACCATTTTTCAACTTTTAACAACATCTTGTTTTTGGATGAAGTTCATTTTAATTTTAATGGACACGTCAACAAACAGAATTTTTCGCTATTGGAGTGCAACCAATCCAAAACACAAACATCAGAAGCCCTTTAATTCGCCTAAAGTGACCGTATGGGCTGCGATATCATATAGGACCTTAATTATTTGAAGTAGGAAATATAACTTACAGATTTCGAGGGAGACTTTTTCATATACACAGATTGTTCTCCTCCTCTTTCCCTTTATATGGAAAAAAGATGTCAATATGTTAGAAAATTATCACTTCGCTCATTTGGAAAGGGTCACTAGACATGAGGCAATACAACGTGCAATATTTCTCGTTGAAAAGCATGCACAGATGAATTAAGCCGATTGTTTCATGCAAGATCTTGCACTTGCAACATTATCGATTTGATGCCATTTTTATTATGTGCACGCTGCAATTCTGGCTTAACAATGAACCTGTCCATCAGGCTCCAAAAGCAAGGCAGTAGAAGATATAATTATTGACAGTGACTACTTTTTCACTTTGTTACTTAGTTTTGTTACCATTTTTAAAACGGTCACAAAATCTTGAACAAAAATTGAGGTTGGAAATATGTTTACTTTTACTGATGGAAGCAATGTCTTGCACGTTGTCTTGCACCTATAAAGCGATATAGGCAAAGGGATTCTCCTAAAATATGAGAGACTAAGGAGTTCTAGGATATTACACCTATTACACTCACGTCCTGAACTTTTTGAAAAGAATTGGAATTAATAGATCAGCATCACAGTACCGCAGCAAGAAAAGGGGGCAGTGTATGTGATAAACTGAATCACGACATACATGAACTTACAAATCAGAGAATTCACTCCAGAACTATGCCGTTTCTACATAACCTCAAATTTATCATATTTTATAAGCAAATGATATTCAAATATCGACACATCAATAAAAATTCAGATTATAATCAAAGAAGTATCACAACACAGTGACACTCTACTTGCTAATTACTGTTATTTAAATTGAGAATTCAGCTAAATTCATATATTCGCATCCTTACCTGTGCTACTTATATTAAATATTAATTCACCAGTAATGCCCGGCTTAACTAATCGACTACAGCTTTCAGCCGAAGTGGAAAACATCACCCCCGAATTCATTTCTTTGTACATAAAACAAAATTTGCGAATGCCATACGCCGAACGACCGTTTGGCGAGGTGATTAGGTAGTTTGTACCATTTTCTTCCCATCGTCCATGACAAGAGTACGCTATAAAAGCAAAAAGTAATTAATAATCCTAAATACCAGAATGTAGGTTATGGAAAAAGACTATTTAACCCTGTCAATTTAGTTGGAGTTAAAAATTGGTATGAAGTAGATAGTACGCGTTAGAGAACAGTAAGAGAAGCATTACATAAATTCTAAAGAATCACATACAGTTATTTTGTTAACTTGAGGTTACAATGAAAACAAAAATTCGCATATGTTCTGAAGAGATAAGTGAAAAGATCTCTTATCTTCGTTATTTTCAATTTAAATTTATAAATAGAGAATAAACGTATGAAAGCCTTGTTCATATATTTTTCAATAGAAAATAAAATCAAAGGGTACACATAAGGATGTCACAAACATAATTGGAAAATTCTAAATTCTCCAACATTGATTTAGCACTCGAGGGTCATCATTTAGTGAATGGCACATGATATATGATATTCTGATGACAAAGTCCCGATAGCAAACAACATGAATGATCTCAGAAGGCTCCTGGACATAGTTGGAATATGCAGTCGGCTTATGGAAGTCATTATCAACATAAAAAAAAACAAAATTCCTATTAATCATCCGTAAATTAGATTAGTTCCAGAATCTAAAACTATTAGACAAAAGCGAAGAGATTGAACGGGTAACAAAGTTTAACTACCTGGAAACTTGGTTATGTGAAGACTGGTCATTAGAAGTAGAGATCAAGTACCAGATAGAAAAGGCAAGGAGCTCCTTCATGAAATTCAAAAAAATGTTTACAAACTCTGACTTTGACCTCAACCTCAGAATAATGCTAGCTATGCTATTGTACAGTATGGAATGCTGGACACTGAAAGTTAACACCAAAACTCTTCATATAAGGAAACATAAAGGGAAGAAGGGAATTGAGCAGAAAAAGGATGTCATGGCACCACAATATCAAAAATTGGACTGGATTAAGAACCACAGGAGAATTAATTCATACCACCAGAGACAGGATAAAATGTTCAGAAGTGATTGCAAACATCCATTAATGGATAGCAGGAGAAGAAGATTCAGCACTCCTGAGTTAGTTGATTCTTAGTGATTAAAATTTTTCACAAATTTACTTTATCACACACAAGAGAATAATTTCTACTATAATAATTTGATAAAATCAAATTTTTGCACTTACAAGTGATTAAGTTGGGCGTTGGACAATCTACCGAAAACTCCATGGTATCATAACTAACGCAACCAATAATAAGGTTCGAGAACCCATTGCTATCGCTATCACAGTCAAAATCTTCGTCGACGCGTTTCACTCGCCTCCTAGTATACTCCAATTGTTCAAAATAAATGGACCGTCTCTGTTTACGAAAATAGAAATTCGAATCAAAATATTTTGGTTCTTCTCTTTGAGCGTATTTACTTAACGAACTTTCTTCTTTATTTCTGATCAGATTGTTGACTTCAAATTTTCCCATGAATGGACAGTTTTGAGTTTCCACTGACGTCGCTGAAATTATTAAATATTTAAAAATCGAAACTCTGCTAGCAGCACATCAAAAGGTATCGTGAACTTTGGCCAATTTTTAAAATAAAAGGATAACCTATTTTGTATAAGTTACTTTATTTATCACCAGGGTAAATCAACATGCTGAGATCATCAAGTTATTTTTCTGGCCTCTATGTCAACAGTTTTAGTACCTTCCGGTTTTGGTAACCACTTAATTTGTAAACAATAACATTTGTATGTGAATTATGGTTATTATTACATTAATGTTTTTTTTTTCTGTTATTTTAATTTAGTTGTTGAAATGCAATAAGTAAAGTCGCCATCAGATAAGACTGACTGCGGTAATTACAGGGGTATTACCTTACTGGATGTTGTGCATAAATTGCTAGTGAGAATTATACGAAGCAGGTTAAACAGGAAGATCGACTAGCGATGAAATTTTAGTGTTAGAAACAATACAGAATGCAAGGACTGAATTTGAAGCTATTATTTATCGACTATTAAACAGGCATATGATTCGGCATTAAGCAAAAACCTGTATCAAGCTCCAGCAAAACTAGGAATAGCTAAGAAGTTAATACAATTGATGAAAATGATACTAAAAAAACCCAAAACATAGTAGCCCCATAGAAGGAAACTTATGCGAAAAATTCCAACCAAAAAAAAGGCTTAGAACAACGGTTTTGTTTAATTTACTATTAGAGTTTTCAAGGATAATGGATAAAAGGCAAGTACTGGCATATATGCAGATGACGTAATGTTCATAACCAAAACAAAACAGGAACAACAAAAAACGTTTTTACTATTTGAAAAGATAGCAAAACGAAATGGCCTACGTGTCAACGAACATAAAACTAAGTATATGGAAATGAGTAACGACTTTTCAAGTCATAACCAATTAAAGACACAACAAAACAAGGAGTTCCGGTTCGATAAAGTACAAGAGTTTGAATACCTGGGAGTGACGATAACAAGTAAAGTAGACGAAATTAAAAAAATCGACATAAAATTGGAAAGAGGCTATAAAACAGTTGGTATTCTAGGAAAACTATTAAGATCCAAAAATATTAGTCCTTAGGCCCCATAACTTATAAAATTTTTATTTAATTTAATTTTTAAGATAATGATAATGTCTATCACAAAACTTTGCGTAGAATGAATATAATAATGTCTGATAATATTTAGAATGTATTTTTCAATGTACTTTACAATTAAATTAAATGTTCAAAGTGACCACCAATCAATTTTTGAGAATAACCGAGGCGATTTTGGAATTTTCATACTACCTCAGGAGTTATTTTGTTAATATTCCTTCCGTTTTTCTAACTTTTAAATCAGCAATATTATTTGGTCTATTAAAATATACTTTATAAATAATCGGGTATTTTTGTATCTGTTCTGCTAAACATCAGGAAAAAATCTTTGAAGATACTAAATATTAGTCAAAAAACCAAATTAAAAAAAAGTTTTGTGAAACTGGACATGTAAAAATATTGAAAAACCAGGTAGAAATGTTCAATGTACTAATGAAAAAAAGTTAGATGTACTTCTGGAGATTGAGGAAAACCCGCATAAGACAACCCGAGAACTTACTGCCGACAATGATGTAAGTAAATTATCAATTTTGAGAGTTTTGTATAAAGAAAAATACCACCCTTACAAAGTTCAGTTGATTCAGGAGTTAAATGAAGATGATCCTGATAGAAGGCATGAATTCTGTAAATTAATGATGGACAAAATTAACGCAGATTTACAGTTCATAAATAAAATAGTTTTTTCTAATGAAGCAACGTTACATTTGAACGGAACGGTTAACAAACAGAACTGTAGATATTGGAGCAGGGAAAATCCTCACTGGATGTGTGAGGCTCACACTCAATATCCTAAAAAACTGAACTTTTGGGCCGGTATCATTAACAATAAAATTATTGGCCCTTATTTTTTTGAGGGCACAGTTAATGGTGAAGTTTATCTAGATTTTCTGATTAACTTCTTAATGCCTACATTACAAAGACTTTTTCCTGATGAGATCTATTTACTACCAACAAGACGGAGCATCACTGTATTTTGCACGTACAGTTAGTAATTATTTAAAGAGGTTTCTCCCAATAGGTTGATTGGAAAACGTGGAACGATCGAATGGCCGGCTAAATCTCCCGATTTGACTCTTCTCTATTACTTCTTATGATGTTATTTAAAATCTAAAGTATATTCTAATAGACCAGACAATATTACCGATTTAAAAATTTGGATAACGGAAAAAATTAACGAAATAACCCCTGATGTCATACAAAATGTTGTACAAGAATTCCAAAATCGCCTCGGTTATTGTCAAGAAGTGATTGGTGGTCATTTTGAACATTCCATTTAATTGTAGTAAAGTAAAGTAAAGTCTATTAGGTATTATATCAATTTAATACACAATTATAACATTCTAGGCCGATGAAAAAAAAATATTCTTAAATAAATGAAAATAAAATATGTATTAATGAACAGATTCGGTATCATTATAAATTCTTCGATTTTCCAATGGTTGAGTACATACTTCAGTTTGAAGGTAGCATGACGACGACGATTATTCATGACGACTGAAATAAAGAGGGACTCAGAAGTAGAATGAGAAATCAGGATATTAAAGAAGAACCAAAAATTTAGGAAACAGATTTGAAAAATGGGAAAAAAATCAGAATCTAACACTCAGAAACCGCTAAAAAGATGGTAAGAGAGCTGGAGCTGGAGTTTAAAGTGTTCAGGAGGAGGTTAAATATTCAGAATCAAACAAAATTAGGTCCTATTACAACAGCAGAAGACATAGGATGGAATCCTGATAATATAGAAGATATGGGGCATCAATTCTTCTGGCTAGAAATTATCATACCTACAATTTTTAATATTTTTAGTTAAACTTTTCCATTCTGCATTTTCACAACTAAATACCAATATGTTTGCTATAACAAAGTCATCATAAAAAATGTATAGTTTAGTTAATAAATAAATAAAATACTTACACACTAAAGTTACAAAAGGTAAAGACAATTTATCAAAAAAGTTGGAATTACAGGCATCTTCTCTGCGATTTGTTGGTGTACCCATTTGCATCTCCATCACAGACAAATCTCGCCGATAAAAAGCGATGCAGATGTAACCATTTTGACTAGAAAAATAGTTCATAATTTTTAAATGATTTTGAAAAACAAAAAAAATATGGATACATTTATTAGATAAATTTAGATACATAAACCATTAAACATTCTATTCAATCAATCATAGTGGTAATTATGGATTTGAATATTAAAATTTAATGTTCCAAGAGATATTTGAAGAATTTTTAACTACTCGCTTTGTTGGTCTGTAGTCATTGTGTCAGAAGGATAAATTAATATATTATATTAATTAGTCTCTGTCACAATAGGTCACATGGAAAATCGCCATATTTTCGGATTTGTCTCACATTGAAAGGTGATATATATTGATATATGGGATATATATGAAAAAACGACCCACTTGCAACCACAATGACATTAGCTTCCAAATGATACAAGATATTGTGTGTTTATTGTTCTCACAATCCAACAATATTTTATGATAATTAACCACCCTTTTTATGCTTGTTTACAATAATGCTAATTGGTGGTAACAGGAAAGTAAACAATTGGAAGCACTGATTGCGTTAATAAGTTTCCAAAAAAAACTCCAGAAAAATTAAGCTACATCAGTACAAAACAATAAAAAGATCAACAGTGAGCTGCTGTGGCGAAACGAGGTTTTTTAACAAAGTAGACGAAGAGAAGTTAGATATATAAGAAAGGAAAATACTCAGGTGGATACTAGGAGGGAGAATTGCGACTGATATAAACAAATAACAAGATAAGGAATTTATTAAAAGTAGCACAACCAAGCAAAATAATATGGTCCAAAAGAATAGAGTGGTTAGGTCACAGTCACATACAGAGAACACAAAAGTTTAAAGCAACAAAAAAAAGATGGACACAGAATAAGGAAGAACAAGAAAAAAAGGAAGACTAAGAAAAAGATGTTATGCAGAGGTGGTAAAAGACCTAAGAGAAATTCAGAGAATTCAGGATTGGAAAGCTGAAGCAAAAAATAGGGAAGAGTGTAAGGGACTCACTTCCAAGAAGAGGAACAAGAAAAAAAGAAGACCAAAGAAAAGATGGTATGCAGAGGTGACAGGAGACCTAAGAGAAACAGGAATTTAGAGCAGGAAAAAGGGGGCAAAAAATAGGGAAGAGTGGAAGGGAATCAATTCCAAGAAGAGTAACAAAGAAGAAACAAGAAAAAAGAAAATGTGGTATGCAGAGGGGGTGAAAGACCCAAGAGAAAGAGAAATTCAGGACTGAAAAATGAAAACAAAAAAGAAGAGTGGAAGTGAATTTTTCATGACCAGATTCGAATCCAGCACCCCCAGTTGGAAGGCATTTACACTGATCCTTCAGCAACTACCATGTTTTTCAAAACAGCTTATAAATCAAAGTAGGGTTTGAAATAAAATAAAATTGACTCAATTAGTCAACATTATTGTTTGTGTGAGCATTTTGATATTTTGTGTAAAATTGTTTTAAGAAACAAAGTAAAATGGATATAGAAAATTATTTGTCTGCCACCAGAAATTAGAGAAACTGCTGAAATTGGCTCATTGAATTTATTGTCGGAAAAGTAAGTGAAAATAAAAAATATTTGGTAATTGCCAGCATTAATTTTTTTGCTAATATATTCCAATGTGGAAGATAACAGTAACATTCGGCGAAAATCTATTTTTGCAGTTTATTAGGAAGAAACAGACATATAGAAAAATGTTGCAGAAGACCTAGTTTAATAAGAGTGAATTGTAATGTTGTAGCAAAATTGTTCATGTAGTGAACCAATTTTATGATGTATATCCTAATAATTATGTAATTTTCCAATATTTATTATGATTCATATCGGCTAAAATTATTTTTAGTAAATAAATGTTACTCACCATCCCATAGTAAAATGAGTTACAAGAATAACTGCGTTTTCATCTCTAGTGGTTTGCTTAAGTTGTACACATATTACTTTCATGTCTATACCCGTAGCATTTGTAATTTTAAGCGTGGAGTTTTTATGATGAAAACTATACGTTGAAGAATAATCCAAAGTATGCCAGTGATTCGAATTGGCTATCCAAGAAGGAAAACGGCATTTGTTGACAGGTAAAGCTAAAAGGAAATCTATTTGATTAATAGATTCACTTCATTTGAAATATAGTTGTGTATTGTGATGTTATTTATATAAGTTCTAATTAATCAAAGTTAAAACGACACTTAATATTTTTTAGATTCTCATTCGTGTTGTTCGCCGCCGCTTTTCTTCTTTTCTCATACTCCACTTGACAGTGGCTACTATTCCAATCATCAGAAAATATACTACAAGTTGCTTATAACTTATATTCATAAATCAATTCGTGAAATAGTCATAGGATGTTGAGAATTCATTGTATGAGCTCATAATAATTTTTATCATGCAGTGTGATGCGTTTGATTGAGACTAAAACATTTTCTGATACTTTCTAATTTGATACTAGGTCATTTCGAGTCACGAAATCAAGAACGTTGGCCATATTATCGTGGTGGGCAAGCAAAGATTCTATTCCATTTTTGTATAGAGAAGTGAATAACTTTACCCAAAAAAATGAGACTAAAACTGATAATAATTTCAATGTAAATAACGCCATATTTGTCTCCCACGAAATGACCTTTAAAGCTGTTAATGATTATGAGAAAAATCGAGTACCTCAAGTATCCTACATCTATTGTATATTAATAGGATTCTTACCTTTTTTAAGGGTCATAGTCCTACTTCCCTCAGTAGCACTAAAAAGACCGTTACAAGTAGCGTCTCCGCTTTGAGCGACTCTGTAATCCACGTCATCTGTTGTTCCTGAAGGTGAACCAGTCTTTTCGTATACGAAACATCGGTATCTGTCTTCATTGGAAGTAACGTGACTATGATGGATTTTACCTACTAGATATCTTGAGCTGCCTTCTTTCCACGAAGCCAAACACTGTAATTCTTCGACTAAAACAAACAAAACTTATATAAGTGTTACTAATTGGTAAATTTTTAATTGGTTGTGTATCAAATAACCTAATGATTATTAGTAATTCAATTATTTATTGATTGTTATTTATAAAATTATTGAAAAATTTTTAGTGTATAATTTTTTTTGTCAAAAATCGATTTTATTCATCAATTTAATCCCCTTCAAAAGCAATACAATCATTCCAACGCTTCTCTAACTTCTCAATGCCGTGCTTGTAGAAGAATTCGTCTTTTGCGGCTTCAATTTCAGCAATTGCTTCTTCATTGTTGCCGTCGACTCATGAATCGGTGCATTGTGGTAGTTCAGTGGTTTTTTCTTCGATATATGAGACATATAAGGCCATTTTTCTTTGATTTTTGCTTCAAACGTTCCAATAACTCATGTAGTATTCGCTATTGATTAGCTCTGTTTTTTGGAGATAGTCGATGATCAATTTTCCGAGCGCATCCCAAAATACTGAAGCTCTATCCTTTCTAGCTGACTGTTGGGCGTAAACGCGTCACCCACTTTGGAAAAAGCTTTCTTATGGTCAAATGTTCTGCATAATTGTAAATACACTGCTTTCTGATATCTTTACGGCTCAACTATCTCACGCAATTTCAATTTACGATTAGATATAACCAATTTGTGGACTGTCTGGAGTAACCAGCTCAATTGGACGACCAGAACGTTCACCATCATCGGTGTCTGTACGACTACGATCAAATTCAGAAAATTAATAGCAAGTGGTTCTTTTCGATGGAACAGAGTCCGGATAACACTTTTAAAGCCACTGCTAAGTTTGTACAGTATTTTTTTCCATAAAGAAGCAATGATTAGTTAACATACGAAATTGTTTTGAAAATAATAAAAGTAGCTTCACTTAAATCCATTTCACTTTTTTCTACATAATCAAAATGCATAATGAACGATACTTTTCATTATACTTATCTGGAATCAAAATCACAAAAAAGGATAAGGATTAAATTTAGAACATTTTATTTTCAAAATTATCATTATACTTCGTAATAGTACCAAACATCCATAACAACGATGTATTTATTGTCAGCTTTGTTTTATTTTCTTTTAGTTTAATTAATATTAGTTTCAAAAAATGTACTCTGATGAAAATCCAAATATCCCTAAAAACTTATTAAGCAGAGTTTATACGAAGCCAGTAATGAAGACAAATTATTTTCAAGATTAGACTGCAAGAATAATTTTGAATAAAAAAATATAATCATGTTAATTGAATGGGAAACTAAAATTCAAAAGCGACCTCTTAGAGTTGAGCTATATAGCTCAAGCTCATGTTTTTTTCCACATCAAATAGAAATGTGTGAGAGGGCAAGAGTGGGAAAAAATTTTTGTTGAGGCACCCCATTGTATAATCATGGTTTCACTTACTTGCACTCTCTGATCCATGAACGTCAGGACAAGCTTGATAACTGAGTAATAGCTTGCTTTCCTCAATACAGGCGTCTATGCTTGAAACTGGATATTTACATTCTCCGTGGCCTCGGTTATAAGTAAAGGTAAAAGGACCTCTAAAAGGACAGGGTATTGGTACAGCGTTTTCTCTGAACATTGAATATAAAAGAGCGTCACCAGTTATCAAACCACAGAGAGTTGGCAACACTTCTCGACTGTGGCAGTATGCTAAAAAAAATACCAATTGCAGATATTAATAACATGTACAAGGATATATTGAAAAGTTCTTAGCCTACAATAGAACCAAACAAAATTTCAATGTCAAAATATTTTATTACTCAACATATTCTACTCTTAATTGGATACATTTATTACAGTGAACCTGCAACGTCTCTAGACATTTAAAAAAATCCTCATCCACAGCTTTTATTAACTCCTCGTTGGAAGAAAATTTACGATCTTTTAAACCTTTTTTCAGTTGAGGAAATAGATGATAGTCGGACGGAGCCAAATCTGCTGAATAAGGGGGTGTTCTAGTAATTCAAACCCTAAATCACAACTTTTTTGCATTTTTCCCGATTACTCCATGGCAATCCCAAAAAACTGAAGCAAGAACTTTTCCAGCAGATTTTTGGACACGAAACTTCTTAGGTTTATAGTAACAATTCGGTTTAAGAACTCTACATCTTTCAAATCGAGCACAGATCGAACGCGATGTTTCTACCCTTGCACGCTTTTGATCAACATTCAAATATTTGGGGATCCATTTTGCAGCAATTTTTCTCATGTCCAAATTGACGTGAACCATAAATGATGAACGCTTTCGTATGAAATATTCAGTGCTTCAGATCAGATCCGTTTTAGCCCAATTCGAGGGTCGGATAAAATCATGTCATGAACTGCATCGATATTTTCGGGGACTGACACAGAAACTGGCCTTCCCGATCGGTCATCATCTTCAATGGAAAATTTACCTCTTTTGAAGCTTACAGTCCAATTTTTCACGATCGCATACGAAGGACATTGATCACCAATTTCGAAAATCTGCTTACCTCTTAACCTTTTTAAATACAGATAGTTGATGATGGCTCGATACCCCAATTTTTCGATTTTCACAATTTCGGTGGACATCTCTTTTCTTTTAATTTATTGCGTAGCTCTGGTTTACTTTTTTGAAGTCAAACTTTACACTGACACTTCTATTAAGTTATTGTTCGTTGCTATGGTAACGCAATATTTTGTTTATATATGAAACTGATCTAGGCTAACTAGATATCAATACATTCTCGTATATAATGTATAGTAATGATTAATTTAGGTATAGAAAAACATTTTGAGACAATATAAATAGCATAAAATGTATAATATTGATTAATGTAGTAATACAATGCGGTCTATACGTATGGAATAAATTCAATTTTAGCGTTGTTATGTTGTTATGTTAAAAAACCTGAAATTGGTCGATTTCTACTCTTAACAATTTACAGTATGAAAATATTGTCCTCCTCTAGCAGCCCCTCTGAATTATAAGCACCCCCTAATGGTTTTTGTTGGTTCTTCCTTATGTTTAACATAAATAAAAAAGTAGACAACTACCTGTTTCTTATCTGGTCGATATGCCCTATATATAAAATTATTATTGAACTTATTCAAATACATTGGTACAGAAGTAATAATCAAAAACAGTATATACTCACTTTCTTTATACTGAAGAACATTAATATGTTTTTCATGAATTACTACACATCTATAACAAGTCTTTTTCCTAAAATAAATGATAATATTCGTAAAAAAAAATTAATTTAGTTATTACGATTAGGGGTGGGCAAAATAATCGATTAATCGATATATATTTTTAAAAATTAATCGGAAAATATATAAATATCGATAAGATAATCTTGAGGTCGTTAAAAAGTTTCGCGTCCATGGCATACACACTATTTTTCGTACAATCGTTAAAATAATCAAGTAATATAATAATCAATTTAACGATTAAAAAATTTATTTTCTGAATAATTATCTCAACATAATTCAATATCAGAATCTTACTTCCAAATATCTTCTGTAGGTTCATTATTTGGTTTGTTTTTATTGGGAATCAAACCATAATATCTTCTGTATGTTCCTAGTGGAACATACAGAAGCTGGAAGCTTTATTTCCGATTTTCGATTAATCGAAAATAATCGATTATTTTATATAATCGATAATCGATTATATTTTTTGATAATTGCCCAGCCCTAATAACGATACACTAATAATTGATACTCACTCATCTAATATAAGAAATTTGTCTCCTTCTGAACCTACACATCTTCCTTTGCTACTCAGTCTTGGTCCTTCGATAAGTATCGACTGTCTGACTCCAGATTGAAACCACGAGCCTTCCCATCGTTCAGGAAAGTAACATGATCCTACGAACATACAGTAAAATATAACAATTGGTAGATTGGGAAAATGTGATGTCATAGAAGGGTTGCCTGAAAAGTTTTCGAATTAAACGTATGGTTTCGTTGATGTGGCTGGAGCGACTGCAGTCGCAGCCACAATATTGAATTATAATTTGTGTGTCACTAATTATATGCGGATGAGATCAACCTATTAGTGCCCAAAACGTTTTTTCAAAATGTGTTTTAATTGGTATTCGTTGCAAATGGCGCAAGCAACTAAATTTGGTTCTGATCACTTAAGGCGTAATTTCTAGTAAGCAATTCAGGATTCAAATTATTTTTATTGATAAAAAAACATTGTTAATCTACAGTCTGAATCGAAAAAGTTATTCACTAATATATTTCTCCAAATTTTGACAATCTTTATTTTATAGTTGTAGTTCATGACCATAATTCTGGAAAATATACAGAATAATAGAATAAAAGATTCGTTTTTGGTGAAAAATTGAAGCCAGCTCTTTTTTTAGACCTTGTTCCAATCCTATATGTGGGTATGACTTGGTCAATGAAATCGACTTCTTCTCCCATTTGAATTATTGTCATTTCAATCGAGATTCTTTTTGGAATAACGATTCGCCAACTTTGGGACTTTTCAGTCCATATTAAATTTCCCATTGGTAATCATTTGAAATTTATCCCACACTCCTCAACAGACTGAATGTTTATATCTTGTAGAGGTAGTTTTTCATAATTCACTTCATTTTCGGGTAATGTCTCTTTCCCAACACGACTTTTTTATCAAGTTATATACTTAATATTTCAAATATATACATTTTTCATATATATTTACGTTGTAAAATTAAATTCAGACTGTAAATAATGAATGTATAGTAAAATACGAGGAAATTTTTCAGTTTTTTCTGAACGAAGGCAGCAACTTAAGCTGTTTAAAAATTTGAACATAATTCTATTTGTTTCAACATTGAAAGTTTCTCCAAAAACTGAAAATTTTAGCTTGCTAAAAACCTATCAAATGGACAACAATGGCTAAAGTTAATGCTTTTCATGAAGAGATCTGTAAAAGATTTATTTCTCTTGGGGTATAGCCTCAAGGAGGTCCATTCGTTTCTGTGCTCTTTATTCAAACTGAGCAATGATTTTTTGGTTTTATTTTGACACTGAGGATTGAGATTTCTTCAAATCATCCTGTGAAACTGTCAATTTCGGAGAATAAACTTTACCAATCATTATTTAGTCTTTTATTAAACTATAAAGCACCTGACATTCGACGAGGTGTAAACGTTGAATATTTTTCCAATAAATCAGATTCACGATAATTTTGTATTGTCGAAAAAACTAAATGTGCTTTCAATATTTCAGCTCAATCTGTTGAAGATATTTGCCATGAATTTGAGTTTGAGCAAGATTACACCCGTAACATAGTTACATTAACCTTCTTCACAAACAGAAGGTGAAATTTTTATATAAATAAATATAGTTATTGAAGAAGAACTTGCTGTTTTTTTTTCTACTGAAAATGCGATCAATCACAATGTATTTTCTTTGAGCAAATCATTTTTGTAGTTTTTATCTTAGTAATTGAAACTTGAGGGCTATTTTTGAAATTCTCTTACTAATATTTCATCCTCATTTGTATTAAACTTTGCCATTTTTATTTTAACGTATGCGGTTGTACGATTTGACTTGTCTATCTAGTAGTAGAATCGCAACTGCTCCGGCTCGACTTCAATAGTCAACGACTGAAAGGCATGTATATACATAATTGAGTACGAACATATGAGAAACAAGACTTTTTTTGTCAGAATCATTTTTATTTTTCCTTTCAAGTCCATACACTTTTCCAACGATGCTCTCAGCTTTTTATCCCTTCCAAATAACATTTGCTGTCTTTCTCAAAACACACGTTTAGTATGCGATAAAGTCCTCGTCTGATGAAAATCTCTCACCTGTAATGGAAACTTTATTGTTTGGAAACAGAAAAAGTCGGTTTGGGGCCAGATTTGCTGAATACAGTGGGGTGTTAGCCAAAGACGATCACCGAAGTTTGAGGAAGTGCGTTATCCTGATGGAAAAGCACTTTCTTTTTCTTTCAGTGATGTCCATTATCCTATTTTTATTTGTTATCACTTTTGCAGCGATGAAACCTTCTTTACCTCTGCAGATTCTTCCTGCACATCAACTGTCTTGGTTATTTTTTAGTTATAGGAGTATAATCGATACCAAAATCGGAGTCATTTTGTTTAAACCGCGAAAATATGATCTGAGAAATGTTCATTCAAATGCAGTTGGTTCCAAAGTAGTCAAACTTGGCACTCAATGAGCGGATAGCTTACGTATGCGATATTTTATTATGTCGATAACCTCTTCTATCTGTCTTGTCCTAATCCTAAGATCATCCAGTAACATTTGGTTAACTTATTCGATGATATCGCTGGTTTTTGGCCATCCCGAACGCTTGTCGTCAGACAAGCTGATACGGCCACCTTTAAATTCAAATGTTCGAAGTTTTACGGTCTCAAATGATAGTACAATCTCTGTACACAATCTCTAGCTCCTGTTTTATGCACGTAGGCGTGTCGCTTTTCAAAAACAAATTTTTAATGACAGTTAGATCCTAAATTGTTTCCTTTTTCAGGTAAAGCTTCACAACAACTTATCGATACGGAAGTCAGATAGAAACTGTTGGATCAAAATGGATAAAATTTTAGTGAGAACCTCTCAGCGTACCGTAAATATATTTCCCAATTTAAATTGGTAAGTTCCGAAGCTTTTCAGACAACCCTCGTAAAACATCGGTTTGTTTCACAATAAAGCAATTTACATCATCCGACTAAAGTTTTTTGTTCTGAATTTTATTGAATGTGATAGACCGTGTTTTTGGAATATAGAAGTTGAGATATCTACCAAACGTATACTCGTAAATATAATGCTTTGTTTAAAATCTTGAGGCGGCTATCCTCTGATATTTACTCAATTGTATAATATATTCTAGATGTTTAATAATTGTTAGGAGCATTATCAACGATTTATACCCTCACACGGTTTTGCACTAAAGTTTAATCCTAATAAGGTATTTTCATTTTGAAATGCTGAAAACTATAAAAACCGCCAACCTCATAACCTATCAATGACACTGCTCATGAGAATTAATAGGAATAAATAACTTTTAAAACTTCAAAATACCATAGACAAATCAAATGTTGCCAGCTTTAACTTCTCTGGTTTCGTGGCATTTCGGAATATACAAAATAGCCTTCGTATAAGTATTGTAAATGTAACTGGAAACGCTAATTTACGTTCTTGAAACAATTAATGCAAGGCTGGCATTGTACTAAGAAAACAACACTGTTCAAAGTTACACCTCCCAATTTGCACATGAGCATTTGCCCATTTTAAAATCAACTTTTTAAAATTCTTAAATGGTGGCTCATATTTGCCAATTTCAATTTTATCCAATACTAAGTTTTGACAGAGCGTTCCAGTGAATTCCCAATCCATTCTTTTAGTACCTATTATCTTTTAGATATTATCGTTTTTGTAGACTTGAAGTAGATCTCCACGCTATTGTTTTGCTATTGATCGATTCCGTTTGTAATATAAGTATGTAGATAGTTATCGTGATATTCTATTAATATTTACACCGGTAGATTGAAAGTGAGGAAAAATTCTTGAATTTCTCAAAATTGGGGATGAGCTGTTGCGAAGCAATCTCCTGGATTCGTATCACTAAAGTAAAGGTGGATAATATAAAAGCTTTGACGTTTGCCCACGCGCTTTCGCTCTCGTTGACGTTACCTACCAGAGAGACTTAGCCGAGGATCATAGAAGGGAAAACAAGAAACATGACAAAATTGAAAAAATATTCATACCAGAAGATCATTGATTCTGTTGGTACAAGGCATCAGAAATGGGGATAATTATTGTAAAGAGTTACAAAGAAAAAAGACTTTCAAGCATTTGCTGTTAACGGATAAACGACATCAAATGCTAAGAAAGGACCCAGTAGATTGTATCGATGTAATGCTTGAATATAAGCTAAACTCGAAAGAAATGATGAGAAGGTGGTTACCTAAATAACTTAATTTCCAAATTGTGGCACATAAAGGGTAACCCAATAGGCCTCAAGCCTCCGAGTGGACCGCGAGCTAACCTAATCTCCTCAGTTCTGTGTAGTAGGCGAATTGGATAAACATTAAAATTAAAAATTTATCTAATTTGTTTCAAGCTTATCTTTATGGGTAAAAAGTAATATTATTTTTTTAGTTATGATAAATGGAAGTCTTAATGTTTTTATTTTTTATTATTTTTGACTCATGCAAAAAATATTCAACGATAGTCTTTCAAACATAAAACAAAAAATATACGTCTGCAAATATCTATACCATTACAGTTATTATTTTCACCTCACTGATTGCTGCTTTTATACAATTCAGAGATAATTCAAAAATAGTTTAGTTACCTGTCTGTTTGAAAGTCGACGTAAACTCCAACACGAACAAAAGCAAAATAAATTGAATGACAAGGGAAGTCCATGGAACGTCCATACTGTTGACCGCGACGGATTACATTTTAGACTCGTTCTCCTGAAAACAAAATATTTACTGTCAGTATTTATCAGTTGCCGTTTCACCTCTCTTGACATTCTTCCAATTTATCTCAATGGAATTTGTTTATTTGAGAACGGAGAAACTTGACGAGCTATTATTTATTCGAATAATTGAGTTAAATAATTTGTGTTTATTTTGTTAAAAGCAAATACGAAGTTAAATAAAAAGAAAACAGGACGCTATTTCATAAGGTTTACTTGCTGGATATAAAGACAACAAAGTATGGGTTCAACAGGTCAATTTTTATATATGAAATCTGCCAAGCTATTGACAAAGACGTAATCTCTGTATGCAGAATGTTAAAAGAGAAATATAGTGATAAAATTATAATTTACATTTGATGTATTTGAGGATTTTCATATTCTTTTCTTCACCATGCTTCGCTGTTTTTTGTGAATGAATCCACAATCTCGCGAGGTCCTTGAGGTACTTACCCCGGCGCGTGTGTGAGACAGTGTGTATCTTAAGCCGCGTTCCCACTGGACAAACAATGGACAAACATTGTTCGCCAAACATTTATCGAAAATTTCGACAAACTTTTTTGTTTGAAAAACAATGTTCGCTGGTGTTTTTGGTGTGGACGCTACTCCAACAAACATTTCATGAATGGAAGGAAAAGGGGCCGCCATTTTTGTTTGTCTAGAATGTTCCAGTCCTAGATCGAACATTGTTTGTCAGTTACTTCCCCTACCACCTGTTTGGCTTGTTTTAGTGTATTTTGAAGTGTTTTTCCGGCCTAATTTTTGGATATAAGCATTGTTATTTGTATTTTTTATTGAAAATATTCAGTGGAAAATATTCAGTGTGATTTTTCCGCAAAATGAGTAAAGATTTTTGGAGCCAGGGGAATTTGATAAGGTTAATTAACGTCTACGAAGGTAAACCTTTATTGTGGAAACCTAATAATGATGATTACGAAAACGAAATCAAAAGAAGAGATGCATTAAATGACATTGCAAAAGATTTAGGTGTAAATAATGTCGCCGAGATTAAAACAAAGATTGAAACTCTTCTAGTGCAATAAACACGAGAAAAAAAGTTACTAGAAACAAATTGTAAGTTCGGTATGGGGTCCATAGAAAAAAAGAAGCCTTGGTGGGGATTAACTTATTTTAATTTTTTGGCTGACAAATCAACGCCCCGGAAACGTTTTCCAGCGTTGTATCAGTCTAATTGGAAAATAGCGAGTGGCATGCCGTCGAAGAATTCTAATAAAAAGCCTAGCAAGAGGCAAGCGAAAACGTAGCCATCAGATTGAGAAAAATAAAAAATCCAAAGAGACAGACGATCTTGAACGCTGATTGCTTGGCGAAAATTAGTATTTTGTTTACTTATCACTGGTCCTATCATCGATATTAACAATTCAAAATCCCTATTTGACATTCTCGTAAAATTCGTAAGCAAACACCCGGCTGTCAAATAATTACGGAAATCATCACCACTATATTCATAACGCCGTAAAAACAATTGTCTCTGCCACCATCGACGAGAACGAGGTTCTTCCATTGAAATATAAGCTGCTGCAATGCAGGCAATACGACGGTGGCGGTTCAAATCACCCATTCTTCGACAAAACCTAACTGACTAATGTTTCATGTCGAATCACAATTGTTTGGTGAAAATTTTTGCTGATAATGTTTGTCAAACAATTGTTTGTTGAAAGAAAAAATGATTGTTAAAATTGCACTTTAATCAAGTTGTTTCTCCATTGTTTGTTCAATGGAGACGCACCTTTAGTAACGTAACGAGTTATAAAGCAGTTGCGTTGGTAATAATAACCCCACTACATATCTTGTGCTATGATTCTAGAGTTACTTGGGTCATTGTCACCCCACCACACTGAGTATAATTTAGTTCTAAGTTAAGGTATTTGACTTTTTGTTATTCTTTTTCCATAATGATTTTTCTATGCTTATTATTGCGTAGATAAAAATGTACAGCTATGAAAATGAGCAGAAAAGGCTTCACGCTTTGTAGGATGAGTTACAAAGTGATGAGGAATCTGTTGACTCCAGTGATTTTGAAGACTTTGTACACTACAGTCCACATGAATCTGAGTCTGAGCAATAAGATGGAGCAGCAGAAATCGTAGAGACGGGAATGGAAGTAGCTGCTATCACTGAAGATGGAGTTACGGTCGAATAACGTGATCCATTAAGTAAGAGAAAATAAGAAGGCAGTTCATGTGACACTGGAGATTATGAAACTCGACAATATCATTTAGGAAGAGATAAAACAACTAAATGGAAGAAATAATGTAAAAACAAGATCTGAAAATATAATTAGAACACATCTACTTGGTGTTGAAGCCATTGCATTGTATTTAGAGATATATTTACAAGATTTTTTAATAATTGCGAAAATACATATATACCCAGTGAGTATATGACTATTTTTGGAATGCCATTAGGGAGACAATCTTTCATCTCAAGGAGATAATATACGACTAAGTGTTAAGCTCAGAACGGGGATCAAAAACTCCCTTGGTGAATCTATAGAAAATGGAAATAATGAACCAAAGAGACACAAACGAATAGGGGGATGCGGTTTATGTCCAAGAAATAAAGATCGTTCTCACCTTATTGCTTCGAAAATAAGCAGTCATAACTTTTATATACGAAAACTATCCTCGACTTTGTTTATCCTATATTTATTTGCATACCTTTGTCAATAAATATATTCTTTCAAATTTTTATCTTATCCTGTATCTATTTTTAGTGGAATGTCCTTTTTCTGCTATAGAAATAATCACACTGAAAATGTTTTTCGTTGTTTTCTATTCCTGTTTATTGAAAAATGAATAATAATTTTTTTCTTCGTAAAATTGAGAAAGTTGCAAAAGTTTACTACACACGCGCCAGGTTAAACAACTCAAATTCTTCTCAAATTTGAAACTTTTACTCAAAATGAATTTGTTCGTTTCTTATTAATATTCTATTTTGATTAAAAAAACCTAATAAGGCCACAATAAATCATTAGATTAAGTATTATCATTTGAAACTTGATATATTATAAAGTTTTGCACTTTTAAAATTGCCAGGGAAAAAAAGAAAACACGTTGTATTCGACCAAATATTTTTTCAAAATAAGTCACATAGATTGGAAAATTATTGTAAAAGTTTTTTTTTATTTAAACTATTTCTAATGGTGGAGTGAATTTATACACACTGGCTATTACTTAATTTATTTACACATTAGACAATTGGCCTCAAATCTCGTTGTGGCTGAGTTCCAGTGACGAATTAACAGTTTTCGAAAAAAAAGTTAGAATTGATTGCTGAGTTATTTGATGATAAAATCAACAAATTTTCAATGATATTTCAATTGATTGTGAGTAAATATTAAAAAAGTATATTGGTCAATCGAAAAATTGATTTCATCCAACTTCACTGAGCTGAGTAATTAAACGGTTCTTATATAACAGATCCGTATATTATTTGTTATTTGTTGGTATGGGGGTTAGGAAGAGATCCATGAAATTTGCATGCAATATTATGTATCTGGTGAGAGCCAAAAAACTATAGCTTTAAGAATCTAAGTAACAGAAGTGAAATTGCAAAACCTAGCGAATATCCTGACTTCTAATCTTCTTGTTATTCAATTTCGCTCGATCAGGTAGTCAGTACCTGAGCGATTGTGAAAAATATAGCTGAAAATACACTAATTTTTTAATTGCATTAAAAGAAAACGTTGCTCTATCACTAACCAACCTAGAAAACACATTCACAACGATTGTTACTGATGCAGCAGAAAAATATATAGGAAAAACGAAGCACTGAGTGCGATAATGCCATTAAACAGTACAAAATCTCATTTAATAAACTAAAACGAAATAAATTAATCGGGAGCCCAGCAGACTATAAGAGAAAAAGTGCCCTAGAGAAATACGTCACAAAAACTGCAAGAAAGGACTCCTGGCAACATGAATATTTAGATTACTATTACCTTGATGACAATTTACTTAATACCCCTTTAATCCTCAACGAATTGAATTTCTCCATAGGCGCATCCAAAAATTCTACTCCAGGACCTGACAATCTTCCATTAATCTTTCTTCAAAAACTTCCACATATTGCGAAACCATACTTTTTACAAATATACAACCTAATCTGAACAAAAAATACCAAAATCAAACTGCCCAAGAACTAAGAGTACTTCAAAGCGACCAATATCTCTTACTAACGTACTGAGTAAAGTAATGGAAAAAATCATAAACAAGAGACTTTTATGGATATTAGAAGACAGAAACCTTATAAACCTAATAAAAAAGGCAAAGCGGTTTCCCTCAAAGCAGGTCAGCATCAGAAAACCTGTCTTTGAATTGGAATCCGAAATCCATGAATCTTTTGCAACCAATGACACCACTTCAATACTGAAACAACAATCTAACAAATCTCCAGAAGGATCCGTCATGCGTACAACAATTTTTCTAATAGCTATCAATAATATATTAAGTCATCACTTAAAACTAGTCAAAAGCAGATTATATATTGACGATCTGGTGATATTCTCCAAAGGCAGAAACATCTTCTTCAATGCACATGCAAGGAATCTTAAACCAACTCCAAATATGGTCAAAGCTCAAGCAATTTTTAACTGAAAAGACACCCTACACCCCTAGAACTAAAATTTAATAACAATCGCTTAAACTATGTCGATAACGTCAGATTTCTTGGAATGATTTTTGATAAAAAACTGAACTGGAAGCAGTACAAGTGGTATAAACCTTATAACAATCACAAGCAAATCCTGGGGATCTGACTATAACTGTTTAATGCACTTTTTCGCTCAAATGCTATGGCTTTATAGTACATATATGCAAATGCCAAGAAAACAACTCTAAACCAATAAGAAATCATTTAAAATAGAGCATAAAGTATGGAAACAAGAACATCCCGTCCTAGCCCAATGAAGAGCTTGCAATGCGATACTGGAGAACGCCATCTACATCTCCGGAGAAAATATCTTGCCGCTTGATATGCGCTATCCATCAGAAGTAACCAGCAAAACCCAGTTTAGGTACTCCACACAATCGCTACAAAATACTATATTCGACTAACATCAAACCTCCTGTCCAATAAAATTAAAACTCTCTCTCCATTGTCGATCAATATCTCTCCCACCGACACTACACTGTGCAAATTTAACAAATTAGAAATTTCCCTCTAGACTTGATAAGTTTTCACAATTTCACCTCGCATATTCAGATGCATCCAAAACCACTGACGGAGTAGACGCAGCAATGAACGTACAGAACACCACACTTCAATTTAAGCTATCTAACTATACGTTATTCTTCAGGCACTCATTCACATAAAAATAAAGATCCCTAATAATAGCAGACTCACTTAATTCATATAATTAGTCAACTTAGTCCCAATAGCACTCCAAATTTGAATCGAACTATCACAGTTACAAAAAAAGAATAATTTTGTTGAAATACTTAGGGTTCCTTCTCATACTGGCCTACGAAGAAACGAAGAAACCACAATGCTCGACATGCAGTGATTAGTGAAACCACGAGTAGTGGTGTGCAACGATTTAAAATGACTAATTAAATCAAAAGTGCAGAAGCTGTAGCAAACATTGAATTCGAAACTACTCGATATAAAACCGGAAGTGAAACCCTGGTCGCATTCAATCAGAAAAAGATTACTCCATGTTAAATTATCGAGTTTACGAATAGGCCACACTAAGCTTACCTACAGTTATTCAATTACCAAAATTGAACCCCCACAATATGAATTATGTAAGACACAACTCACTATAAAACGCCTAATAACTGAATGCCCAACATTCATAAAATGAAGACAAGCCAATAACCTTAACAATACTATATAACAAACACTCGACAAAAATCTTTTTAAATATTTAAATGAACTAATATATTAACATAATTATAATCCATTAATAATTCTTGTCGCTAATTGCCCCAAAGGTAGATGCGACCTGCTTGCAAAATAATAAAAAAACTTACACCTTTCACACATTTTATTGCTAACGTCTTTATAAGAGATTTACATTTGTTACAAAATAAATCAAGGCTTTCAAGCTCTCACTTGAAACGGTGGAATTGGTTTATTGATATTAATACCACCGACCAGTGGAAAAAACATGAAACTATCAATGTTTTTTACAAAAAAGAAGGACCTAATCTAAATTAGAGATATAAATATCATTCAAATAAGTTTTGTCAAATAACCTACCGCACATTTGCATGTTTTAAGATACACTCTGTATAAATAGTGATTCAGTATTGGGAAAATAAATACATTACATGACTAAACGACATTATATATTCTCATAATTTAGAAAGCCCTGTCTGTATAAACGCTCATGTACCTGCCCACTTCTAATTAAGTCATTTCGAAAGTCCCATGGGTTTTTCTTATTAGGTACAAGCCATTATCAAATTAGAAAAGCGTAGCAGCAAAAGTTACATGATTTGATATTTTGATAGACGTTACAAACACACAATTAATAATTTTATTAGGGTAATAAAGCGACCTTCTCAAAATTTATTACGAGAAACCCTCAGTTTTATCGATCGAATCGAGCATGGAAGGAATATAAAAACACATAGCCACCGTAAACCACCCCTCTCAGCTGATAGTCCACCTACAACCTTTTAGAAGTCACGCAGAATTGAAAATGTGCGACTCCCTTCAAGAATTAAAGATTGAGCGATGTTGCCGATTAATCAAATTCGTGCCAGATGTTGAGCCCCGTAAACAGCATAAGAGAAATACGTCACAGTTGACTCTATAATAATTTACGCAGAACGAAAATATATTTCTTTGATTTTTGCCTGATACGTTAATAAAGTAGAAATTTTGTCCAGTAGTGTAGAAATTGGTAGGTTTGGCATAGTGGTTAGGAAAACCACATAATTTTTTACGGGCTATCATCTCCATAATAAAAAATTCAAAATTTTCCTGAATTGTGCTGAAGCTTAAGACGTAAGATTTGGAGTCTCGTATACACTGCGAACCAAAGAATCTATTGTGTCCCCCTTTCTTGTCTAGAATGTGGAATGGTTTGAATTGCCAAAGATCTTCGTCTTCTATTTCATACGCTCTCAGGTGTAGTTCATCAGTGTTTCATACTTCGAGAGTATGCGGAAGAATATTTCATTTTCTATGCAACAAGACCTGCACGCCGCATTATCTGCTAGGCCTAGCGTCTACAGGTTTTTAAATTGTTAGATGTATTCAGCAGATGTTTTCTGGTTATAGTTATTCAGAAGAATCTTTGCCTCTCTGTAGATTGTCTCAATAATTGGTTTTGCTTCTATTTACTTCCATTTCCAGTGCTTTTTCCACTGTTCTCTACACAAGGGTTCGAGTTCCATGAAGGGCCCCCACTTTAGCGAGATTATCAGATAATTAATTTTCTTTCGCTCCCGTGTGTCCCGGAATCCATTGTAGGGTAATTTAATTTTTCTTGCCTAGCTGGTTCAATTTTTCTATGCAATCCCAAACGAGTTTGGATTTTACGATATTGGAGCTTACAGCTCTAATGGCTGCTTGACTATCGGCCATATGTGATGATTGGTCTCACAATTGCCATGTACATCCACCGTAGGATCTTTGGGTCACAACCCCCATTCCTCCCTGCAAAGTTTCTGCATACCATCAAGGCTTTTGTGGCTTTGGTGTTCGTGTCTGTGAAGTTTTTTGTCTAGTGTTAGTCCCAGGATTTCCCTTCTGTCTTCCACGTAAGTTTGTGGTTCCATCTTTTTGGAATAAGGTTTGATTATTAATTGCATGTTAACGAGGTTGAGGAATGAAGAATTGCCTTAGCATTTTCGAATACCGCTCTGCGTTAATGATAACAGACTGCCCCCTTTCATTAAAAAAAAATAGACCTTGATTCCCGATGGGGACATGGCACACCTAACTGTCATCTTGGTTTAGTGGAGAGGTTGTTCATGAAATTGATGATGGTTTTTATCACTCCAGTATCTGAAGTTGTGTTTGTTTACAAATTCCGAGAGATGAAAATGTGCCTCGTCACTCATCCAGAGGCTGTGAATAAGCTCCTCATTTTCTTCGACCATGCCCAAAAACGTTTCGCAGAATTGCCGTCGTTTCACCAGACTTGTTTCCTTCTCGCTTCCGGGGCATGGAATAGCACGCGCACTAGAGTGTGTGTGTGTGTGTGTGTGTGTGTGTGTGTGTGTGTGTGTTTGTGGGAGGGGGTGGGTGTGTATATGTAATATGTAGGTATGTGTGTGTGTGTGTGTGTGAGAAAATGGCTTGGGACCAAGTCCATCAGCCACTGGATTTTTAATGAAACTATTTAAATATTAATTTTAATATCCTTCATAAATTTACTAATAGATCTATGTTCATATATGCTTAAAAGATGTGTGAGGTTCAGAAGTAGGGAGTATTTTTGTTTAAAAAGTAACAAATTGTTTGTTTCTTGAATGTGATTGAAGGTAGGATTAATTTGAAAATAGGTGTTATTTGAGGATCGTGAAGCGGTACGCCAGTGTATCTGCCAGGATACGTATATTTGATGTTACCAAGATATGGGGGTGATTTTTATTATTATAAGAAAATTACTTATTACAGAAAATAAATGTTATTTAATCTATTATTTCTTTATTAATTTTGTAATACTTTTCCAGACTCTAGAAAACATGTTAGATTTGTTAAGATTAATTACTGATAACAAAAATATGGTCTGTATTTAACGTATATAATACAACCAACCCTTTTTGTGCGACGCGACACAAGCATTTATTTTGTTTTGTTTATCCTTTTTTCTTAATGCTAATACATTTAGCAGAGCTCCTAGCAATCCAGATGCGCCATCTATTTGGATGAAATAGTGATACAAATTTGATTTTCCACTATTTAATCAATTTTTCCGACCAGTTATTTTTTTGAGTTAAATCAATCACCAGATCTTTGACGGTTCAATTTGAGGAAATAAATAATGAATCTCCCCATAAACGTTACGGGTTCGATAGATGGTATGTACATTTGTCTTCATTGCGCTTTTGTTACCTACAGATTATAAATGACGCATTTGTTGAAAAATTCATTGTTCGAGAGAAAAATATGTGAGAAAGAGCAGCCCTCAACTAAAGTTGAGTACTGCCTTTATTTTTCAAAGTATCATTATTAGGTCCAAATGCCAAAAATATTTTCTATCAAAAAACAAATTCGTAGTCATAATAATAGTACGTAATAGATTTATTGTACTTAAATAAAAATAATATTAATCATTTAATACATTTACCTTATTATTATCGATAGATTACAAAATATTTTATATTCAATATCTATATAAATATAAAACTACGAGAAAGGTCCCATAAGTACTTCGCCTGACCTAGAGATGGCCGTAGTTGCTTTAAAAATACCACTGTATTAAGAAGTACATAATATCTGTTCCGATAAGATAGAAAGCCCTATTTCCGAGGAAAAAAATTTTACAGGACAAAAGGAAAACCAATTTCTTCACCTGCATCAAAGTTTGGATACTTTAAAAGGGTTTTGAAGTGTAAAAGTTATTGTTTTAATTTACACAACTTTGTTTTAATGTTAAATTAATTGATATTTCATATTTATTAAGAAAAACTGGATTTAAGGCTTTTTATATAAAGATTTCACAAAGTTTCACACAGTGTCAAAAAGCCCCAACTCCCCGTATGGGAGTTATAGTATAATTATAATGTTTACAAACCCTAAAATAAATAATAAATTTACATAAAACAACGTTTAAAAACCGTATAATATCATGAAATAAAAAGAACACACATTATTTACAATAATTTTACTAACATAAAATCAGTTAACATATATGAAGATCGTGCTTTTCAGTCTTTACCAAATCTGGCACTTCTGACTCTTGAATGCTCAACCAAAATCCACGCCGGTTAGATGGCATAAGGGGGCACAGTTTTTCAACTAGTTCTTTCTTCTTTGCTTTACTGAATCCTCGTATTTAGCCAATCTTTTCAGGCATGGAAAAGTTCTTAATGCATTTAGCTTGCAAAAATTTTTAACACTTTTGAACTAGATTCTTCAGATTTGGTAGAATACAAAAGACTTGTATCTCTTTTTTTAGCAGTTACTTTAACAAAATCTGTGAGATAAGGTATGGAGTTGACAACGTCATCTCGACACTTAAGTTTTTGTTTTGATGTGAAGTCCTTCCATGCAAAAAGATCGCCAACACTAAGTTCTTTGGTGTTTACTTTTCCTGAGTTTGATTGTTGAACACACTTAACAAAATAGAACTGAACTGCTGCAGCTATGCTTAGTGTGATACAATCATACAATATAGAGAAACAATGGAGTTGTTTGATGACTCAGCCGCCTAGGTTGTGGCAAAAACAGTCAGTCACATTGACATCTTTGATGAAAGAAGGCCCTAACTGTAGGAAACCATGCAACTGTGTCTTACGAAAGAAGGCCCTAACTCCATGGTAACACGGCTAACTTGAAGAGTAAAGGCCCTAAGTACAACTCTTTGTGAATTTAGGGTGTTTTTAGTATTTGTTTGTTACATAGGGCCTTCTTTTCTTAGAAAGAATCTCAAACTGGAGCTAGTGCCAATATAAATTCATCACTGTAATGGATTTAGAGCTTTCTAATGTCATAAAAAGGTATTTTTTTATACAGATTCGAAAACGCTAAAAAAAATTTAGAAAAAAGTTGGAGTTAGGGCATTTTAACTTATCAGACGCCACATTATTTAATAGTTGTTTATCAGCCATCAAAGTGAACGTTTTTAGTGAATTTGTAAACATGAAAAAAAAATTCTTCGTTATGTGATACAATACTTTTATTTGAAAGGCATTAGCCCAACCAATATAAAAGCTGAACTAGATTCTAATATGGGTGAGACTACTCCTTCGTTATCAACAGTAAAATATTGGATAGCAGAGTTTAAACGAGGCCCGTACGATTAAAGAAAATCCACAAAGCGGTACTGGACGATCGTCGACTGGAAGTGCGCGAGCTAGTAGACAGTCAGGCATAGTAGGCATTTCAAAAAGTGCGATACATCGCATATTAATTGAAAATTTGGACATGTGAAAGCTGCGCGCAAGATGGGTGCCACGTTTGCTCACAATGGAACAAAAACAGGGTCGTGAAGATATTTTCATCGAATTTCTGAGCCGTTTCATAACCATAGATGAAACGTGGGTCCCTTACTTCACACCCTAAACAAAAGAATAATCGAAACATTGGACTGAAAAGACCAGCTCTAAAAAATACAAAGACCGTTCCTTCTGCTGGCAAGATTACGATGTCGATTGTTTGGGTTGCGCGTGGAATAATTTACATTGATTACCTTGAAAAAGATATTATGAAAACTTATCGCAACGTTTGAGAGAAGAAATCAAGCAAAACGGCTGCATTTGGCTAAAAAGAAAATGTTTTTTCAGCAAGAGAATGCACGAATTCACACATCCGTTATTGCAAATTATTGAATTAAAGTTTCAATTGCTACATCATGCACCCTATTCACCAGATTTATCCCTTTGGGATCATTTAATGTTATCAGACTTGAACAAATGACTCGGTAGTCAAAGATTTTCCAACAATGCAGAGGTGATGTCGGTAGTAAAAGCTATTTTCATGAACTTGACTATTCGTATTATAAAAAGGGTATCGAACTTATTGAAAAAGTTATGGAGCTAAAAGGAGATTACGTTGAAAAGTAACTAGATTTTTTTCTTTCTGGGACCGACCTCGTATTAACGGCTAAACAGATTTGGTTGAAAATTGTTGGAGAGGTAGCTTAGAACCAGGAGAAGGACATATGATACTCTTTATTCCGTTTTCGTGAGACGTAATATAAAATGTGGCATGACAAAACGCAAATAAAAAAAACGAAGAATTTATCAGTAAAAACATTAATCTAGCCGTTATCTGTTGAAAATGGTATAACACGGAGGTAGCAGCTAAACGTAGTGCTATTTATGGTTAAGTATTATTAAAAATTTCACAACTAGAACTTTTGAAGTTGACTAGTGTTTGTTTCTAGTTTCTATTAGGTTATCATTAACAATGCTGCGACTAAGACAATCGGATCTTTCCTGATAAAGTTGTAAACGACTGAAAAAGAACAAGAAATTGCATGTGAAGAGCGCCGCGTTAGTATATCTCAACATCGTGCTTCTCAATCACAAGAGCAAAGATGAAACGGCTTAATGGAAATACGAGATCGTCGGGATAACCTCATAGATCAACAACTAGATAATTTTCAGCGAACAAGAGAAATTTATGAAGGACTGGTTTGAATCGAACAGCGTTTAGATACGATTTCAGCACTGATTACTGCGTTCCCATTGAGAAACACCAGGGTTGTGCTGACTTAGTGGGAAAGTGAATGGTCTTCATTAACCCCGCAACATGAGCAAACATTCAAGTCTTATTTATTTGGATGTGGCTGGCCTACCAGCGCACAATTTAAGACTAAATGTTTGTTCAGTAGTGAAACTGTGCAATGGAACGCGTTTGGTGGTAAGCAATATTACTTACCCGACGATACTCAATGGAAAATTCGAAAGTGAGGAAATGTTCATTCCGAGATTCTGTTGATTCCAAACGATTTGCTGTTTGAGTTTAAACGACTTATTAATTTCCGATACGTCTTGCATTTACCATGACCATTAACATCACACCGTTCATACATAATTTATCAGATATTTTGAATTATCATGGTTTCTTTGACGCCACCTATCTAGGACAGAGAAATCGGAGAGTGGCATTTGGTTTTGTTCCGATTAATATTTGTGATTAAGATATAATTATAATTTTCATGGTATATTAGTAAAGTATTCATTTGAATTTTCTATATTGGAAACATATGTTGAATATAGTCACGTCAACTCGAAAAAAATTGATGTCTATCAGATAATCTGTCGATTATCGGAATATTGGTTATTTTATTAAAGTCGACAACTTTGAATTTGGTCACAATATGGTCCTCCTAGTGAAAACGCAATCTTTTGGATTTGAATATCATATTATGCAAATTAAAAATGCAAAAAAAAGGTAAACTATACAGCAAATACTGGTAAATGGTTAATGTAATAAAACCGATATTCTTTGTCTTGATTTCTGAAAACCACACAAATCTAGAAACGAAGCCCTATTTCTATATGGCGGCTTGGTTCTCTTGTCCGGATTCTAAGTGTTTGAAATAGTCATAGAGGGGCGCTGCTATCTAGAGATGCTAGAGATGGACGTGGATATGGCACGATTACACGTAAGACCATGAGGTAAGGCATAGATGAAAATTTTTATAGCATTTTTACAACTATTATTATTTATGGTAATTTAACTACTGCACTAACTTTAATAATGGTGCCTTGTGCGCGCGCGTACCTGTCAGATAAATCGCCGTTCCGATAATTCCCTACCATTTGAGCAATTCTTGTTAGCATAACACAAGTTATTAAGTATATATTTGAGGTAAATCGTATGAAATGATTAGAAATTTGGTTAACTATAACATAACATAAACCTTAAGCAAGACTGATACGTTTTATATCTTACCATAAGTTAACCGTACTCCAGGCTTCTCTGAACGATTCAAATGTTTGTTTCCTCCATTCATACTTCTATGTTTTAAGTATATTTTCACACTATGGTATATGACTAAGTTTCAACTGTCACTGTTTCCCGGATATGTATATGTATCTGAGAGATTCTGTGATAACAAAAGCATGTGGAGGGTTGGAAAATAAAATTAGTATACCTGTTCTGCATATACAACACTTTTATAAATTATTAGTCTAAGGTTCCAATCTATTTTTAAACTCATTTATGTTAACGAATAAAAGAGAAAAATGTTCATTTGCAGGTAAGGGACCCTCTTTGTTTATTCAGTAGAATACGAAACAAATGAAGCTTTTAATAATTTCTACTAATTGGCTGAAATTCTGTTGAGCTCGCTTTCTCTCATAAAATAATAAATACGAATTCTATATTATTCATATTTACCCTATACAAAAGTCATCAATCTGTTATTAAAAATTATTTCGTGCACTAACGAACAGCTAAATTGTTACGATTGTTTGCTTTATAACATATTTTTTCTTTGAAAACGAAATTACGGTGCAAACAGGATATATTGACGCGTGTTACAAATTCATACAATATGTTCAAAACGTCAAATAATAATTCAAGAAAAATGACTGCGATTGATCAGAACACGAAGGCGTCACACAATCAGCGTAAGACAAGTGAACTATGTGGTGCTTCTTCTCAAACTTTGATCGGTATCTCTCGAGTAATTTTTGTTACAATTACTTAAATCCCGTTTCTTAATTCGGAAAGGTTTACTAGTAATATAGGCCCATACATAAATGCTTCATATACATTCGAAGGTAGAAATCACATGGCGTCAGACTAGGTCTCAGACTATTTGATCTTTTGCCAGATGAGTAAGAAAACACAGTTGTAGAGTATTGAGAAATACAAGCTACCGTTACTTCATCAAAGAAGAAAACTCTATAAATTTTTTTCTGGGATATGGCACTCGATGGGTCGCGAGAGGATTTTTGAGCACCAAATCTGTACGAGATGAATATGCGAAGTTGGTATTTAAACCATCTTCAAGTCTTAGAGCAACTGCGAACGATAGGGAATTTTGTCTTTCTTTGAGTCATACTATTTATAAACACTGTATTTTACTTACTTAATTAATTATTTACTAATACTTAACTAACTATATTCTATTCAAATACACCAGTTAGTTTTCTATATCGTTCCGTTTGTTATGACTATTCATTACAAACTGATGATGTTTAGACAGCTACCAAGAAATTTAATCTTAAATATATTCGCTACTTTAATAAATAGATATAATTCATATGGCAAAACAACTTTAACCAGGTCATCTAGTTCTCTATATTTTTCTTCATATGGAATATCGGAAATGAATAATAAATTGTGAACAATTATCTAATTACATAAAATATTTTTCAAGAAAATTTGAAGAATATTTTTTTACAACATGTTTTCGTCAGAAGAATTGTTGAAAGGATTTTTCTCGTTTATTATTTCCAATAATCTTCCAGAAGTTTCTTAATCCGCGTTAAAAGTTATTTAATTACGACAATGGAAGTTTGAAAATAAATTTCAAAAGACACAATCATGAAGTTTTCCCCCATGAAACTGTTTGAAAAAAATAAATGAACCTGTTTTAAATGAACAAATTTTCTCCTTTATTTATGAAATAACGTCTTTAGAACTGAACACTTGGTGTTATTCGGTTGGTTGAACAAGTGAAATGTTTTCATAAAATACTCATGGAAAATCGATACTTTTTGTATATAAAATGAATGAGAATGCTATCGTTTATAGCTAATAATGCTTTATGTGAATAGACTCATTTTCATTAAAGCCTGTATAATAGAAACATTAAAAAAAGTTTAACACTAAACTGAAAAAATTCATATTAAAAACTAGACGCTCTTAGTTACAAAAAACTGCAAAATTCCAATGAAAATAAGAAACAACGAATAAAGTAAATAATTTCACTATTTTTATATATATATATATGTTTCTATCTAAATCGTCTTTATTTTATGTCAAACTCATATACGACGTACGCGCTAAAACATAGTTCACCATACGTACCAATCAAAGGAAGAATGAGCCTACAGGGCATCTCTGCGAGACCTACACCATTCAATACCAATCAATGAAATAAGAACCAAAATTGAGAAAAAAAGTCATAAGGTAAGGAACATTACAGATGACAGAGACAGAATAAGAAGGGAATCACTAACTTTATTTTTCTTCGATCTTGAATCTCAAAATCACAATAAATAGATATTTGAACTTCAATATATATAACATTGTAAGATAAGAGTAGAAACACCAAGAATTGAAAGAAATATACTACAATACAAACGATGCTAGCATTTTGGTCATATAAGTGCGTGAAATGTTTGGGATCACATAAAACAAAAGATTAAAAAACCAAAAAACACACCAGCAAGTTGTACACACTTCAACGGAGACCATCTTTCCAATTACAGAGGATGTTCTCCTGACCTCCTTAATGCCAGATACAACGGAAATACAAAACAAAAAACGATCCAAAATCCAGTTATCAATCCTTATGTAAACTTAATTACCCAACAAACTTATAATATCAATAGAGTCAGTTATAGAGACGGCACCATCGGAAACACAAATGAGATTAACAACAATAATAATAGTGAACAAGATAAACTATCAAATTTTCTAAAGGAATGCGAAAATATTGTATCAAAACAGCATCATTTTAACTATGCCAATTACAGTCATCAACAAGAAAACTAAATAATTTTTAGTCAATAATAATTGCATCGTGGAATGGTGCTAATGGCTTCTCAAACCATATACTAGATATTTCAATATTATTAAAAACAAATAAAGTATATATCCTTTCAATTTCTGAAAGCCACGCCACAAAAAGAACGGTTATGAAAATACTTTACTATACTGGGTAGGGTACTACGTAAATTATCCTGATGGAGGAGCACATGCAGGATTTGGTGTTATTCTTAAATCGCACACCAAACATTATGCACTGGAACCTATATATAACAGATAAAATTCAAGAAGCCTCAATTAAACTCGAAACAAATACAAGCAACAATTTACAGCCCTCCAATACATTCTATAGCAAGTCTTGGATCAAAATTCTCATTTGCAGGAGACTGAAACGCAAAACACACCACTTGGGACTCCAGTCTAATCACATTTAAAGGCCGAACGCTAATGTCTATTATGCAACAAATGAACTATCTATCAATGTGAGCCAACATACTGGCCTACGGACACCAACATGATTCCAGATCTAGTAGTCTTTTTTATAATAAAAAGAATAGGTGACATCCACAATTCAATAGAGTCAAACTTCGATTTAACGTCAAACTATAGCCCAATAATAATAACTATAAGTAAGCATGTAACATCACCTAAGCTAACAACTAAAGAGACAACTGGGATGTTTTTCAAAATCTAATAAATACAAACATTAGATTAGATATCAGAAAAAAGAGAATCAAGATATTGAGCAAGTTGTAGATTATCTAATAAAGGTTATACAGAAAGCAAGGTGGGAAGCAATACCACAGCACCAAAAAAGTGTTCAAGAAAATTATAATATTCCTGTTCACATAAGAGAAATTGTAGTAGAAAAAAGGAGAAGGAATTAATAACAATAAATACTCTCTGAGAACCGTCAATGGATGGTTCCTCACTCACTTTAATGACTTACAGACGATTTACTTATTACTCTGCTTATAGAGTAGATTGTAAAAGTGTTGTAATTAATAAAAAAAAAAATGAAAACTGTGTTGTGTGAGTCTGAATACATTACTACTTTCTGCTGTAAATGTTTCCAACTATCGTGCCTATTGAATATTTATGGACTGGTTACGATTATTTTCTTTATACCAAGGCACCCTTGTTATACTTTTAAAGATTGAAGGGGAAATATCGGACATTATATCCCATTTGTGGGATAACCGGTAATGGTTTATGTGGGTTGTTGTTTTGACAATACTGGACACACTGTTCACTATTATCACTACAGCAAGTACACTGCCTGTCACGCGTTTCGATAACCAAATTATCGTCTTCAGAGGTATACTATAGTTGCCTTCGGTTTCTGAAGACGACAATTTGTCCTATGGAACGCGCAATGTGATTGTGTACCAAAAACTGTTTAAGATATTTGAACTTAGTAACTGTTAAGGTTATTTGAAAGTTATTAAAGCCTATGCCTCATAGTTAAAAGAAATCAGTGAGTTATTAATTTTTGCACAATTTTTTTAGCACTAAATTAGTTTGAGTTAGATTTTTCTTAAATATCACTATAATAATAAAAAAAGTCCACAGTACTGTTTAATGGAATAAACCCACCCTGTATGCACTCCTCTCTGACAGATTTTCTCCCTAATCAACTTATTTTTCTCTTTATTCAAATAAGATACCTACACACCCAATTTGAAATTTAAATTTGAGCCGGGCTATTGTTGTCAAAGAAATTCCCAGATTATCATTTTCACAAAGGGTCATTACTAAGACGAGGGATTAAAGGACTAGATATTCTAAGCTTACACAACGTTAAGTAGGAAGAATTATAAGGAAGAAAATGAGGCATTACCTACTTATTTTTATTCGACGGCTACATTATGTTCATGAATAAAAAATTACGTCTTTTACAAAACTCGATGTGATATTTTGTACATTATCTATGCCATGCACCGGGCAGAAATTAAGGATTTAACAACTAGTGAAAATCATAAAACTTTTGGATTCACCGTACTGAGTAGCCTACGGCGGCAGATTATCTATTCTTTAAATCGAGACAAGTTTTGATTGATATGTTTATAGAAATGGAAGTAAATTGAAGAAAATAGATATATAGAAGATAGATATATATATAATGCTTCTAAATGTTCTTGATTTTAGTGGACTCAAAGTGGACTAACTTTAATATATTTTCCCAGTTTTCGATCACTTATGTATTAATCGTCTGGGAAATAATTAATTAAGATTGTCGGTGGTTTTGAATCGTATTAATTCTTGTAATAATTTTAAATTTTAAATTCATAAGTTTCAAAATTGAATATTTTATATTATTTAGTTTTAATTAAATTACAAAATTTTTCTTCCACGTGTCTGAATATTATTAAATCTACCTATACAATTAATCATTTAACATCATTAGCAAAGCATCAAATTCAATTTCAGAATTCTACTTTTTGGTAAATTTATAATTCCTCTTATTTATGAAAGTGAGAAATAGTATTCAAATTATAAAGTAGAAATTTTATTGATAAATCATGTAATGTAAATAATTGTGAACTGAGGTATGAATTTCAGAGGTTAGTAAAGACGGCAAAAGATTGAACTTAATACTTTCAAATTTCTTTACCGCTTGAATCTCGCCACTTTTATATTTAGGTAATACCACAAGACATACCCAATAAGGTGGTCAACTTGCGTCTGAATTCCACCAACAAAAATTGAGTTCTGCCACTTACCAATCGTAGCGCTTGTGTAATAAAAATGTGTTAATGTCAATTTTCAATTATTTGCTTAAATTTCCCAAACGCTTTCCTGATGTGTGTCCATCAGCCATCAAATAAAATTTCAACCAGAAACTATGACCAAGGGTAAAAATCTTGTTCTTTGCTGCACAAGTGAGAGAAGTTGAGGAACATCGACGAAACTTTGACAGCTTTTTAATAAAGTCTCTGATAATTTAGATACTAGTAACAAAGAAGATGAAAGAACATCTGAAAAACGAAGCTTTATTGGAAATGATGATGGAAATGAAAAATTTTAATATAATGTTTTATTTTCTATGATGTATAATGGTGTAAAAGTCAATACAGTATTCTTATAAATAGTTACTGAAAAAGCAATATTTATTACTTAATAGTACTTAATGAAGAATTTTCATGAGTAATAAAATATCTTTCATCCCTCATTTTCAGGATCTTTTTTATCAGAAATAATTGGAAGCTGCAAATTTACCAAAACACAACAAATATGCAAAATATCGTCAATGCAGTAGAATAAATGTTGTGGAATTCTATGCAATATATGATAAGTCCTTAACCGCTGCATAATTCTTTCAACGTGAATCCTAACCCTTGCAACACTGTATGTCTGTTAAGTTTCTTCACTTGAAAATTCACTTTTCTTCTCTAGAAAAGGTGGCATAACCATTTGCACTTTATTGCCACTTGCATCAATCACTGTTCAAATTTCTGGAAAACTTTTGTCAGCCAAAACAATTTCACCATCTTCCAATAAATCCAACAACCCTGACTCTATTATAAGTTGCGAATATGATTTCCGTCCTCCAGCTACGTCAGATCTTAAGGATATAAAACCTCCAGGAGTTATGCCAATTAGAACTTTGGCCGTGAAATTGTGAGTACGTAAAAACACGATTATCAACACTTGTAGGAATATCTATTCGAAAATTCAGTGCAATCAATTATGGCCCTGGTGTTATTATATTATAATCAGGTAGGAAACAATCAGGCATAGTTTCTTGCACTGCGTCAATATCTGGCCAAAATACTAAATTTCTTTGCACTAGTAAGATGTTGTAAGATCTCATGAAAAATTTTTGAAATTGTTGTTCTGTGGACACTAAATAATACACCGAGTGCCGAAAATGTTAATCCAGTTTTAATTTTCATTAAAAAAATTAATAGTCGGTCTTTTTTCGATACAATGTACTTTCGTGACGTTGGTGTACATATTGTAGTCAATAAAAAATCAAAATTAGGACATGATACGTCTGCCAGATCAATGATTTCTTGATCCTTTGTGATCGATGCGAATCCATTGAAGAGTTTATTATCCCCTTGACTTTCCTTATCAGCAAAAGTTTTTTGATCAGTACCATATTCTTTATCAACAAATTTTTTATTACTAATATGTATTTTTATCAGCCTAGTATCTTCAATTATTTCTGTCTGAGTTTCAGCATGACACAAATCATGTGTAACATACCGATTGCAAATAAACGTTTGAGAATTGTCATCAGAGTTTGGATGAAAATCAACTTGACACTCTTGGTTAGATTTTAAAGACACAATCGGAGGATTATCATATTCATTTATCATTTCTTCTAATACAGTGAGCTCGATTTTGAAGGTGATGTTATTTTCATCCGCCGATTCAATAAACGCTTGTATCTGAAATTATTATTATAATTATGTTATAAATATTGATCTAGTTTTACCATATCATTTTTACCTGTTCACGGCCGAAGTTTAATTTATTTTTGGAGACCTGTAAATTAGGGGGAAATTATAGATAATAAAATGATCACTACAAATATAATCATATGGCTTGGGAGACCACGGTGATCCATCAAGATTGAATCGATAATAATTAATTTTATAAATTTTCGTAAGGGGGAATAAATTCGGTGAAAATGATGAAAATCAGAATGCTTTTTTGCTCTATGAAGTTGGCATGTTTTCCAACAATAGTTTGTAATACACAACAATAAAAAAAACAGCTAGCAGAACTCTAAAATTTGGAAAAAAACTTGTAGCATTAAGATTTCGCGCTTGATTTTAGACGGTAGCAATTTGATAACAAGCGATTGAAATTTTGAATGAACAAACATACCTCAGATCCCTTACTATATCATACCATTTCAAACTGCCCATTAAATAGCGAAAACTGGGTGTAAGAAGTTAATAATTTACAAAGAAACTAAAGATTCACGATTCAATTTCTTTTTAAATCGATTCTTACTGTGCTTTTATCCGATCGATTTTCATTTTCTTTTTGTTATGAAAACTTTAAAAACTTTCTTTATATCGAATGAATCGAGAAGTGTAGGTGCCATAATCACGTCAAATTACGTATTCATAGTGCATTAAAATAACGGAATCTATTTTTAAACATATTTTCTCTGTAATTTGCTGTCCCTTTCAGACTGTCTTTTCACTATCGTGAACATTATGTTTGAATAGATAAATCCCCTCAATAGAAATCAACATAAGTCACGCAACCAACAATCTGATAATTGATAATATTATAGGTCTGCCATTTGGTAATACAGCAGTTATATATCACAAGGTGGTCGAGAACTACCAAAATTTCGAAAGTTTGTAGAAGACGTTGAAATAATATTAAAATTTTTCGAGATAAAAACTTTCAACATTACATAGATTGTTTATCTATAAAATATATTTTATCTACTATTCGCCTCCGAAATAATTGTTAATATCAATAATTCGAAATGAAGATCTGTCTTCTGTCGTTTAAGGAGAAAACAACTACACTCGTGAGCAAAAAACCGACTCAAACGACACCCCTGCAATCACAAGTCACTGGCAAAAAAACTGAACACGAAATTGTATTTTTCTTAGTAAAATCTAAAGCTGACGATATTAACTTCAAATTGATATAAAATTTATAATTTTCTTAATTCCACATTCCAACAATATGTTATGATAACTAACCCTCCACTATCAGTTAGCCATCAAACGCTAAACCCGATACTTATTTCCGTTAACAACAAACAAGCACCTCGCTGAGAAATTGGACTCACACTTGTTTTAAAGTTCAAAAAGAGCTCAGGGAAACGGAAGGAGTGACTGTACAGTTAAAAGAAGACTTAAGGCAGCTAACATTGAGCGAAACGGGCCAGCTACTGGCGTCAATTTAACCCATGACTTCGAACAGACCGTTTACGATTTGCCAGAGAACACGTTAATTGGACTGACGAACAATTGGTATCCGTTCTTTTCTAGATACAGAGGGTTTGAAGAGATATCCGCGCAGTTTTGCTTGAAAGGAAACGTGGTATTTGGAAGAGGCTCCTAGATGGATCGTGAGGACATTTCAATAGAAGCAAAAACCGATTTGGTTTTTATTGAATTTAACAGTGGTGCGCGGGATTAACTGCGAACTGAAATATAGAAGAAATTTTAGAAGATCACGTTGTTCCCTATGCCAATTTCATCGGCGAAAACTTCATACTAAGTCAGAATAATGCTCGTCCACATACTGCAGCTCCGTACGGCAGTATTTATACGAGGTGGAAATTGCCGTTATGGATTGGAGTGCGTAGCGTTTATGGGATGAATTTTAGAGAAAAATTCGGGCTAGAAATCCTCCACCAGCCACAAAAACAGACCCTTTTTCATTGTTTAATATTTCTTTTCGTTCGATATTTTTTCTTCGCTAAAAAAATAACTCAATAAGAACATAGACCACTCATTATAAGAATAATGGCTTCGCGATGCTAAAATTAGAAAAAGAAGCTACAAACTTTGTGCTAGACACTTTTGAGTGTGAGCGTGCGACTTAAGACAATTATATTTTCCTGGCTAATACCGCTACGAATATTGAATTACATCTCCTCCGAAGACTTTGACGTCCATCCACCTTTTTGTCGATGTCTACCTCCTCAAAAGGATCGGAATTGTAAGGAAAGGTTTCGACGACGACAAAAATACCACCAAAGCTTAGGTTTTTAGTAGATATTCCAAGTTATCGAATAACTATGTATTCAGCTATGAGAATTAACACGTTAACTTAAAAAACATAATCACTTGTTTATCATCCAATCAGAAGTTTTGGACAAAGTTTAAACTATCTTCAGTTATCACTACTATGTACCGGAGTGTTCGACTAGCTTGGTTCAGGTATCGGCTCAACTGAAATCTCATTAATTGAATATTGATGTATGTCTAGTACAAATTAATAATAGAATCCAAGCCAGTCTATCCAAATATCGGAGTAGTTAAATGGCTTCTGTCTTTGATTCTTTAGAGAAGAAGGTTTCCGAAAGAAATATATCAGCATATATATTGAGAAGACAGCACCCTAATAAAATTAGTTTCACACATTATTCAATAAGTCGTGCGACTAACTAAGAAAGACACATTTTTTGCCAATTCTTCAATTTAGTCTGCTTCAAGAAAAATACGATTATTCCAACGCTTCCCAATTCCATACTTGTCGAAGGATTTGTTTCTTGCCTCATAATAGGCTTCAATTTCAGCAATTGCTTCTTCTTTTAAGCCGGCGAGCATTTTTTGAGCTCAGCGAATAGCTACTAGTCAATGGGGCCAGATATGGACTATATTGTAGATAAGGAAGCAATTCGAAGTATAATGTGACCATGACCTTATAGGTTAAAAAAATTTTTGCTTTCTTTAGACGACGTTCCTCGATATTTTTGAACTGTTATGATGTTCTCAAGTTTCATTTGCCGATGGAAAATATATAGAAAAATCACTTAAATTACGTTTGAAGATATTTAAACACTATTATATATTTTTGTCATTTGTGTGTTAAATATACCGAACTTGACAGTAAATTGAGTTCAATCAATTGAACTGCCGTAACTGATTCATAATCAATAATTAACGGAATCGATGAATTTCCAATTTAATATTGTTATAATGTATTGTTGATCATTACATTAACCATCTATGCTTTGTAATAACTTCATCGATCTTCTATTTATAGATATATAACAGAGACGACTTCAATAGCAAACTCATAAAGTCCTAACAAAACGTATTTTCAACTATGACATGATAAAAAAAAAACACAAACGATAGTTCAGATTTTTTTTCTCATTAAATATTTAAATTGCTCTTATTCGAAATTCTCTTATTGCTAAAAATGTTCACCATTGAAGGAATTTAATTAAATAACGGACCATTTTATCCACACTTAACTTTGGTAATATAGAACTTCCATTGCAATTGATCCACCTACTTTTTAACTTGAATTTAGTTTTTAAGCGAATTCGCTCATTTTACGAACCACAAAAGATCACAAATTAAATTCTTTTCGAAGCACTTAAACTATTCTTTGCTTGTAACGTATCGATTGGAAATTCTGGGTTAAGTTTTTTGTGTCTACTCACTAGTCTATTAGTTGAGTTTATAGCGAATCAAATGTATTATTCAAAATAGGTACAAGCTTTGTGGGTGGCGCCAAGAAAATATTACTGGAAACTTGCCAAAGATTTTTTATGGGGTAAGTTATTACAAGTGGCTATGAATATAACGATAAAACAGAATTTGAGTAGATAGTTAGGCAATAAATCGATATCTCAGTAGTTGCTGTACGAGAAATGTCTGAGAAGTTTCTAAACTAACAAAAAAACTAGACACTTTTTTTTATAATAATTTTTATTTTTAAATGTAAGTCTATACACTTAGTCCAGCGTTGTTCAAATCTTTTTAACCCTTCTTTATAAGAGTAGCCGTCTTTCTCCCCAAAATAGGGGTCTACTTATGCGATAATATTCTCGTTCGATGAAAATCATTCTCCTAAAACTGAAACTTCGAGGTTAGGAAACATGAATAAGTCACTGGGAGCCGTAATTAGTGAATACTGTGTATAGTCAACCTATTTGAAGTGCAATTTACGAATTTTCAGATGTGGTTTTTTCATTTCTCTCTTTACCTTATTAAGCAATGATTCGCAATACTCTCCTGTTTTGTTTTCCTTTTATGAAGGAAGTCGAAGAACACAATTCCATAAATATCCCAAAACACAATCGCCATCGCTTTTCCCGCCGATGAAACCGTCTCCCTTTTCGGAGCAGTATACGTTTTTCTATTCACTGTATTCACTATTTTTTCATTACAGAAGTGTAGGAGTAGATCCAGGTTTCATCTACTATTATAAATCGACGCAAAAATGCGACTGATTGATCTCTTGGATCAACCGAGTGAACTCGACCCTCAAGGCACGAATAGCTTATGCGTACATAATTCCTTGTTGTTCAAGCTTTTAAAGTGTTCGGATCTGGACCCCTTCACTAATATTCCAGTCCTATTAGCTCTTTTGGAGCCATCTGTATATCATTGGATAACATTTATGTTTTTTTTGGCTAGTGAAACGACAAAAAAATTGACTACAGCAATGTTTTTATTTTTGATCTAACGATTTCTCCCATTCTTAAATCTTCTTCTACTTCTTTCAATTGCTTAGATTTGGATCTTTCTTGACTTTTACCATTTTACTCAGAATTTCGTTATTCATAGGTATTCGTTTTATTATCCCTATAATTGTTCTCATTATTCAATGTCTTTTTTTTCTGGTCCTCTTTTTATATACTATAGTTTCAATGTAGTTACCTTTATTAGTAGTTCACTTTTCAACGGTTTCTCATTGGTTATTTTAGACCTTGGCGCTCCACTATTACTGATCGTGAACCCCAAACAATTGAGCTTGTCTATTAAATCCATATTAGCCTATTTTTATCGCTCCAATTTACATACTGGTTTCTATTACCCATTATTATTCAATTTTATCACATCTTTTCACTTTATGTTGTTAGTTTCAGTAGCACTACTACTTACGTATTGGCATCATAAAATTTGACATTTTTTACAGTGAACGTACTCCAAACGTGTTGTCATACGAGTGCTATTTGAATTGTTTACAGATACTCGAAACTTTCACCTTGGCCAAAAAATGGTATTAAATCACGATGATTTTCTAGGAATTTCGCTCGGATCAAACCCACAGCAGGGAGCCGATCAACTTGATTCGACTTGGGGTCGATCCACCGTGTTAGCCGAATTCAATCGTAGTCAGACTTCGTTACAGGATCTTGTGTGTACACTGATATTTCAAGGTCGTCGTGTTTAATACCATGGATTTGAGGAATACTTGGGCATTAGTTCCACTAGCATAAATTCAATATTGCATGAACATCAGGCTGTCAGAAAGATTTGTTCGAGCTGGAAAATTTAATAATCGCTCAAAAAAATTTCGTGTAAACAACAATCGACTGTATGTAAGCACTTCGCAGAAGACGAATCATTCTCCACTTCGACAATGCGAGTACTCACGCATCAGTTTTTGAACAGTCAAAACATCGATCGACAGTCAACGTTTTTCTACACCTGAAACAGCGGTTGATGTATTCAAACATGTTTTGGAAGTACCTCAATCGGAATGGAAAAATGCTTCGACAATTGATATAAACGTATGCATTATTGTATTGCTCTTAATGGAAATATTTTGAAAATAATAAAGCCATATCCGATTGAAAATATTTGTTTTTATTTGTATATCTTGAAACTCGAGTAACAGTTCTCGTACCAATTAAATTCACCGTGTTTATACGTTTTATAAAACATGCTCTAGAGTTTAATTGGACAGAATTAAAATCATGAGAAAGTGCAAGAGAAATAATAAGATATCTCTCTAAACCAAACTGTAGAAGGAAATAACGCTAATCCAATTATTTGCCTTTCTGTCTCTTATACTAGCTTTTTCCATCCTATTTGGAATACATAGGGTACGCAGATATCAACGAAGGAATAAGGTTAATGATAACCATGAAGAAAAGAGTGCTGGAGATTATTAATTTTATATTTAAATATTCTAAAATACCATGTTAAAAAATTCATAGTGTAACTTAAGGATGATTAGAAAGGCTTGAACATTTCTACTCGTAAAAAAATAAACGTAATGGTTTCATTTTGACAGTAAATAATTTTCATATATATTTAAGTTGTCCTGGTATGATATGGAAGCTTGCCAGATATTTTTTTGTGGTAAATAACTATGAGGTTTGTAAATTACTAAGTCGTTAATCATTCCTCGAAATGTTTGAACATATTTACAATCTCATTTTCCTTTCTTTTTTTGGCTGGAAACCAACGACAACATAATAGGTTATTTTAACTAACAAGTAGAACGTGTTTTTAAGACCGATTAAATTGTAACAAATAACACAAATTATTAATACTTTAGACTAGAAATTTATATACCAAAGATCAATAGATGGCCCTAATATTTAAACATTATATTTGTGGTTTTGGGTCACTTTGATGGTCGTACGTCATAAATAATAAGATATTGTTAGCTTTTAAGATATCGATTTTTGTTGGTTTATTTAGTGACTTCACGAAGTCCCAGTGAAAATATCATAAAATAGTCAAATCATACTAACAAGGAGGGTAATTCTCAGATCTATTTTTCGATTGTTGCTTCCACCTAGATGAATGTTATTCATATTTTGACGATCTTCATTGACTGTAACGTAAAGTCGATAAAACCACCGGCTGTAAACCGCATTAAACGATACATTATTCTGGATGTAATGGTGTCTGTTGTTGTGTGCCTTATTCCATTTGTGTATTTGTTCACCAACAAACTAGTTAGGTCAGAAATGAGTTTCATCGCTGAATACAATTTAACGACAAAACATTCAAATCATTTTCACTGCTATAGAACCCAATCGACGAAAGACCGACCATATATCGATTTCGTGACTTGACTTCATGCAGCAGCTGGATCTTATTTGGTCGTGGGATAAGAACTTTGAGCAGAATTTTCTTCGGACCGGAGACCAATTCCTGCGACTGATTATTATATTATTATATTTGGATCTCTTTCACATTTTAGTTTCCAACTAAGATATTCTCCCCACTATGTAAGTTCATTCAACTTCTTGTTGTTTAAGCAACAATCAGATTAAATTAAAGATTCATATCTCCAGTTATGGGATTCAAGGAAGTAATCTAAACTTCGCGCGAAGTGATCAAACTATATTTAAACGTTTGATTTTAAATTCGTGGATGACGATTTACGAGGGTATACTGGTCTGATTATATATCGGTATATAGAAAGTAACTTTTGAATAATTCTACCTTATCCGTCATTGATGTCGATGTTTTTAATTTGATGATCGCAATTTATAGTTCTCATCCACGTCTGCTATATCACCTATACAGTTGTAAGAACCGTTTTATTATATCATATATGTTATTGAGTATTGGTAACATATGCCTCTATTGTGGTCGGTCGAAAGAACCATTTAGTCGATACAAAATTAATCGTGTCTCTTCAAAATGTAGTAAAATTGATCACATACTCAAGAAGGGGTAACGGTTGCAAACTTTATCATTGGCAACATACTTTTCGCCAGCAGATTCTTAAAGAACTGTAAGCACTTAGGTATCCCAAGAAGGAGATCCTAGATAGATATATTCCTACTAAGAACAATCACTCTTATGGAAAACATATTTTCTGGCCACGGTAGCCTCAACTAAATTTCTTCTCATTATTGCGAGGAATGAGAGATTTTTCCGATGTTTATACGCCTAATCATCTTACTACAAATATTCTTCCTAAAAGAGCTATTTATACGTCACAATACTACTTATGGTGACCCAATCCGTCTGTCGATTTAAAACCAGGAAATAAAGTTGTCATTGTCGGCCTACATCAGTGGTCTTTGGTCCCTTTCATAACAATTGAAAAGGACAATATGAACACGTTTGGATGCCCTATTACCCAATAGCAAAGCCTGTGTACCATCAAGCTTTCGAGTGAGGGAAATAGTCTAAGCAAGAATTCATCTAGTAAACCGAGACTTTGGAAATTTGGCATCATAACAAACAAACTTGACTATTACCAGTATTTGGTTGAGATATACGCATTCGGGTCGCTGTTTGTCGCTGTTTCTTTCTTTCTTCTGCCCGAAGTATTCCACTGAATGCTAACTGTAATTAACCTTTAATCCAAATGATGGTAATGATCTAGTCAGTAGCATCATTAACTTCCAATCAGCCTACAGCAGCTAATGTATGCCGATCTTATCTCATGATAAGTCGCAGTCGATTTGTGAGAGTTAATTTTTTAAGTGATCTAAGATGTCGGACTCAGTTTTGTATACAATACTTTTGACATATCCCCACAAAAAGATGAGGTGATAGTCATTCTATCAATCCACGCTTCCCTATCCACCGATTTGGAAAAATTTGGTTCACATAATGCCAGACATTGATTTGGCAATGGGGAGGTGCTACATCTTGCTGAAACCATATTATATTAGCAGGAGCTTATGGGTTATTGTCATGTGACAAAGAAAGAAAAACATATTTTTTGCCAAAAATCGATTTTATGCTTCAATGTAATCTCCTTCAAGAGTAATACAATCATTCTAACGCTTATCTAACTTCTCGATGCCATGCTTGTAGGATGTTTTGTATGGCCAGTAGTCACTGGGGGCCAGATCTGAACTATACGTTGGATGAGGAAGTAATTCGAGGTGTAATTCGTTCAATTTAACCATCGTTGCCATTGACTTGTGAATCGTTGCATTGTCTTGGTGAAATAGTGGTTTTTTCTTCAACATATAAGGCCGTTTTTCTTGATTTTTGAACAAACAACTCTATGTAGTATTCGCTTAATTGTCTCTCTGTCTCTTGGAGATGAACAATATTCCATGTGCATGGCATCCCAAAGTACTGACGCCATAACCTTTCCATCTCACTATTGTACCTTTGGACGCTTCAGACGTAGTTCACCGGCTTTAGTCCACTCAGATAATTCCTCTCCAAACATTAATTATGGATATTACGTATGTTCTCCTCTCATCCAGTGAGGATTTTCATTAAAAAAATAGTGGTAATTTTGACCGATTAGAGAGAAATGCTTTATTGTTAAAAAATTGTTAGAAATTTGTAGAATAAAGCTTGTAAAAAACTTACTTATAAATAACTATAAAAAATAACAAATAAAATATAAAAAAACCTTAATGAATAACATAATTACCTTTGAAAATATACATGTGGAATTTTTTATAAATAATATGCATTAGATGTATATTACATATTTATCACATGAACGTAAATGTGCTTTCATAGAAAACAAAACATCTTATTGGATCTATCATGTCATAAAAACACGTTCTTCTTCAAATCGTCTTCCATGAGCTCCTGAGTTTGGTATCATTTTATAGGTAGGACGCATTTTATTTTATTTATTTATTTATTTATATCTATTTATTTATATATTTATTTTATTTTCCTCCAATATTCGTAAAGCTGATGTCTAATTTTGAACAGTGCTGCTTTAGACCAAAATTATGTGGGCTTTCTTGAAACTCGAGCCTAGTATCCAATTTCGTATCATCATTTACTGCATTGGCTACTACTTTTTGCGTGACCTTGTGAAATAAGCGGCAAAAAACAATTTTTTTCCATATTCATTTCTGTAATAAATCTGATAACACTTAACTAACATTTTCGAAATAGTTGAAGATAAGTATGGACATTGATCATGACTATTGTCTAGAATATTACGAAGAATTCAAAAACTAAATAATACATTTAAAATACAGATCGACTCGTTCAAGCGTTTTTATTTCAACACGACCTTATTTATTCATTAACGAATTCATTCCATTTGGCTGTTCCATCCCGTAAATGTAATAACAACGTGACATGCAGTTTACTTATATGAGCTGAATTCTTCACTCGTTTGGTAACAATTTTTTCCTCTTTACTTTCCTTACCAGTCTACTGCTGCGTCTTTGTCATCTCTGGTATATTTGTACTCTATGTTTAATTTATTGTCTTTTCCCTTTCCATGTTTTTCACTGACCTTTCGTTAAACTCCTCAATATTTTCTCTCAACAATTTTCAATTTCATTGGTTTGAAAAAATATAATAAATTAGGTACGATAGAAATGCCCGAAACAGCATTTAGATTTATCTTTCTCTTTTATACTCCATACTTTTATTGATTTCAGTAATCGTATTACTTTTTTTTCTATTCGCCGCTAAGTTAATCGGTGTCATGGAAGCCTTAAGCCGATTATAACGGTGAGAGAGTTCAGACATCTATTGGAAGTTATTTTATAAATCAACTGTAATATGGGATTTAGAAATTATTTTTTATTTAAATCCCTCTTCAACAATCTACGGAATACAACTTTATTAACTATTAATTTAGTTTATTGATAACGATAAGTCGGATTATGAGTTAATATTTTTACACAAACACTGAAAAAAATTAATAAGAAACAAGTAAATAATAAATAATTTATGATTCACTATTTCATCAACAATAGAAAATACGATATTTGTCCAGAAACTACGTATAAAAGTTGAATAACAACTTTATTTCACAGGTTCCAGACGCCGCCAGGCTGCAGTACTGCTGTAGCCAGAGCTCTGCGTGTAAGAAGGAGTTGGAGGGGAGGCTACTTCTTGAAAGTAACCCTTTTCCACTTGGCGATTGAGGAACAGTGTTTTATGCAAAACTAGTTAATAACGGTAGTGAAATTTTTGAGTGTTGAAACAAGTTAACGGAGATAATTATCTGAAGGAATCAACCATGAACAAGTAGTGAAAGGAGACTTTCTCCCATGACAGAATGATAACTGACGCAAAAACTTGTGTGACGAAAATGTGTGCGACAATCGTACTGAAGCTCTTGACTACAGAACAAAAAGCAAAGAGGGTTGAGTGCTATTTGGAAGGAAGCTAAAAACAACGAATAGAAGCTAACAGGGAACCGACAACAATGTTGATTGTTTTATTTGAGTCTAGAGGCATTGTTCACAAGAAATTGGTCTCGCCCGGCCAAAGATGGTGATTGAAGCTCAATCACCGTGACAGTCCACCCGCATTATTCACCCGATTTGGTCCTTTGGGACATCTTGTTCCCAAAATGCAAAATGCTACGGAGGCGTCAGCCGATGTGGAAGCCATAAAGGAAGAAACAACATACAACTAATGCTTTTCAACAATGTTATCAACAGTGGAAAAGGCGTTGGCTGGAGTACAGGGAGAGTATTTTGAACGAGATTATTTGGTAATACCTGAATAATTCTATAATAGTTAAAATAAAGCTATTTTTTAACTTTTATAATGATATTATTGTCCTTCTTAATATGTAATTTTTTTATTTGAAACTCATTTTGGTCAAAAAATGGAATTAAATCACGATGATTTCTATGACTTTCGATGACGATTACATCAACAGCAGTGAGCCGATCAACTTGCTATGACTTTTGGTGATGAAGCTTTATCTAAAGTCACCATGTTTCACCGATTTTTCGAATACAATCGTGGTCGTACTTAGCTACAGGATTAATTCGGTTGTTGTGGCAGAAAACATCGATGCTGTGCGTAAACTGATATTGCAATATCGTCAAGTAACATACCGTGCATTGAGCTATAATTGGGCATTAGTTCCACTCGCATAAATTTAATATTGCATGAACATTTGGCTGTCAATAAGATTTGTTCGCGTTGGATACCGCATCATTTAACAATCTCTCAAAAAAAAAATGTGACGATTGGTGCAAGAAACATCTAAAAAAAGTGCTTTATAAGATGATAAGATCTTGACCAGCGACGAATCATGGATTTATACATGTGAACCCGAAACTAAAAAACAATCGACTGTGTAGGTCTTTCAAGACGTGCCAAATCCAACAAAAGTTCTTCACCCACAAGGTACTTAGAAACAAATGGTCGTCTATTTTCTCAAAATAAATGGATATGTCACCACCGTTCCATTAGAGCAATGTAAAACGGTCAATCCTGAATGGTATATCAGCATTTTTACGAAAATATCAACAAAACCGATTGCAGAAGATGAATAATTTTCCACTACAACGATACGAGCTCTTACATATCAGTTCAAACAAAAACGTATTTGAACAGTCAAAATATCGAATTGATGGGTTATCCGTTGTACAGTCCTTGTTTGGCACCCAATGATCTCTTCTTATTCTCGCATATCAAAAATAAATAGCGAGGTCAACGTTTTTCTTCGCCCGAAGAAAAGGTTGTTGCGTTCAATTCACATGTTTTGGAGATAACTCAATCGGAATGGAAAAAAATGTTTCCATAATTGATTCAAACGCTTGCAAAAGTGTATTGACCTTAATGGAGAATATTTTCAAAAAAAAAAAAAATAAAACCGTATCCAATTATAGATATTTGCTTCTATTTGTCTATCTTAAAACTTAAGTAGCAACCCTCGTATGTCTAATTTTGAAACACAACAGGGTCGACCAGCTTAAAGACAACAAGAACAAAGAGAATAAGGAAGTCAAACGGAACAGGAAATTTCCGAAACTAAAGATGATTTTTCTAAAGCTGTTTTAAAGATTGATGTTCTTAGAAAAGGAAATAAAACTTCATTGACAATTACCTGTTGAGGTGAAACTGACTTTATGATATGTTGAAAAAAACCAACCTAAACGTTTTTTAGCTGATTTAACACATTTAAAGGACCTATTATCCAAAAAAATTGCAATTCATAGTAAAATTAAAAACAAATTTCTAAAAGTCGTATGGAAACGGTTAAAAAGTACATTTTCCAATATATAGGCACGGTCTTACATACAGATTTGGAAAACAAGCCCAAGCAGCTTGGTTTTCTTCTTGTCTGGATTCTAAGTGTTTGAGATAGCTATGGCGCAGCGCTGCTGTCTAGAGAGGCTTAAGATGGACGTAATAAAAAATAAAAATTTTGAGAGCATGTTTACAACTATTATGATTCTTTACTATTTAACCACTCTTGTATAATTAGGTAACATATTTACTACTTTTATTTATAACAATTCATTACTTATACTAATAATAATAACTATTATCATTAGATCAACTTAATTTCACACCATCTCTTGATTACAGAGCCAATTATGGTGGCCAGAGAGTGAAGGAATTTAGCGCCCATGAAATGAACCCACTCCGCTTCCCTTGTTTCCAGACAGAGCAAAGCAACGCCGTTTTTCACCAGCATGGTTGTCGAAGAAAGCTTTAGCCCTTGTTAGGTATATCCTTCGGAATTTTTCCGTTTGAGGTATTTTGCAACGCGTCAACGGTAAAGTGCACAGGGCCAGAATGTACATACCTTATTGGTGATGGTAAAACTTCTTGACATGATTTTTTCCTCATCGTGAAAACACAACAATGAAGCGCCCATTATCTTTCACACGTTTGATCTCAAAAGTATCAAATCATCTCTACGATATACGCTAAGATCCCAAAGACTAAAATCACTTTTGCAAGTGAATATTGTTCATCTGAAGCCTCGCATAGAAATTTGATAACTTGTTGTACCGTTACTACTTTGGACTTTTTTGATATATAACCTGACCTTCAAAAAAGAAATAGTTTTTGGATATTTTGTGTTGCCAGCAATTTCTTTTATAGCTAAACAACTCTGTAGCATTGAGAACCGATTTCATAATGAGGAAGATTTCATATTCTTTGCTCAACAAAATAAACTAGAAGAATATCATCACTTACAGTTTTAACTTTTTTGAAATCTCACCATTTCATAAAAGGTTGATACTCGTGTTCATATCTCTACCTAGATTTTGCTGATAACAAAGCAGCACTGGCTTGTGTCGCTAGCTCTAATATACTTTTAGTAATATCTGGATTTTTCTTTGAGGAAAATTTCTAAAATTAACATAAATTAAACTAACAGAAAATGAAACAATGCCGATAATAGATATATCGTTGCTAAGGAAATGTTAATCACGTTTGGTACTATTTCGATGTATAATGATTACTTTGATTTAAATTTTTTGCTTCAGTTGGAATCTAATTAAAATCAATTGATTTGATTCAAGTATAGAACAAGTACAATACAAGATTATACTGAAAACAGATCCCATGGGCTGTTTTCAGTTGCCGTGGATACATATTAATTTATTTCGATTTTGACGTTTCAAATATTTGATATTTAAAAATGTCATGATTTGGTTGTAATACTGACAAGAGTATTAATGAAATTATAGAACCAAACATCATAATCAAATTATTAACAGCGTACGTATTGAAAATACATTTTCATCAGTGATAGAAACTAATACGTCTGGATCTTCACTAAACTTTTCTAATTGTTCTTTTATTAATTGCACTTTTAAATAAATTGTTTCCACTCTGTCGTTTTTCATATCTAGCAAAAAGTTTTCTATCCGAATAACCCTCGAAAATTGAGGTGGTCAAAAATTTTATAACAACTTTCTCAAGCTTGTTGCTTATAGGCAACAGTCAACGGCTGTGTTTTTGTGTTTTCAAGCAAGCAAAAAGCTTTCGAAATCGATTATAAAATTTTTTCGAAAAATTATCAATGTCCTTGGGTTACTACCACTGGAAATAAAATTGTTTTTTTTTGCTTTCAGATAAGTATAATAGAAAGTATCGTTCTTTACACGTCTCGAATTGGATCTTTCTGTACTTGTATGACTTCCTGTGTTCGGCCTCGTCTCACGAGCTCTGTTTAATCCTTATTTCCTCCTAATGAAATAGTAATACTATTTTTTTCGTATTGTTCTTATTAAATATAATCGACCACTGTAAGGTAGAAAAAATGAATGACTTGTTATAAACTAACGACGTATTGAACTATCACATTTCCACGTATATTAGTAAATGTATCTATCATTCAGTATTTAATTCAATTTATTTTTACTGTATCCCTCTTCTATTCATCTTGTTCTGTTATATGAAACGAATGAACGACAGATATACGGAAAACAGTTCCCCTATTCTATTCTATTAACGGCCTGTCTTAAAATACGAGGCAATTTTTGTCTTTTTGGAAAAATGAGTAAGTCCCAGGTGGATAATATTGTTAAAAGCCACTTGTTTTCAACTGAAATTTCAACGTGTATATACAGGATGTTATTACTATTACCGTAATACATAAAAAAAAAACAAAAAATTAGAACGAAAATATATAAGTTTTAAGAAGCCTAGCATTTATAGATAAATTAGTTGTGAGGAGGAAAACAGAAGATAACAAAACGGGCACAAAACACATTACCATCTTATACAACAGTGAATTGATTAAACTCTTTTAAAATAACTTTGAGGATGACACACTACTTCAAAAACTTTGTTTGGAAAGTTAACTATTACAACATGATGGTCATGACGTCACAGTTGGGTTGTCTATTAACTGCTTAATAGTGGTAAAATTTAACACGTACTTATGGCGCCCATAGAGATATCACGTGGTCCTCACTCGCAGTCACCTTAACCTACAGAGCTGCTGATATCTATTTGAAAATATTGACTTGAATTGAATCTGGATAAGTTGTCACGTGGTGGTACTTTGTTTCATTTACAAAATGTGCTATAGTCCCGTCAATGAATACATAAAACAGGCAATCTTCGGAAGTCCTCAAGAACAGCTCAGATTTTGATGGTTTTTTTTATATTCTTTAAAATCATAAACCTCTTGGAGTGGGGACGGAACTATTTATCTTATTTAAACAATATCTGTGAATTTATGCACAAAAAAACATTTCCACTATTCAATATCCTTTTAAAAACTTTAAAATATATTAATGAATGTTATAAACAATTACTTATAAGTTTGTTCTGTGTAGTAATGACATGGAATTAATTTGTGGACCAAAATATGAATTTTTCATTGACCATAGAAAATTCATTATTTTATATACATTTAATTTTCATTCTCATTTCGCGTTTCGGAGACTTCTTCATCTTCTTCAAGTGGTGGGTGGTTACTGCAGTCATTTCCACAACAAACTATGCAGGCTGGTGAGCAATGAAGACCACTTTTTCTGCAGCCACACGCTGAACCGCATCCTGTTTGGCAAGAGCAAAATATCAATTTTAAAGCGTTGTCAGGTGCTGCTGGTTGTGTCATTTTGATTGGTTTTAAATAATTCTCTTTTCGCCAACCCCATTCTTCAGGTGATATCGATGAATTATTTTTTCATTGTTGAACTTGTAAGTAGACTCTTTTAATATGTTGTTTTGCTGCATCATCTGTCGGAGGTAAGGAATTAAGTTGTACGCTTTTATTTTTTGAAGCTAATGCTATGAAACGTTTATATCGTAGTTCATTCAAGCATTTGGCAGTTTTAGCATTATACATTGTTAGAATACAATCAATACCATCATTAAAAAGCAAACATTTCTCTATCATCAGGTGCTAAAGCCATCAATAAAACTAACACAGCAATATCTTCAGCTACAACAACTACTTGAAGATAAGAACAATCTATAGCAGATTGCACAATTAATCGATCAACATCTCTTTCGGCTTGACTCCACTCAATATTATTTTCGCCTAGTTTTTGCAGAGAAGATTAATAAACGTATTTTTATTTTTGCTATTACCTAAAAGTTTCTCTTTCGTTGTGTTTAAAGGCATGTCTTCTTCAAATAAATAATCAATGGAAGTATTGCCGATATATCTACGATTTCTCTCAAACAATTTAGTTCCATCATTACTATCCATCAAATACAACTTTAACAATTAGTGCCATAATTATTACGTAAATATCTAATATACTGTTGACAAATATCTGCAAATTTCTTATTTTTTTCTCATTTTAATCTATGAAGCAGCATACCACCATCAATAATATAGAAAAATTTAGTAACATCACTAACATCCGTTTGGCATTGTACAAAGGCACCATATAATGTTGATTTGGTCGTTTTCCTCATTCCAGCGTTATCAAACAGTGAAAGAGGATAGGGAGTCAGCTTGTAATCAAAATATTGGCGAAGTTCATCATTACTTTTTCTTAAAAAGCATAAACGTTGGAAAATTAAATTTGGATCTATAGCGACTGCAGTATTATTAACTTTGATTTTACCGCTCATGATTAGCTGAATAATTCTATTTAGAAAATTGGTCAATAAAATCGCCTCGATATGACTTGACATATATATTAGTGGAAAAAAAGGAACATCGAAAATAATATAAAGAAAAATATACTGATGAGATCCTCGTCCACATATGTGTAAGCAAAAAGAAGTATTTGTAGCGTATGCAGGTAACACATTAATGTTTTTTTTTTTTATTTTAATATTAAATTATTGTTAAAAACTTTTTTGTAACAACTATTTGTTACAATAAGATTAATATATGGAGATTTTTTTACAAAAAAATAGAGACTAAACTGAATTTTTTATATAAATGTCGTTAATATTGTTTAAACAATATAAATAGTTCCGTCCCCGATCTGAGAGGTTTCTGATTTTAAATAATATAAAAAAACAGAATTTAAAAAAAAAATTCATCAAAATCGGAGTTGTTCTTGAGGACTTCCAAAGTAATACTTCATTGACACGACTACTTGAGTTCGTCACAACGGTTACCACACTGACGTCAATATATTAAATCTGACATAGCTATCATAGATTTTGTCATCAGAACGTGTTGTCAGACGAGTGCTATCAGAGTACAGATACATTCATATCTGTCAAAAAAAGGAATTAAAACGTGAACAATTTCATGCCATGACTTTTTCAGACTTGAATTAAACTAACAGCTTCGCTTCGTCTTTTATGAAGCACCATCTCGAGCCACCGTGTTTCACTGGTTTTCCGAATTCAATCGTGGTCGCACTTCGCCACAGTATGAATCCCGTGAAGGTCGTAAACTGATATTGTAAGATCGCCATATGACATACCGTAAGATTGAGGCATACTTGAGAATTAGTTCCACTTGCATACATTCAATATTGCATGAACATTTGGCAGTCAACAAAATTTGTTCGCCCACAAAAAGCTCGTGTCGATTTATGAATGAAATGCTGAAAAAAATTCAATATAATAGACTGTATGGGTCCTTTAAGACGAGTCAAATTCAACAAACATTGTTCGCGCACGAAGCACTTCAAAGCAAATGGTCGTCAGTTATTTCGGAATAACTGGACATGTCGCAACTGTTTCATTATAGCAACGTAGAACGGTCAATTCTAAATGATACACCAGCATTTGTTCGCTAGAAATGTTTAAAAAAATAAGGGGAACCAATTGCAGAAAATGAATCATTTTCCACCACGACGATGCGAGCTTATTGAGAATATTTTGAAAAATTATAAAGCCAGATTCAATTATAAATATTTGTTTTCTTTGTCTAGCTCGAAACTTGATAGTTGCCCTCGCCGTACTGATTCTTTCATTATATGCGTGGTCGTTACAAAAACGTTCATCAACAGCACTACCTGATTGCTAAAAAAGGTGCATGATACATTTCATTTTTGTTTATTGTTATTACGTCTCATACAGAGCAGTTTAATACCCATTGCTCGGGACCCGACCTGAAGACAACGTTAAAGAGCGTCGCATTTGGTACATGTAGTTAAACATTTCCAAGAGAACGCTAAGTGGCGTCATCCTCACTTCCAACTGAGAACCATTGGTCAGGTAGAAATCTAGCATAGTCGCCGATAATATAATAATAACGTCGAAACTAGTCAGTAGTTACACCCTCTCCTTGCAATTGCTAGCCATCAGGATCTTAATATCGACAAAAAGGTCGATTTACATCACGCTCTTCAAAGGGGTTGTATTAGATTGATTAATAGATTACCTACAATATCAATATCAAGATAAAAATCTGATTTAACAACAATAATTTTGTTCAGTTCTCTATCAAGCTATCAATTGAATTTCTGTAGTAGCGTATGGAATATAACTATAGATTTTACTCAAATATTCAAACATTGATTATATCTATTTCTCAACAGTTTATAATTTTTTTAAGCAGGAGAAAAGTTACGACAATAAGATGATTTTGTATTAGCCTCACGAAACTTACACACTGTATATGATGTCTTTAGAGAGTCGTCCTGTTTGTTATAATAGTCATGATAATGCGACCGTCAAGCAATCACTCACTAACTTATAATAATTCATCAGATGAAATTGTCATTTGTCCAGAAGAGCTCCTCAAAGCCACCCACTTATTCCACAAAATATAATTATTTTTTGTTATTTCATAATATATTTTTATGTAATTAATTCTGATGTAATTAATATATAAACTAAATCAGAACAAAGTCTGTATTTTTGCTTAATAAATCTCAAATATCTTGGAATTATGGATTAGGTAACGGTGTATTTATGAAAAAATAAACTAAATACGTTATCAATTATTATATTTCTATTAGAGTTTCGGAGGTAAGTCCTTAGAATGTTAAGTATCGGAGAGAAATAACTACCTACCACCTGAACTGATTATATTTTTAATATATTTTAGTTTGTATTATGGATTTTATATTTAAAATTAAACCTAGTTTTTTCTCATTTCAGAAAATATCAAAATATATTCTTTTACAAGGTTAAAAATTGTGTCTAATATGTTTCAAAATAGAAAATTTCTTTCTTCCAAAATTATATTAAAGTTAATATTATAAAAGTATAATATCTTAAAAGAGAAGGTTTTTTGCATTCAATATTCCAACAAAATATATTAAAACTCGCTTCTCCACAATACAATATTATATTAAAATATGTGTGTTTGTATCAACAGCTCTTATATTCATTTTAATTGTATGCGTCAGACTCATTTCTCAATAAACATTTCTGCTCTTCGTATAACGTCCACTGCATCTAAATTACTTCTCTTTATGTAAAGCCTCATTCAGCTTTCTTGTATTACATCTCAATAGCGTCCTCAAGTTGTTTATTACTTTTTTATCTGTTTACAAACCGATGCTATAAACACGTAATAGAAGTTCCTTTTTTTTAAAATCGACGTCGATAAACTTCACAATGTTATACTGTCACATTTTTTACAACCCTAATCAATTTAATTACTCGTCGAAACATCCTTTAACTACCTCGATCACTACAAATGGTAGATGGATGATAAAAACAGCATAAAAACTCATCTAGGAGCCGATTATTGTTGAACGTTAAAGTGACGTCTACGATTCTGAAGCCTTTCTAAAACTGACACGTACGGTAATGGGCCATTAAATTCGACATTGGGTAGAAAAAGACAAGATTGCCTTTTTTTAATGGGCCGTGATATTTATGTTAACTGACGTTTCTTGTTCTGGAAACGTTGATAAAGAAAATAAAAAGTGCAGTTGTCTATTAGAATTTTGATAACGAAAACTCATACCTATAGCAGGATACCACAAATGTATTGAGTGTCATATTTTCAAGGTAGACCTTTGCGGGAACAAGAAGAGAGGAGTTATTTTACTTATTAGCTCTGACAGGATTTAGAAGAAAGTACGAGGACGTTCCCAGAAGTACCTAGCCTGACCTAGATATGGAGGTAGTTGCTCCAAAACTACCAATGTATTAGAAAGGACACAATTTATAAAGCATGTGATTCAAGTTTGAAGACCTCACATTTTTTAGTATTTGTTTAGCAGCCATCAATACTGAACGTTTTCAGCGAACTTGTGAACATGGAAAAAATTGTTCATCATTATGTTATACAATACTTTTATTTGAAAGGCAAACCAATATAAAAGCTAAATTAGATTCCTCTCTGGGTGAGACTACTCATTCGTTATCAACAGTGAAATATTGGGTAGCAAAGTTTAAACGAGGCTGTACGACCTGCCAGGACCAGCATCGCTGTGATCGACCAAATGAGGTGACGACTGCTGAATGTTGAAGAAAATCTGGACGATCGTGGACTGAAGGTGCGCGAGCTAGTAGATATGAGGGATATTCTATAAAGTGCGGTACATCTCATATTAACTGAAAAGTTGGTTCGAAAGCAGCGACATAGAGACGTTTCCATCTTGTGTTTGGCAATGTTTCAAAGAAAACAAAAAAACTATGTTGAAAAAAGGAGAAACTATCAATGGCGAGTATTATGCGACATTTTGTAATGTTTGAGCAAAGAAAATGTTGTTTCATCAAGACAATGTACCAGCTCACACATCTGTTATTGCAATGGCAAAAATTAATAAATTAAAGTTTCAATTGCTACCTCATGCACCTTATTTGCCAGATTAGGATTATTTTCTGTTCACAGATTCGGGGGTGAAAGATTTTCCAGCAGTTAAGAGGTGATATCGGCAGTTAATGGCTATTTTGAGGAGCTTGATGGTTCTTTAAAAAACATTAGATTCATCAATTTCCAAATGCAATATTCAAATTGATGCTTGATAGAAATATTAAGCGTATTGATTCTAAGAATACACTTTAACACAGTTCAAGAAATTATTATTATAATAATCATATCTATATGTTCTTAAGACGTACGTAATATATTTTTTGAGGGCTTATAAATTGTCGCATATTTGTAGATTACTTTCTTCCTACATTTGAGTTTTAAATTAAATGGTTCCCACCGCAGTTGTATAATTTCTCATGATATGTTTGATTATAAAATTTATAGAAAAGTTATAATGAAGTTACAAGCCAGAACCATGTTCTGAAAATGCGAAAATGGCTTATTTGACATATCTTGGTATTGTAATCGGAGATCAAGACAAGACAAGACGTGGTTTACCCATGTCAGCTGTATCAGATGTAGCGTTTCATTGGTTCAGTGTATGAAAGGAAACAGAAGGAGTATGCTATGATGTAGTAGTATGATATGGCGAGAACTCACCAACTATTTTGCTTCAAAAAACAGTGTATTGACCAACCATTCACGCCAGGTGTTAAAATCTCTTCAACAGTTTGCGTGGTTGCGAATTTCTAGTATCTTCAGCGCTGTTGCGATTTCGGATTGACTCTAACCCGAGTCCTTCCCAGCATTGAGCTCACCAAATTACATTCCGAAATCGACGGAGTTGTTGCTGAGATGTCAAGCAGGAGAGACCATCAGAAAACTGTTCGCTACACCGTAAAATTAACTGTCTCAGTAATTATTAGTACCTTACTCATTTTCGCAGTATTTCAGTTTGTCGTTTTTTACTTTGTGTGAGCATTAAATGTTGATTTTTCGTGAGATAGTCAGTGCCATATTTTTGTTCTTCTTTGATTGTCGTGTATGGATGAACAAACACTATGTGAGGCAAGTTTAGTCGGAAAAGTCCGAATTTCAACTGGGATCTAGAAATGTTTTAATCATGTGCCTCTAGTACACCTAGATATAGATGTAGTGTCCCCTTCTCTTACTACGATACTGGGGACCTAGTATTTACAGCTGATCTGTTAATCTCACTCCTTTTAGAAAGTCTAGATTGTGGGATGGCTGTAGCTGCCAGAGATCTTCGTCTTCTATTTCATACACTTCCAAGTGTAGAGCCTTGGAGTTCGGGAGTGATTCACACTTCGAAACAATTTGGATAGAGGTTTCGTTCTCTGTGCAAAAAAATCTGTACGCCGCATTATCTGCTAATTCTAACGTCTTCAGGTATCTATTGAGGCGACCGTACCAGAAAAAGTATACTTGAAAAATGTCCTTTTGCCACCGTTTTCTATTAAACTACAGATCGACCAACATAGCTTTGCCTCTGAGAATTGGATGCGCAGTAGATTAGTCGAGGATCTCGTGCAGTCAACATCGGTTAGTACAATCAGTGCAGAAATTATTTAGTGAACTGTTGTGATAATTCTGTAAAGTAAGTGAATTCTGTAACAGTAAAGTGAAAAACAAGGTTTTGAGTGGACAAAGCAGAGAAATTGTCAACAATGTCTTAAGATTTATGCAGGCAGAAGCAATGGCTGATGGAATAAGGATTCCTCTTGCGAGGGTAAGAAGTAATGGTAGAAATAAGTCAAAATGTAATAATAATTATTATTTATCATCGAAGGTTCAAGAACGTGTAGCAGAGGCTATGCGTAAGAACCGCAAGGAAAATTAAATCAGAGATGAAGAAAATAGAAGAAGGTTTACAGGAACCGTTTTCAACTTCAAATAAGAAGATAGTGAAACATTCGAACCTCACAATGGATGATGCTGCTTGGCTATTTTACGTAGGTGCATAGTTAATTTCCAGTTCACAGAAAAATGAATACCTACGCTCAGGGTAATTCGTAGAAATATCATTCGCGATATGGACTATCAGGGTTGCAAAGAGTCTTTGAAAAAAAACATTCATAAACTTGGATTTCGATGGAGGAAACAGAAAAATATTGATGGAGCGCCAGCCCATTCGACTACTGAGAATAGAATTCTTAAAAGAAATGCGGACTTACAGAGAAGAGGGAGGACCTATTATTTACATAGTTGAAACTTCATGCTACACACACGCACCAAAAAGGTTGGAGTGATAATACCGAGGATGGTCTAAAAAACCCTATTAGTAAAGAGCAACGTTTAATCATAGTACATGCAGGTGGAGAAAATGGATTTGTGCCTAATGCTTATATAAGATGGAAATCGAATTGCAATACAGGTGATTATCATAATAAGATGAATTTATATAATTATAAGAAATGGGTGTCAGAACAGTTGATTCCGGATTTGCCGCCAAAGAGCGTTGTGGTTATCGATAATGCACCTTATCATAATAAACAAATCAAGAAAATCCCAACGACATTGAACAAAAAAGCCTAGATGCAATCATGGTTATCGGAGAGAAATATTTAATAAAACGATGCTGAAACCTGAATGATATGCCCTATAAGCCAAAATATAAGCGACTACCACCATATCATCCGGATTTGAATCCAATCGAATCGGTTTGGGACGAACTCAAAAACTATGTTGCAAATAAAAATTTATCTTTTAATTTCAACAATTTTCTCCAGAGCAGTGGAAATCTCTTAGCAAAAGAGCCAAGAAATTTGAGGACGATTTCACGACGAATGAACCCATAATAGACATTATCGTAGATGATCTGATTATTGATTTAAATGAAGAGGATAGCGATACTGAATCAGAACAGGAAGATGAAGATTGTAATCTATCCGGAATCGAGGAACTACCCGTCGTATTATAATTTATAGGCAGTGATACTCAAAAAATTCGTAAAAATTGTTAAATAATGATTTATTCATTAAATAACCATCCATTTAAAGGTTATCCATTTTTCCCAATAATCCGATATGTTTTAATCCTTAACTTTTATTTAAATGAATTTTGACTAGGATTACAATATAGAACATTGAATCAGGTAGAAAGTATATCACTATGTGCTGTGACTATTAATACATCTACAATAAATAATACTCTCTAGTAATTATCATATTATGTATAATTCCTTTAATTATACTCTGTGGATGAATGAATAAGGATGTTGAGATTCCTATCCTTTACTGTTTTGTCGTTATGGTCAACCGATACCAAATTTGTTTCGACATTGATTCAGGTACTGCATTCAATCAACGGTTTCGACTAAAATTCTTCTCTCCATTGTACTTCCCGGTGGAAGGGCGAAGTCGGGAACCCTCTCATTTTATCGTTTGCGCATCTCAGAGGCAAAGCTATGTTGGTCGATCTGTAACTAACTAAGAAAAAATTTTTTGAAGGCTATGAATAAAGAAGACGAAGGATTCAAATACTTAAGACAAGTCTTTGCTCAGTTAAAAGAAAGTCACAAATTAAAAAGTTGCTGGGCGATATTCATTTTATACAAAAGCTTACTACGCAAGAGCTTCGAGCTTGGAACTTATTGGTAAGTGTCGTGAAGGGTTTTTTGGACAAAAATATGGATTTGGCTTGATTTAGAAGACTCATACAGTCGATTGTTGTTTAGTTTCGGGTTCAAATGCATAGATCCATGATTCATCGCCTGTCACTATCTTATAGACGTCTTTTGAAACTACTTGATTGAATTTTTTCAAAATTTCATTGCACTAATGCCCAAGTAGCCTCAATCTCACGGTATGTTACATGACGATCTTGCAGCATACACACAAGCTCGTTATTTTCTGACACACGAGCCGATTTTGGACTACCTTCACGGGATTCATCCTGTAGCGAAGTGCGACCACGATAGAATTCGTAAAACCAGCGAAACCCGGTGGCTCCAGATGGTGCTTCATCACCAAAAATCGAAGTGAGTTGATCGACACACTGCTGTTGGTTTAATTTACGTCGAAAATCGCGATTTAATTCCATTTTTTGGCCAAAATGAATCTATCTAACAATTCAAATTGCAACACGTTCTGAGTACGTTCACCATTAAAAATGTCAAACACTATTATGTCGAAAAACTTAAGTAGCAGCCCTCGTACACACATAAATTTTAAAGATTTCTCTTATTGACGTGAATTCTGTTTTATTTCATATATTGATTAGATAATACAGCGTTTGATTGGTTATTCATGTTTTGGAGAGTGAAAAATGTAGATATCAAGGATTAATAATAGCAAAGGAAACACAAATACGATTTTAAGAGAAGCTGGCTTTCACTTATTGAAGAAGAGAAAATTAAAATAAATCAAAACTCCACCAGTTTTTCATATAGACAGGAAATATTGGGGTTACAATTTAAGAAGAAGTGATTAGCATGGTTTGGGGAGAGATAATCACAAGCTGGTTTTGATTTATTTGCGGACGCGATTGAGGCGTAGCATAGCATTAAATATTTACGGCTTATATTCAGTGGGGATCCTCTAGAGAGAGTTTTCCAAATAAAAATGATAAAAGAGAATATTACATGCCACTTTTCCAATTTCTTCATTTCTTTCGACCTTGAAAGAAAGGTTTAATATTATGGAAGAATCATTCATTTTTCAAATTGAGTTTATTCAAAAGTATTATACTCAATATCTGGATGCGCGTACATGAAAATTACATCTTTTTTCAAAAGCAATGAGAAATCATTGTATTCAAGTAATGATTTCGCAACAATAGTCTGACCTTTCTCTAGTTATATACTGCGACGAATATTGATTAATATTCTTCTTCTAAAAACAAGAGTTAGATTGACTTTTTGGCCATATCTCTGAAAGAATTACGCTGTCCTGACGAGATCCAAGTAGAATTAAATCGGTCGATAAACTATGCTATTTTCCTTGCAATTGTGAGATAATGTTTAGTTTTTGTATTGGAATATTTGTCGACCTGAGAATATTACAATGAACAGTGCGAATGAATATTGAATTTTCACAGTTAAAAAAATTAGATATACATCAATCATCAACTCATAGTGATTTTCTTTAACTGATGTAATGAAATAGAGTTGTGAATTTCAAATAAATTCAATAAATTGGAATCAAATTCAGAATTGATTCCTAATCATTTGGTAACCAATTTAAATGCTTGATTACGAGCTTAATCAAAATATCGAGAACCTCTACAACTTATCGGTAATCAATAACTATTAGAATTCATATGATCCACGAATACGAAACTATAACTGAAAATTCAGAGCTTCGAAAGATTCTTTTGAAAGTACGCATGCGATCGGACCCTAAACTGATTCGGGATCAAACCCGCGAACATAGCTATGATTTCAAATTACGAAAATGCGTGTGAGTATAATAGGAGAGTTTTGGTTGCCTGAAGGGTGAGTTATATTTTTAGAACAAATTGGTAATGGGTAGAAAGAATATATATAATTGAGGATCACGCTTAAATTACTGTAATATGAAACTCAACGGATATTATATCGACAAAATTACTTGGTTAATGAAAATCAAAAAGTATAAAGTTTTTTGCTTTGCTTTTTATTTATGAAACTATCTTATATAACAAAACTATATAGTCCATAAGTCAGATTAATTAGAGTACATTTGTAAAACCAACTTTTTCGTCTCCCATGGTAAATTTGATCTTAATTTGTATTATATTATTTAAAGTGTGCTTATATTTTTCTATATATTTTTATTTGTATATATTCTAGTTAATTTTTGTATTATACGAGTACAAGGTGGCGTAAAAAGAGCGCATGAATTTCAAACCAGTATAATTTGCTTTATTTTGATTACATATTAACTCTGTCGACATTTTGTGGAGTTGGCGCCGCATGAGAACGACTTCTGTTTGATAACTGAGCCAGTTGTGCGAAAACAGGCAACCCAATGAAGTATTGTGTTGTATATCGAACCATTTCGAGGAACATTGCGTAAAAGCCGTTGAACACTAATAACAGATTCACAGCTTTTGAGGAAATATTCAACAGCGAAAACGCGATGGGGCACGGTCCACTGCGCCGTTGCTACTAAAACTGGATACCCTAACCTACAAAACAACCAGCCCCCGCTCTTCCCACTCCCACTAGTCAACTCAAATTCATGCGTTATTTTTGCGCCACTTTTGTCATTATACATATTTAGCTATTTAAAAAGCGAAAACTGCTTAAAAAGAAAATAATTATCCCGAAAAATGATGAACAACATATTCAAGAAAAGGATAAATAGATACTATAACCAACTAAGAAACAAAACAGAAATTGAACATCTAAACAAAAAACATTTTTCGTTACCATTATTTGGAACTAATACATTATCCAAATATTTCACTAAACTAAAATCTAAAAGATCCAAAACAAAAGGAGTAATATTATAAAAATATAAAATAATGAACTTTGTTATTCAAAAGGATCAACCTACATATTTTGTGTTTTTAGAAATCCTGATTATTTTTCATGTAATATTATTCTCTATACCTAAATGCCACAATTTCGGAGTTATATCTACATTTACAGTATCTCCACCAAAGTAACAATAAATATTGTACATTTAGATGGCTACGATTGAATAAACTCCTTTAATTCGAATATTCTTTAATAATTTATCTGCTAATACAAATCTCTCGTAACAAGGTCTAGTGTCAGTGAGTTAGTAAAACGTTTAATGAAACTGGTGCAGTAAAATATTTATCCAAATCATGGAGCTGAAAACCTACAATAACTGAAGACAAATCTTCAAATGTTTGTGTTATGTTACAAGTAGATCCACATTTGTGAAGTAGAAAAATTCGGAATTTTAGAAAACATACAGTAAAGGCGATTACAGCAGATGCTTAAAATGTTGTCCCTTTACTTCAACACAACAAGCCATGCGATTTTTAAAACTTTGCAAAATATTTTGCAACATCCCTGACTGCTCAATTCTACTTATCTCTGTGGTAATCCTATCTTCTAATTCCTGAATATTGGCAGTTTCTGTTTTATAAACGATGTTTTTTAAGTGATTCCACAAGAAATCGTCTAAAGACGCCTTCCAGTCCATCTTCTGGGAAACACATTATTTAGGTATTGCCTCACCATACACGCAAAGTGAGGTGGGGCACCATCTTGTTGTCGTTTGGGATATTATTATTGTATGAAAATTTCTAATAATGAATTTTTTTTTAAATGTAATTGAAAATACTTCGGTCCATTTAAGTTAGCCTCATTGAAAAGGGAATCAATTATTTTGTCACCTATTATTCCGGCCCATACATTCAGTTTTTCGGGATATTGGATGTGGGCTTCATGCATCCAACGAGGGTTGTTAGGTGACCAGTTTGCGAAATATCAATTTCCCTGGATATTTGCCTTACTCAAGTGTGGATCGTCTTCTAACAGGACACAAACATCTAAAGATTTGACTTTGTTGACTTCTACGCCTATCACCATATCCTAATATCATACAAAAATCAATTCGTTCTTTAATCAGATTAACGATCAAACGGAATCAAATACACGGAAAAGAAAATTTTTAGAAATGGATTATATACCTACATAAAAAGGAGAATACTAACAATGATAAAAAGGACCTGAATAATTTAAGTTAAATTTTTAGTTCTATTTCATAAATTTCATTGCAATTACGAATAATTTGAGTGATGGTTGTTACATATTTTTGAGATGTAAAAACTAAAGGAATATTAATTTTTTTCACATTAAAATAGTGTGAGATGAATAAAGTTTGGTAATCAAAAATTTTCTAACAAAAAATGTAGAAATCAAAATTTCCTATAAAATTGTTCCAGATCACTTGTATGTATTTGTGAAACACACCGAGATTTTTGAACAAAAATCATCAAAATTTTATGCTTTGTTGGATTGGCATTATTCTAATGTCCTTTTGGTATCGAACTGCGACATGACATGTTTTCACGAGTATATCTTGTACAAGATAAAATCTTGTTGTTGACTTTTTAATAGGTTCGTTCCAACCCATCAAAAAACTGTCTTCGGTATGGTGTTTTCTCATTTGAATTTGATCCTTGAGAATGCATCTTACTTTCTTTAATAGCTATTGTATTAAGGATTGAGAAGTGTTTGTTATTTCAATACATTACATATTGTTTGAAAAATCTATTTGAGGCAGACAAACACAGTAGGAAAAGTATTCCAAATACGGGGATGAACATTAGAAGAAAGGAGTTTTAATTTCCCATTTAATGTGACAAAAAAATCTTTTGAAAAATGACTAGAGCAGCTCATTGTATCATAAAGAAATTTTAATATCGAAAATAATAAATCAAAATGAGAAATTCTCATACAAGATAAGAAAAGCATGAAGTACACTTAGTACTTTTCCCCAAAATCGGATTTATATTAGTGCAATCTTTTTTGGAACTACTTCGAAGTGATATAAATCCAATACAATTTTGTGAAAGTACAGTCAGTGAAACAAGTTAGTACCAATTTTTTGGTAACCAAGCATATATTGCGATTCTAAATTTTAATAACAATTTCACAATTTTCAAAATATGTTGCTAATTTTTTTCTTTATATACTGATAAGGTAAAATATAGTTCTATGAAATAAAATCGACAACAAAGTATTAGTAAGGCCCAGAACCGAAACATTTTTTAAAAAATATTCAAAACATCAAAAAGTATTATTACACATAAAGAGTAATTGATTGGAATTTTAAAATATGTAAAATTTGATTGACCTTATTTTAGTCAAATCCTTCACTTGAAGATAGTTGTATTCTCGATTTTTTATAATTTCCTAATTTACTTAAACTGGTTTTAAACTGTGGGCTAAATTTAGACCCACTTTCATTTAATCACTCAATTTATTTAGGCCCTTACACTAAACGAACTTATATAATTAGAATTATCCACTACTTAAATAATTAACTATTTACTACTTTTCTTATTAATTTAAATTCACCGGTTACTTCTCTATTACGTTCCGTTCATCTTGATATTTAATTATAAACTAACTCACGCTGCTAAACAAGCTCGTTATATATAAGAAAGGAATTTCTAGAATTCTAGAAAATAAACAAACAAACAAGTGAATAAAACACCGTACTAGAAATTAGTTCTAAAAAAATAGTATAAACAACTCTCCGCTGCTTATGAAAAAACATATTAAAGACACCGCTATGATAAAAATATGGGTACAAAACATCAAACGAATCGGCTTATTCGCTAAATTATACACTTCCATTATAACCAAACAGGATTGGCTTTGCGGTCTATGTCGTGGACGAGGATTTAACAATATCATTGTGATAATCGCCAGTGCTACTTAACTTGACTTTCACCTATCATATGAATTGTGTACGAAAACTGCATTAACTACGAGGGTTTTGAGATAAATTTTTTCAACCCTAGTCAATTTGATAGGAGATATTGAGCAGTAATCATTCTATATTCTACCTGTATTCGAAATTAACATGTTTTAACAAGCCAAAGACTTTCGTTTCGTGATTTTTGTGATATTTGCTTGAATACGAGGGTTTCTACTTAAGTTTTGAGAGAGAGAAATAAAAAAAAATATTTATAATTGGATGTGGCTCTATTATTTTTGGAAATATTGAGATCATTACACTTTTGCACGCGTCTGTACCAATTGTAGAAATATTTTTTCCATTCTGATTGAGGTACTTCCAAAACATGTTCCATTTGAACTAATCAACCGCTTCCTCAGGTGTAGAAAATCGTTGACTTTTTTGATCTGCAGAAATAAGAAGCAATCATTGAGTACGGCGGATAACCCATCAATTCAATGTTTTTATTGTTCAAAAACGTTTCTATTTTAACTAATGTGTGAGAACTTGCGTTGTCGTAGTGGAAAATGATTCGTCTTCTGCGATTGGTTCTCCTGATTTTTTCGAACGGTGGCGACATCTCTATTATTCCGAAAAAATAGACGACCATTTGTTTCGAGTGCTTCATGCACGAACAACTTTTGTTGGATTTGGCCGATACAATCGATTGTTGTTCAGTTTCGAATTAATATGCATAGACATATCTTATAGACGTCTCTGAAGCATCGCGATTGAATTTTTTAGCATTTATTTACACCAATTCACACGGGATTTATTTTAAGCGATTGTCAAATTATGCAGTATCCAAAGTAAAAAAATCTTTTTAATAACTAAATGTTCATGCAATATTTTATGTATGCAAGTGGAATTAATGCCCCAGTATGCCTCAAACTCACGGTATCTCGCATGATGATCTGGTAATATCAGTTTACCCAAAGCATCGATGTTTTCTGGCACGACAACCGATTTTGGACGACCTTCAAGAAATTTATCCAGTGGCAAAGTGCGATAATGATTGAATTCGGTAAACCAGCGACACGGTGGCTCGAAATGGTGCTTTATCACCAAAAGTAGAAGCGAGTTGATCGGCACACTGCTGTTGATGTATTCCTCGTCGAGAGTAATCGAAAAAATCATCGCGCGACATTGTTTGGCAAAACTTACTTTTGGACAATATAAAAATTTAAGTGTTTTCAACTTTTGTCCGAGACTATACCAACAATACAATTTCAAGTTGAAGATTGTCAACTTACAATTCAAATTTTACTTGTTCGGGAATTATTAATTAATATGTAGAATAACCGAAATAATGTTTTTACTTTATGTTTGTGTAACAGAACTGTAAATGTTGTTGCTTGTTTCAAGTTTATTTTTAATGGCATCATAATCATAATAAAAAGGTACAAAAATTGTGGGTAGGTACTTGTTTTACATCTTTGCATTTAATATGCTATATTTGCTAAACGGCGTACAGTTTGGTCAAAATTTATCTGCACTAAACACTCTGACTTTTACACATTGCGTTCGCGCCTTAATTGTTTCTCATTTGTTCTCTTACTGACACAAAAGACAGTTGACATAAATCAAGTCCTATGTAAGTGTATCCTATATTATTAGAAATGTTTCAAAATATACGTTTTTATTTTACAATCTTTTGATTTAAAGTAATGCGCAGAACAACTCAGAATAATGGGTACTAAATTGTAACCAGAGAAATACCGTGCACATACAATTCAAATACTCAAACTGACAATGATTAGAATTTTATGAAATATACTATTTATAGATACCAACAAAACATTGTTTCACAAAATATTTTTTTCTCCAATAATTCTACGTTTACTCTACGTAGAATGGCAAACAAGCAAAATTAACGATATTGGAGTACGCAAAATCCACAGTGGATGAGGGAATTCAATATCACAGAATAATTGGACCATATTTTTTGAGGGGATAATACCTGGGAGAGTTACTATTCAATATATGCTTTAAGATAACTTTTCCTTGTCAATGAATCAACTTTGTCGAACAATTTCAAATCATTTATTTTTTATCTATAAAAAGAGATGTAGAGGAAACATATCCTTCCTACCGAATGGGTATATATAAATATTGTTACTTACCACATCACCCAATAACTCGCGTGACTATGAAAAACACATTTTTTGCCAAAAAATTGATTGAATTCTTCAATGTAATCTTCTTCAAGAGCAATACAATCATTTCAATGTCTCCCTAACTTTTCAATTCGTGCATGTAGAAGGATTTGTCTTGTTCCTCAAAATACTTCCGTTTCAGCAATTGCTTCTTCATTTGAGCTTAATAACCAATAGTCACTCGGGGCCAGATCTGGACGATACGGTGGATGAGGAAGCAATTCGAAGTCTAATTCGTTCAATGTAACTATCTTTGCCATCTACTTGTGAATCTGTTCATTGTCTTAGTGATTTTTTCTTCGACATATGAGGCCGTTTTTCTTTCATTTTTGCATTTAAACGATCTAACAATTCTATGTAGTATTTGCTATTGATTGTCACTCCCTTTCGGAGATAGTCGACGAACAATATTCCAGGCGTATCTGAAAATACTGAGGCCATAACCTTCCCAGCAGACTGTTGTGTCTTAAGACGCTTCGGACTTGGTTCACCGGCCGCAGTCCACTCAGATGATGTCCGTTTTGATTCCGGAGTGAAGTGTGAACCATGTTTCATCCATTATCACATATTGTCGCAAAAAATCTCTGATTTATTACGAGTAAACATAGCTAAACACTGCTGGGAATCATCAACACATTGTTGTTTTTGTTTAGCTATGGGTAATTGTGAACATACTGTCTTCTGCTATTTTTACGGCCTCAGCTTTCTCGTGCAATTTCAATTTACGATTAGATATAACCAATATGTAGACTTTTTTGATATTTTCTCGAGTAACCTCAATTTGATGACCAGAGCGTTCACCATCATAGGTGTCTGTACGACCACATCTAAATTCAGCAAACCAATAACAAATGGAGTATAGATATCACTTTTGAAGCTATTACTAAGTATGTACAGTATTTTTAGTAGTAGTTTTAAATCCATTGTTTTTAAAATAACAACAGTAGTTTCACTTGAATGGCTGTCACTTTTTTCTGACTAATCGAAATGCCATGAAATTTCACACATATTCTTTTGAAAGTTGGTACTTCATAAACGTCATATGGATTTGACAATGGCAGCACCATCTGTGTATCAGTCACACGACCTATTAAGTTATGTCATACGTCAAATTCTACTTAGTTGTGTATGTTATGGTGTTAATTATTACAATTACAAAAAATTGATTTTCTATTGCTAACGTTCAGAATAAAGAAGTGAACGTGAAAATTTGCTTACTCATAGTTGGGGCTAATTGTATTGAATCCATATCAGTCGTCAAATCTCAAATATTAAATCTGATAAACCAACGCTGTGCCGTTCATTAATTAACTGTTTTTCCCTTCAATTTCACATATTTCCCTTGCTGCCACAGCTTCTTTAAAATTTTGTTTTCAAGAAGTCTTAATAATACTCGTATTTCACATTTATCGCATTCCATACCATAATAATGATACATGACACTACATAATGAACAAAGAGAGAATGAAGAAAAAAAGTAAAGCAACAGTACTATGTATTTAAAGAATTATGGACTATCAAGTTGTGTGGTGTAATCGCAGACTTAATACCTGATATTTTAGTTTAGATAGGAATTTGATTCCTTGAACTGAAATGCTGTTTGCATTATGAGCAGATTCATTCGATTTAATAATACAAATGTTCGTGAAAGGTGAATTTAATCTATTGAACTGCCGTATTGACGAAAAAAAAATTGTTTAAAAATTTATTTCCATATATTGTTATTTATTTTATTCATAATTCTCTCGTTCCTTGTTCTCAGTATAATTTTTGTACTCAAACATATCTATTGAAAAATTGAATTGAAACAATAAATTATTTGGGATGTGATTTCTCCAGAAACTATTAAAAATATTGTTGGCTCAGCAAATAAAAATCAAGAAGGAGTGGATAGAAACCCCTAAAAGTCGTAAAGCGAAGGAAAACCGTTTACTGGGAAAATAGACTTAGCAATTAGGAGTACAATAATCTGAAATAGATGATACAAAGCAAGATAAGGAGAGAAAAGTAAGCAGATTCTAAAAAACCTTTGAATAATTGTACATTTTATGTATTTACAAATTTACATTTTTTAATTATTCGTATGATTCCAACTATTCCACTACACCAACATTCACAAGTGTTGGTATAGTGGAATTGAGAACAGTCTATCCAGTATGAATACCACCAACGGTTCCAGAATTAAGTTGTCTTCAATAATGATAACTGCCCGACATAAACTAGCATTTGCATTATTACTTGATTTAGGTACATATAAATAAATAAATTTTTCAACTCGATTAAATTTGACAGAAGATATTGAGCAGTAATCATTCTACCTTCTACCTCTACTCGAAATTCAAATGTTTTTACAGGCCAATGACTTAATAAATTTCATATCAATTGCAGCTTTTCTTTAAACATCTTTAGTTTTGTGATTGTTTTTGTGATATTTGCTTGATTACTACTTAAGCTTTGAGAAAGACAAATAAAAACAAATATCAATAATTGGATATGGCTTTATTGTTTTTCAAAATATACTCTATTAAGATTAATACACTTTTGCATGCGTTTGAACAATTTGTCGTAGCCTTTTTTCCATTCCGATTGAGGTACCTCAAAAACATGTTTGAACGGTTCAACCGCTTCTTCATGTGTAGAAAAAAAATTGACCTCGCAATTTATTTTTGATCTGCGGGAATTATAAGAAGTCATTTGGTGCCAAAGAAAGACTGTACGGCGGATAACCCATCAATTCGATGTTTCGACTGTTTAAAAACGTTATACGACATATTCACATGAGTGTTACCATATCTCAAAACTTAAGTAGCAACCCTCGTACATTCATAAATATTAAAGAAATAGAGATTATAAGGTATGATCTTCATCATAAACATAAAAATTTTTGTTAGAAATATAATCATGAAAGTTTACGGTTTGGTTTAGTATTAGGAAAATTGAAGCAACGGAAGTAAGTAGAGAACCTTAAAGAAATGGTGATTATAAAATAAATAATTCATAAGTTTTTAAACACCGTTTAAGTACCACAGTTTTTGGTTAATGTTTATAATGCATACCAAAATAGTAGTTCGTAATGGACTATAATTACCACCATTGCAGTCATGGGAATCATTGGACAGACTAGTAAGTAGTTTAATATTCATAAATTTTGACAGAGAAATGCATTGGACCCTTTTAACACTCGGAAATCATACACAGTGTTTCCGTGAACGTGATTAATGAGTACAAGTACATTAAAAATGAATATTTTAATAAAGATTCTTAGTTCGGTCAATTTTCGAAAAACTGGATTGTTGCATAAACGTTAAGAATAACATTAGATTCACTATTCGTGAGATCTGAAATTAACTAAAGTTGTATTCACCAATATATGAATCTCTATGCTTTTTATATACACAAAAGATATCCACAAGGGTTGTTTGAGAAGTTTCTGATCTCAACCTGAAGGTACCAGTACTTGTGCCGTATCAGCTTGACTCACAAACAACGTTCTGGCTGGCCAAAAGCTCCAAAAACCAGAAATATGCATTTGTGGGCTGGAGATTTATGCATGCGTATGCAACTCAAGCAAAATGAGTCGGTTTTTTGTAAGGATTCAGAACTATAGATGGCGGTTTAGGCCGGAAAATTGATATATCTAGAATTTGTTGGCGATACTTATGAGTTTGTGTTCATCGACTATCTCAAATTGCTTGATAAGATGAAGGGAGAAATTGCAAAAAAGCCACCGCATTTGAAGAAAAAGAAAGTGCTTTTCAATCAGGACAATGCACTTTCTCATATTTCAGTGAACACCATGGTTATTCAAAAATTTCACTTCGAATTGGTTGACAATTATTCACCAGATCTAGCCTCCAACGACTTTTTCGTGTTTTCGTATTACACTAAGTAGCTTATGCGTTATGTGAGGTTAGGCTGAAGTGGTGGAGTACAGTTAGAATAGGTCCATTGTGATGATTCAAGAAGATCTTTATTGTACTTGATTCGGTAAACTCAGCTATATGTCTTATTTCCAGACAAAAGATTTCCTCAAATACAATTAGTAAGTGATACCCGAGGGCCACCATTCTCTTTGTAAAAACTGAACTGAAAAATAGACCAATTTCGAGTATATGATTATTACTTGATATTCAAGTGAGCCGAGAAGAATTGAATTGGGATAATGTATTGAAACCCATTCTATACACTAGTTCTACGTTTTATTCTGTAACTGTGAAAATAGGTATAATTTACAATGCGAGAAAAAGTGGTCTTATTTTATTCACTTCATGCACCAGTTGTCAAGTTCAGTCCTGTTGGAATGTTGGGTTCTCAAAAGAAGAATATTCTTATATCAATTTCCGGCCACTTGGGAATATCAATAAAAAGGAATAGAAGACAAAGGAAAATTAGAACAAGAAGCTAAATGTGAAAATTTTATATTCTATTAAAATTTAGTAACAGACTGGTGAAAGCACTTCAAAATAGCGTCGAGTTTACTCTACCATAAGTGGTGTTCAAATCTATATATATTAGATACGTATTTTGTTTGCAATGATATTTTAGTGCGAAAAGTATTCCTACAATCTAGAATCCTAATCCAGAAAAAACAAACCTTGTCTTGTTAAGAGGACAATTTATAGATGCTCGCAGAGAAAGCAATATATCAAATATCCATATAAACGATTCACATTTCAAAATCGTCATATCAAATATAAAAACTCAAGTCTTTTGTTGATTTAATAAACAGTTCTTTCACTAAGTAAAGAATAGTAATTTATGTAACGTGACAATACATATTATTTATTTTCAAAATTGAGTACTTCAATAATAATTTATATTAATTGTTTTACATGTATGTTTTTATACTTTTGATGTGAATTTTTGTGTTTTAGCGCAGATTAAATTTATATCTTCATATCCAATATAATATTATTATTTTTTAATCAAAATTTATGGAAAAACACCTTTATCATTGAAAAAATAAAATAAATAATTTCATCTAATATAAAAATCCAACTTCTTACCTAGTTAACCTGCTTTCATCAGAACGGTTCCATCAAGAGCTTTATACTTCCTTCTTCCCATATTTCAAATAATAAAAATTCACTTCTAATCGATGCACTGTAAAGCAACACTAAAGATTACGGCATATCTCGCAAGTAATAGCTTCTCTCTATAAAACCAGCTCTCATTTATATGATAAAACCATGCAAAAACCGATGTATTGAAAGAAAGACTTGGAGTTTCTGTTTTTCTTCACCACTCCGACACTCTACAATCCTCACGATAACGTATACAAAACTCGCAGCCTATGCACGGGAATCCAAAGCAAATATTTTTACAATACAAGAATATAAAATTGCCTAAAAGCTGAGAATTTGACAGAGCATACACACAGTCTTGCAAGGCCCGGGCAGAAACAAACCTCTCTGATTTATTCCGGAACAACCGTAGTAGGTCTGCGCTGCATCTACCATGAGTGAAAAATCGAAGTTGTCGAAAACGCATGTCGTAACTTCGTCGGGATGGCTTATATTCATCCCTTCTTTGCTAATGTTCACCCTAAATGGTCTCTCTCCACCCAGAGCCGACCCCATCGTATTTTCTCTCTGCTAGTGTCGAAATATACTCTAATGTTTTTTTATATTGTAAAATTTGCCGCATCAAATAGTAAATTAAAGGGTAGATATTACAGGGTTATGTCAAAAATATATCTTTGTCATCGGGATATTTCATAATATACGTGTCATTTTCAAGAATACTTTATAATTTAAAATAATTTAGAGTAATAATCTAGTATATAATAGGAGGTCCAGTAACACTATTGAGTGATGATTTACTTAAGGCCTATGTTTTTAGACTCTTGGCTGAGTACCAACGCGATTTCAAGAGGGTGGCTAAACATCGATATTTTGCAAAAAAAATGAATATTTTGTTTATTAAGTTGAAGCTAACATTTCTTTCAGTAGTTCTCTAGTAACCGACAATCATCGAGACAAAACTGGCAAAACGATTGGACGGTTCTAAGAGGGCAACAACATGCCGCGGAAGCAATGAACCTTTCATTATTCAGTTAAGCTTCATATTATAGTATGTTATTGTATCGACTATTTCAAGTGTGTATGACAATTTGCAGAACAAAATAACGGTTTTAACTATATGGTTGAACAATTTGAACGTCTCGTATGTGTGCCCTTCTCACGTGACATCGATCGTACAATAAAGTATGTTATGAAGCTTTAATTGGAGCTGATATTTTGATACTTGAAAGTGACACAAAAAAATTGTCTTATTTTTTTAATAGGAAATTAAATTCTTTTCAAAAAAGGTTCATAAGAATTTTTTGTATGTCACGTAGTTTCTACGATATAGTGGAAAGAATTCAAACACATATTTTGAAATATGCTTATAACTAGATATTCCTCTTGAAAACTTTTTGCAGATAATGTGATGTTCTAAATGAAGGCGATATTTGTGTTTATTTCAATAATCAGTATTGACCGAGAACTTAAAATTTTTATAATTTTGTCAAAAAAAAATATTTCACTTCATAGAATAGTTTTCTATCGAATGTAAAATTTTAAAAAAATAATCATATTCCCAAAGCAGGTAGTACTGATTACACTATCAAGATTCGTAATTTCGATTTATGGAACTTACCACCAAGCTCGACTGAATTGCACCAAAAAATTACTAAGGATCTTGTATATCGCTAATGTTTGGTTTAATGCACATTTATAGCATGCAATTTAACAGTTACTCCACAACCATTGCTGGCACACCAATATACTCAGGGATATTTTCACTAGAGCCAGCAAAAACAATGAAGTTCACTCTGAATAGGATGAGTACATTCAATAGCAAATATTAAAGTAATATTACATTATCTATATTAATTTGACATTCATGGACATAAAATCTAAAGCAATAAGTTATCTATAGTTTATTTTAGAAAGGTGTAGAGTAATAAAACCTCATTAAGTATGCAAAGGGACCACAGAGTGACCCAAAGAATATTTAAGCCACTTTCATAATTTGACATTGTACAGCCCATTGCAAATTCATTTCAAAGATGTTAATTGCATCTTTTGATGTTACTCATCTCATTTATAATCTCTTTATGCAACAGTTCTCGAAAAACGGCACCATATTTCCAAATCTTCCGGACTTATTTGTGTTTCCGGCAGCAAATATACATTGATTTGTGGATCTTTCGTAGGAGTGGTCATAACTTTTTCCAAAAAGATGTAATAGTTGATGGAAATTCCATTCCAAACAAAGAACAAAAACCAAATCTTTCATATTAAATTCTTTTAACGTTTTTTATATCGGCTGGTCTTTTGGTACAGCTTCTTAAAAGTAGGTTTCTCTTATAATCTTGCTCTACAAGAAGAAAAATTATGATTCTTCAACCATTTTCGACCTTTTGGTACGAAGCATACATCAAAATAATCTACATAAATGAACTAATGTATGAAGAGGACCTGCTAATATTGGCTAAATAAAAAAGAAGAGTTACAAAACGAAATACCGAAGTATAATAATGAAAAGAAGCAATAAGGATTGTAGATAAACATACAAAAGACAGAAATAATGAAAATATATGACAAAGAAGAACTAACTATGCAGATACAAGAACTGGAAAAGAAAAGCCAATTGAGCCAATAAGACATATGTAGCCCTGTACAGAATATGCTTCAACAAAAAAAAAACAAAATAACGAGAATCTACGAATTAGTACTACTACCAATACTGATATATGGGTGCTAATTAACAAAATGAAGCAAACAAAATAGCGGGGGTGAAGAGACTCGATAAAATAAGGAAATAGAAAAACGGTTGAGATGGTTTGAACACATAGTGAGAATGAAGGAGAACTGAACAGAGAAAAGTCAGATCTAGAAGGATGTGGAATGAAGAAATAGGATAAAAACGGGATTGAACTGGAGACGGGCTAAACAAGAAGCAAAAGAATTAAATGGTGAAGAAATATCACCTCTATACCATTACGTAACTCCAAAACACTAGACTTATGAGTGTATGAATTAGAAGATGAAGATCTTTGGCAGCTACATTCATCCCACATTCTGGACTTTCTGTAAGGAGTGGGATCAACAGTCAACACATCAGCTATAAATACTGGGTTTCCCAATACCAAAGCAAGAAAGGGTGACACAATAGATCCTTTGCGTCGTAGTGTTTATGATACTACAGTAGAGACATACATAGATATAAAAACAATATTTTCTTCAACTTTTTACTTTTTATATGTTTTTCATGATGATTTTAGGTCTTTAGGTAAAAATTTACTTTTCGTCAAGTTATTTCATACTGTGACGATTAATACTTCTAAAACTTGACTTCTCTAATTCAAATATTAAGATCAAATGATCTTAATATTTTTCTCATCAATTACATTTTTATTAATGATTCATTACACCATATCTTAATAATATGTATTCTCAGTCGCAATAACCTATGCTCATTAGTTATCTATTGATGTGGTGCAATCATTTTTACTTGCCATGTCGGTTGAAATTATTGTTCAAGTTCATTAAGGACTATTTGTGCTGAGAGATATGTTTTCCGTGACACCAAATTGATGCTGTATCAGGTTCTGCTGATACTTGAACTCAACTCCTCTACGTCTGTGCGTTGAGCGAATATTACTGCTTATTTATGTGATGTAAAACATTTAATACGGCAATTGAATACGTGAAATTGAGACATTTTAAACCGTATCTGTAATATTGCAGCTATCAAATTGATTTTAGTAGTAGTTTATTTAACAGTCAATCTTAGAGCTCACGTGGAATTATTCTAATACGTTCCTCGAGCAAAATATCACAGAAATAAGTAAAATTATCATAAAAGTTTCCAACCTAGACGGAGATGTCAGCACTTATGAATAAAGTTGGGGAATATGTTTGCGAATGCCTTGGGAGATTGTCAATAAAATTTCAACTTTTTTGATAATAGTATAAGTGATTTTGTGCGAAATTTTTCTGAAAATGGAGAAGCAATTTTCCTACGGAAATGAAAAAGGAATTAGACGCTCCATATGAAGACTCTGCACCATTATTCTCGACCGTTAAATTCTGGGCAGCTAAGTTCAAACGTAGACGTACCAGCTTGATGGACGACGATCGTTTGGAACGCCCAAATACTTCACCAAATGGTACTCTACATCAAAATAAGGCTTTTGCCATATACTGACTGAAGAATTATGCAAGCATAAGTTAGCCTCTCACTGCTGGTCACTTTGGATCAAAAGCGCGTTCGAATGAATAGGCCTTATTGATGCGGTCCAAGTAAATAGAGTTGGAATGTTTCCGTCCATTGCAAACTGTAATTGGAACCTGGAACCACCACTACACTTCGGAACAAAATAGACACAGGGCAAACCTGCTTTTATAAGGACACAAAGACGGTTTCGAGATTATCTTTTCATAGGTTAGTAATAGGATTGTGTTCATCGTCTATTTTCAAAATGATTAAATAATGACAGGAAAGTCACATATCATTGCTTGGTAAAGGAAGAAATTTCAAAAAAAGCGACCGCATTTGATGAAAAAAGGAAGTGCTTTTCTATCAGGACAACCCTTCTCACATTTTTGTGATCGCCATGGGTGAAATTCAAGAATTGCATTCGAAACTGGTTGATCTCTCATCTTATTTACCAATTCTTGCCTCCCAACGACGATTTCACATGCAGATGTGAGATTTTGAGGAGAAAGACGGCATTGAGTATATTAAAATTATCTAACAAAATATCGATATTTTCTGTCCTTACCTAACTGCACCCTTCTTCACATAGCGTAACTCATTACAAGTTTAAACGGTGAGCAACCCTTTGGTAAACCACTGTACAATTAAATGCGAGTGGGAAAGGCTCTAAACATCATCGAGCATATTTTACAATGAGAACTAACATATTAACTACCTTTTATAATAACTGTATCAGAACTAAGGTAATAACATAAGAGTTTGGTTGCCAACTTGTTGTCTGTCAAGTGGAAAGGACATTTTTATATAAAATTTACGTTAAAAGTAACATTTTTAATTCAAGCTAACATGATTAAAAATTGAATTTATAAATACTTTTACTACTAGTTAAAAAATAGTTACTTATGCAAAAAGTGCAAAAAGTGTTTATTGCACACGACGTGGATTTGACTAACGATGCCGTTGGGCCGAGTTTGACATCACGTCTTAACGTTTTATTAAAGTGTAAAAAAATAAAAAGCGTAATTAAAGAGCTAAATATTTAATAATTCATTAACACTATCGGTTAACATTGAGAAAGCTAGGAAATAGTATATAGGAATAATTTAACTTAAACATTATTTGTACCCTTAATTTTAAAAGTAAAAGTACAATTTTTGCAATTTTTAATATTAATATTTTCTAATGAATTATTGGGACGTTATATTTACGGTATATATCGATCAAATTTAATCCTTCTTCAGCCTCACCTCTAATCACAAAACTTCGTCTCTTGTCATTTTTTGAACGTGGTACAATTAATATTGAACCTACTTCTTTTGTGTCTTCAATACTCAATTTTTTCAGCACAACTCTACAACATGCTCATGTTATACAAAATATTTTCGGTAACTTTAAAATGTCTCGCAAAAGCTAACAAATATTTACTGACTTACTTTTTTCATCAAATACTGCGAATTTGGAGTTTCTTTTAGAAATTAATTTAATGAAAATATAAATACTTTTGGCTTTTTTACCGAAATCCTGCTTCATAAATGCCATTAATTTTTTGTAATTTTTAATATTAATATCTTCTTTTTATATCTTGCACTAGTGTTATAAAGATCCACTTTTTCCAGTAAATGTAGTTCAATAAAGTTGTATTTATTGCAAGTAACAATTTTATCAAAAATAAGAGTATTTATTTATTGATTTGCAGTGAAATATGTTTGAATAAGGCTAATTTGTGAAACCTTAATAAGAAATTTCTGCACTAAATTGTTTTATTTACCATGTTCTAATAACATAACTAACATTCTCTTATCTATGTATAGTAATAATACCACTGCAAGTAGAACAGTTGTTTATGTAGACTCCTTGCAAAGATAACTAATTTCTTAAAGCATCTTGACATGTATTGCTGCTACTTGAAGATGGTACTAGTTCAGAGTGCTGTTTATCGCTATTTGAAGATGTTGCAGCTGCTAATGCAATAGGAAACTCATCACACAGATTGGAAACGGGAATGATGCTGCCAGCAATTTTATTCTTATTTCCAATAGATTTCTCAATGTACCCCTCAGCGACCGTTGAAGATTTCCATCCTCCGTATCGTTTGATTGTCGTCAGCTCCTGAATTCGCAAGTGAAGACGCTGATGATCTTCAAAAGCAGTGACCAGTAAAGAGCTTCGGATCGAATAATTTTAAATACTGACAACATCTTACCAAACGGTGGATAATGCATTTATTGTTAACGTACTAACAAAAAATCGTCTATAAGATTTCCTAAGAGAGAAGTAGTTTAAAGGGATATAAAAATAACGCTGAACGTTGGTTTTCGTATCCGAAATATATATTAGCAACGAATTTTCTAATTCTTCTATTTCATCTAACTTCAAACTGCATAGCTCTTCATGGCGACATGCACCAAATATACCGGAAATTATTGCCATTTGCATCATCAAATAATCGGTATCTGGAGCTTCATTCATCTATATATTCGCTGATTAGAATTTTTTATTTCTTCGGACGGTAGTCCACATTATGTCGCTTCAGAATTGCGAAAATTTGTGATATTTGCTGATGTCCATATTATTCTTAATCAGCAAACTAGCTTTTATCATTGAATGGTTAGACCACATTATAGAAGATTTCCACACCTCGGGTTTTCTTTGAAAAAAACCAAAAATACAGTTTCACTAAACTTTCCTTCAACTTTATTCGATTTACACGATGGTACGCAATCTCATATTGTTGTTTCATTTTCAGAGGCAGCAAATCCAATGTTCTGTTCACTGTCCACTGTTCACTGTCCAACGGAACAACAGTGTCGAATTCGGCACGTACGCGTTCAGTTCCAGTATTGAATTTTTCACTATTCATCTTTGTTGTTGCAGTACAATACAAATTGTCAATAAAAACACATCAAATTACCTTGACTTTTTAAAAAGTAAAATAACTGTTTGAATGTTGCCATAACAATATCTCATGACCCTCTGATATTGAAAAAAACATTGATAAACATACATATACATCTACAAATTTCATTAGTTGATGCTTTTGCCTAAAGCAATAAGGAATCGAATTCCGTATTTCTCAATTGATTAATTTCAGTAAAATATAATTAAATATCGCACCTAAGTGGTAAACCTCGGGATATATTTTATTTGAAGTTGAAAATCTCGCTCCGCTTGTTTTTTAATTATCTCCACTCACAAAAAAATCTCAATTTCAACCTTTGTATCATAAATATCAATTATTATCGCCTTTACTAACATAAACCATACTTTTGGAATTATTTTATATCTGCAACAAAAAACGTATGAGATTATTTTCAACCCTATCAATTGTTGAGCAGTGTATTATAATTGCGGTATAGTGGTCAGACTCTTCTACCAAAAAGTTCGATTTCTGGAATTTGAACGTCCTACTCTTATTATTGCCGATTAGGGTCATGAATCAACCACCCATAAAAACTATTGTGTTATAATTTTGGTCCGTTAAATGCTAAAGAGAAGCCACAAGTTCGGTTTTTATATCTTAACAGTGTACACTTTACGATCAGATAATGAGTACCGAAAAATGTAAACATATTAGAAAGTATTATTGGAAGAGTAGCTTTTCAAAAATTGAAAAAAATACAATACAATATTTGGAGAGAGAGATAGAGAAATGCTTTATTGTCAAATAACTAAGAAACAAACATACAAATAACTAAATGAAGACACAAATAGAATAAAATGAACTTTACACAACTACAAAACTACAATGAATAATGAAATTAGCTTTTAAAATGTAGATATATGTGAAATTTTTTATATGTAGAGAGAGAGAGAGAGAAATGCTTTATTGTCAAAAAATTGTGACCATTTGTGGACAAAGGCTTCTACAAACATAAAAATAACTAAATAAAGATACAAATATCATAAAATTTCAATATACAGAAGAAAACCACTATGAATAATAGGTAATTATTCATTAAACCAATATGTAGCATGACCGAAATTAAATATTATTATTAGAATAGAATACGTTTAAAGAATAGAAGGCACTTTCCTGGAAATATGCCCTCAAATTATTGCGAATTGCGGGTAAAGATGATATCAATTTGATTTCAATTGGCAAGTTATTGTACATTTTTTTGCAATGTGAAATATTGAGCCCTCAACTAATTCTGAACGTGGTAGTGATCTGCGTTCCTAAGTGGATTTTTAATCTTTTAAAGAAGTCCCGGCAGTGAGCCCTGTTGTTTAGTCCGATTACATATCCAACAGCTCTCTTTTGTAGTTTCAAGATTCGCTCAAATTGAGTCGCACCAATACATACCCAAGAAGGGAAGGGCTTATCGGAGATGCGACTCAATAAGGGCATAATAAACTGTTAAGGAGATGTATAATCTCAGTTCTTTGGAAACTGGAGGAACTTAATTTCGTGTACTATTCAGAATTGACGGTTTTACGTTGCTCTAATGGAACGGTAGTGACATGTCCAGTTATTCCAAAAAACCAAACCATATTTTAAACCTATTTATGAATAATTCTTAAAGAAAATAAAGAAAATTTTGAAAGGCCGAACTTTTCCTTTGTTGTAAAAAGCTGCAGTATAATCACAGCCTGTATAAGCTTTGGTAGTTATGTATTTGTGTTTACACCTACATGCACTTGATTTAGAGGCGCATGCGCAACTACACTGTTATATCCTTGTCTCTAGCAAGAAAAGTTAAAAGGCTTCTCTCTCTCATTCAAATATTTTTCTTTCAAATTATGAAATTTTATTTTTTTTTATAAAGGCTGCAGATGATTTCAAGGCAACTGCCACTTACAGATATATTCGATTTTTATTTAATTTTCTAAATGTGCTCACAAATTTTTATTAACATGTGAGAGAAATAAATTAAATTTATTTATAACATTGTTCATTGCTTTGTTCATGTGATTTACATGATAAGGAAAAAATTATAATTTCACTGCATGTTGATTAATTAATTATTGTTATTTGTATCAGACCTACGGTGGCAGACATTTTTTCAATAAAATTATAACATTAAAATAAGCCTATAAAAAATTATTATATCTAGTTCCTATTTGTGGATGTGATGTACTCATTTTTGCTTTTAAACAACACATATGTAATATTTTTCTGACACTTCTATTTGAAATTATTGCGCCAGTGACATGAGACAATAAAATATTTTGCAATAATGAAAAAGTTCAACACAACTTACTTCATAAACCGACGTTTGAAAAAAATTTTTCGCCGTTACACATTCTTAAGATATCTCGGGAGAGAAAAAAGATATCGACATGCGACTTTCACTATTTTGATGTTAATTTCATTTACTTTTGAAAAACCTGCTTAAATTTTTATTTTTTTTTATTAAAACGCCCTCTAGCATTCCCGTAGCTAATTTAATTGCTTAGAATTTATATATTTTGTATTGCTAAACAAAAACTTTTTCAAATAACACCAAGTTTATATAAATTCGCTAAGAAGAACCGAACACGCATTTTTTCATTATAAGGATCCCACTCTCCCCCATCTCTGATTTGAAGACATAGACTAAAACTTGTGGAATGAAAAATGCACAGAATTTTTGAAAATTTCGATTATTGTATATAACACGCTAATTAATTGGGTGAAATTTAAAAAGTTTTGCTTTTTTAATTGTATATTTTCAAATGCGCCCTCTACTGGTGGACCTAAAATTAGGAAAATAATTTCCACGTGTTTCTCGACGCCATTTTGTTGGAATTTTTCACTTTTGTTGCAATTTTTTATCGTTGAAGCTGTAAATATAGTCCGTTCCTGAGAGTTGTCCACCTGGTACATTTATATTTAGAGAGAGGGAGAGAGAGATTACATTAAATAATAAAATGTCCAAATCATAAACTCTCGTTTTTCTAAGCGAACGACCAAACTCACCCTTTTTTGGAATGTCACTCTACTGTGAGTTTTGGTCAACTGCAAATACAAATATGAAAACGGTTTAAATTGTTGTCTTTGCAACAAAAATACAATCAAAAATCTTAATCATCCAATTGTAGTTTATTGATTTACAGGGTGGATTCCAAGTAATATATTGGTAGATATAAATCCTACGATATCTTTGCCATAAGATTGTCTTTTAAAGATATGGAATAGGCAAAATATTATATCAACATATTTCGTATAGTTCATTCCAAGATATATTTCGACTTAACTCCATTAAACATCGAATACTCGCCTTTAATAATCCCTAAGTGTCGAGGTTTGGAAACATCTGCCGCAATAGACAAACTGATCAATTAACAAAAACATTAATGTTCACAGTAAAATATAGCGATGCCAATATAAGTAATAACAGTGGCGGCTCTTGATTTGGAGAGAAGATGGTGGCAATTTTCATTCAATACAGAAAAAAACTGATTAACGTTATTGAAATAACGCCGAATTGGTAGTATCTCCACTAAAAATACGAATACTTACTGGATATCTTGTAGTTACTATTATGATATGATGAACTGTTATAGAATAACATAATTAGACACCGTTAATTATTTAGTACTTCAATTATTTGATTTAAATACAGTAACAAAAGTTAAGCAAGACCTGACGACCGATGACCATAACCAATTGCCTAGTCCCCTTTATCCAGCACTGTCATATGAAAAAATAACCAAGTTTATACTGCAGTATAAAAGTATTACTAGGTGCCTATCACCAAAAAGCTAGACACATAATATCTTGTAACCTGTTTAACGTTAGCTGAGAAGTTTCCAGGTAAAAAAATTATAGGTGTAGTTGAAACAGCAATGTTATTCGTTTCTTGTAAATGCTATCTCTCAACAATATTGGCAATTTCAATAAACAAGTAATTACTCGTATTACACAAGACTATCTGTTAACGGGAGATCACAAACCAACGTACAGGATGTACAATAGTGAGTTTATACTGAAACACCTCTTAATTGACTGAACAGCTACTTCAGGAAGACACAAAGAAACTTATAAACTACCTGAAAGCCTGCAAACTAAGTAGTAAAATCTAGATTTAATGATCTTACTCGCTAATAACCCTGCGTGATTGATGCGTAAATAATAAAAAAAGTCATTGGCGTTTCTTATCTTAAAAAAGAGCACCAAATGGATTTCAACTATCATTTATATTAGATACAAGCAATTCTTAATTTTAAAATCAAGTGTTTTCCATTGTAACGATAATTATTATTGAATTGTGAACAATTTTGTCTGTAAGCCTTATGTCTCAACCTACCTTCGCTCAAATATCTTTCAGAGATCATGTCAACAAAAATATCTTAAACATATTTTTTAAAAATTATGACATTGTTATTAAAATTTCTAATAGCATCGAAATCTGCCTGTTTACCTAGGCAATAATTTCTAACTTGTTTCACCAATAGAGCTTTCCCAAAATAGTGGTTTATTGTTATCTTTTACACAGCTGGGCTCTTTGTTTATCTCCTGCACATTTCAGAGGTTTTCTTTGGTTTGCCAAGCAGTACTTCTTCTAATCACTGAAATGAGGAACTAGTAAACGGTAGAAACACACTTCCACTCGATGGAATTGGCATACCAATGTATTGAATACAACATCCATTTTGCACATATCTTTCGGTTAAGTGATGTCGTTACAAGATCTAACATAATCATGTCCTGTATTTTTACTTAATTTAATTACTGAACATTTCCCAAGTCTTATTGACGCTGTTTGATTAAAATGGGTCATTTTTGAGTTGATGAAGCCTAGACTCATCATTATAATGAAAAACAAACAGTCAAGTGGATTTCAAAGAGCCAATCTACTCTAAAAAAGACAAAGACGGTTTCGTCGGCAGGAAAAGTGACGACTACTGTTTTTTGATTGTGTTCATGAAAAGTTAAACCACCAAATCTGACCTCAGTGGCTCTTTCCTGTTTCATAACTTTAAAGTGTCATTTATAGAATCAGGCAAGGACGTTAAGGCATACCTAAGTCTATTTTGTGGAGAAAGACAGCAATAATTATTTGATAAGGTTAAAAACGTTAGAGCATCGGTTTACATAATGCTTATACTAGAAGATTTCATTGAAAAGTGAAAATGATTATGGTGAAAATATTCGTATTTTTGTTTTTTTTTATATAACCCTAGTTTACGAATTAGTTTACCGACCTACACGAACCCACGTGTTGCTTAGACGTAATACCGAAAATTAATAGGTACGACATTTTTTACCGAACACTACTAATATTTATTCATAAATTTATCATTTTCTTGTTTTCATAAGGTCTCTCTATAAATTACAAGCAATTCCAATAATTTATAACATATAATATTGATAAAGTGAAATTCCGTTCGTAACCGACTCTGTAATGTAAGTATCTGTTTAGTATTTTGTTCATCAGTCTTTGATGTTACTGGAATGATTCAGCGGCGCTGTAAAGACACAACATCAATATTCGAAGCTGCCCTCGCTTTCCTTTTTGAGCAAACAACTTTCCGTAATCTACATGATTACACTCAAATATTATAATCAAAAAAATGAAACTGGTTGGATATTGGCAGGAAGCTTAATGGAACGAAATTCACTTGATGCATAAGAAAAACGTCTGCGAGGGTTGATATTCAACGAGAAAAAGATACTTCTCGGAATACAGATTTGGCTCGTGGTAATAAGTGAAACATTTGTAATCAGACTTAATTGGTTTTAACAAAAAGGTAACCATTGTTATCATTTCGTTTGACATAATAAGTACGTTATTATAGTACAGTTGCTGAAAAAAAAATTGAATTTCACTAAATGGATTTCATTGCATTCAATACAAGGTTATACATTACTATTGGACTAAACAGAAAAACAAAATTTAAGGATTAAATCGAATATACCGAGAAGCGTATGGTTCAGTACTGTCTTCGAGAAGAGCAGTATTATTAATATCCCACGACAATTTGGAAGCAATGTTTTACTTTTGTACAAGTAATATACAATATGTAATATGTACAACATATTAGTGAAGTGCCTTATTATTTTTATTTTTGGTAGATGATTCCACAGGCACTTGTCCACTAAAAAGTCTTGATAAATTCACGTTCTAGGTATCTGCAGGTGAACTCCGTGTTTTTTATGAGCCACGTCAGCCTAGCGAATAGTTATTGCAAATACTGCTCTAGGTGGGATTATGTTAGACACCTCGCAAGAGTATCTACCGTGGTAGTATCGGTAAAACAAAGTTAGGTCAACAATCTTTCTTCTACGTTCAAAACTATCCATGTTTCTGGTCAACTCTGGGCTGCCTATAAGTCAAATTGCTCTATTCTGTAGTCGAGCATCTTAAGGGTATGCCAATGCTCTGATAATGGACGTATCTGGGCCTTTTAGAGGATTAAAAGCTGTCGCGGAGTACTTTTGGTCTTGAAAAGCTGCCTTAGCTAATTCGGCCACGTGACTGTGATAGGACAAATTGCTCCCAGCCTCAACACTTAACAAGCAAATTTGTGGTGATGGTGATATTCTATGTCTAGCGGATACCTAAAGTTCCAGCTTTCGTTGGAAAAACAGCATCCTGGCTCTTTGCTGCATTTCCAAGCCTTTCATAAATTATTTGCTCAATACTACCTACGGTAATGCCCAATTCCTCAACCATATCGCGTACAGTATTGCATCAAACTCTCAAAATGAGTTTTTTCACAAAGCTGACGTCCTCATCGGTAACACTTGTTCTGGGGAGCCGCGCATGTTACAAGTTTGTTATCAATTTTCGCCTTTTCGGAAAACGGATTTCATGCAATTTATATATATTCGTATATTTTCGTTTTCTTTTATTTCAAAATTCCATTTGCTTGCATTATTTAGAATATTAATTAACATATTCATTATTTTTTATATTGATTTAATTTTCATGATTATTAACATCCATGTTAATATTAATTATGTAGTTTTATTATCAAGAACCTATACTGCGAAAATAAAATATTATGAACGGAAATGAATTTATGAGGAGAAAATGTAAATACGCGGATATAAAAACGGCGAAATAAATATTTATGAATATATAATACAAAAAATGTAAAGCGTTTATATGAAACATACGAATCTAAAAAAAATTGACAAAAGGAAGTATCGTAATTTAATTCAGTGATCTATATTCAAAGAAAAACTGCTAAATTGATCACGGGAAATATTCTTATTTTATTTGTAATTTAATTTAAGTAATTGGAGAGTTTTAATTTATCAGAGACATAAACCAAGCCTTCTAAGTTGAATTAAAATTCAACTAATTAATTAGGGCATGCAATACTGGTATACTGGTATACCGAAAACCGGGACATTGTCCAAATTTTTGCCGGTATTCACCTTAAAATATCGGTATTTTCGGTATTAGACCATTAACTCTAGTTAATACACGTTACACGGAAGCTTGATTCGAGGAATCCCCCATTTAATTAGAATCAAATCAGATCCCGTCCACTGTTGCTAAAAGCTGTTAGCCAGTGCGGTTTATTTTTTCAGTATGTAGACACAAATTGAAAGTTATTCTTCTGCGATATATGTAAGTGAATTTGGTAGTCCTAGAGTTTAAGGACCAATAAATATGTGTGCCATAGATAAGATCAAATAAATATTTATCAACTAATATGTTGCACAATTTGCAACTTCTTGTAATTTAGGTACAATATCCAATAAATATTATATCAGAACTATCAAATATGCTGCAGATAAATAAATTTCCTATTAATAAAACTTGTTTTATGGTTCCTCAATAACGTTTATTTACTTTTCTAAAATTATTAATCATTTAAAATAATTGTTTTAGAGTATGAATTCGGAATCCAATATATTTCAAGAACACAAAAAAGGGAGCGACGTTAATTCTGTTTGACATTATTATTTAATTGCTAATCAAGGGCAAATAAATAGCAAAATGCACAAAAAATCAGGGAGAATAGACAAGTGGACTTCACATCCACTTGGAAACTCGACATAAGAAAGCTACCAAAAACATTAAATTATTATGTTCAAAATCAATAGAAAGAACAGTTATGTGAAATCCTGATTCATATGGTTGCGCGTCATTGACTACCATTTACAATTTTCTGCTCTTAGGAGGATAAAAGAAAAGGGCTACATGAATATAATGATCTACCAAAATCAGCTGCAACAATAAAATCTACGATCTCTGAATATAGAAAGAGCATAAAGAATTAAAAAATATCTGGTTTAAAATAATTGAAACGCATCCGATTTAGCTTAACATTCGACTAATGGAAAACGGAAATTTGATTGAAGTCTAACATCAGTTATATTTTGCACTTGGCATCCACCTAGCTGCTAGAGAGGTCCTTCACAAAAAAACCTCCTGTTCAGTGACTGCTGATGCTGAAATTGAACCAAATGATTCCGAATCTAGCGATTGTGATAGTGAAGTAGATGATGACAATGATATAGAAACTGACAATGAAGAATATAAAAAGATTACAGATGATTGAGTTTGAATTTGTTGACAATGAAATAAATTTGAATTATGCTTATTTAGCACCGCTGGTAACAAAAATTGGAAGTGTCATTAAAGAACTGATCAATATTTAAAAAATATGCAAAACTACAATTTGGAAAAGAATTTCAATTGGATTTCATAACACGATGAAATAGTTTACACGTTATGCTTGAAAGGTTTTGCGAATTACGGTATTGTGCCCAAAAAACATTCATTGGTTTAAAATCAAACATAGTCTTTTCCGAAGAGAGCTCCTTACCAATGTAAGAGTTATTATTTCGAAACAACCTAATGAGTAACGTATACGCTAGAGGGCGCTATTTATTTCTTTTTTTTTTAATCTAGCTTGAAAAATGTTAAATGGAAACATGCAGTTTTTATTAAGGAATATAAAAGTAGACCAAATTAGCAACAGAATAGCGAAAACCGCATGTCGATATCTTTTTCGTATTACGAGATATCTTAAGAAATGTGTAAATTTTAAGTATTTTCCTTTAAACATGAATTACTTCGGTTTGACTAAACGAATTTTAACATTTTTTGACCTCTCAAAATTGTCTTTCCTTGTTATATTAATAATAGTTCCAATTATTATGTCAATATTACTTATGCTGTCACCGGGAAACTTCCCTGATAGGTGGATAGGACGTGGAGGCCTATTTATTTGGCCAGTCAGGTCACGAGACTTAACCGTCTTAGATTTCTATCTCTGGGGCCGGATTAAAGACCTTGTTTGTGCAATTAGACCCACTACTAGAGATAACATGATCGAGAGAATACGAAACGCCATTCAGAGAATTTCGAGAGCAGAAATTGAGACTGCTGCTCAATCTACTCTTCAAAGAATAAACGCTTGTATCGAAAATGATGGGCGACAATTTGAACATTTAGGTCGTCACTAGCGAGTTACCTTAAGTTATATTTCCATTTTAACTTCCATAACGCAGTTTCCCGGTGACAGCATAAGTAATATTGACATAATAATTGGAACTATCATTAATAGAACAAGTAAAGACAATTTTGAGGAGTCAAAAATGTTAAAATCCGTTCAGCGCCCTCTAGCGTATACGTTACTCATTAGGTTGTTTCGAAATTATAACTCTTACATTGGTAGAAAGGAGCTGTCTTCAAAAAGTCTAAGTTTCCATAGATAGGTTAAGTAGAACTGGACACCTCTTATTTGAAGAGATAGACTAAAACTTGTAAAATCAAATATTCGCTGAATTTCTTGAAGAATACGATAATCATAGTTTAAATGCATCTTAATTAGGCAAAATTTGTAAATGATTCATTTTATAATTTTTGGTATTTAATTACGCCCTCTGGCAGTGGACCTACAACTCTGTAAATAATTTCCAGGTTTTTCTTGAGGTCACTTTTGCTATAAATTTTTTTCTCCAGAAACTGTACTATAAACGGTTCCCGAGATATGGCCGAGAGCCATTCTTATTGGGACACCCGGTACATAGAATTTCTCAGCAATCATCCAAACTATGAACTTTGTTTTTAGGTTTTTATTTGGTAATCAGATTTATGAATATTCTCCTGTAGTCAGAGTCAAGATTACTAACAACATGTTGAGATTCCACATTCAGTGATGCAAGCGTTGCACTTGTTTTATATAAACCGAAGTTTGTGAAAGTTTCCTCTCAAACTACCATGGAAAACAAGTTCCATATGTCTGAAACGGTCTTATGATTTGTTTCTATATAAGGAGTTTGTTTTCGATAGAAAGTTTACGATTCTTATTCACGTGAGTGAATCATATTTAATATTTTGTATAATAAACCGTAGGTTTTGAAATTAATAACTGGCTTTTGAAGTTGCTAATATTATTTACATAAAATATATAATGCTTGTTCTTCTTCTTCTTCTTTCTTCCATAATAGGTGTGGCCTATTCCTTCTTCGACATCTTCTCTAAATTGTCACTCTACCACTTTTGTGGTCAATCTCTACTTCGTGTTCCAATTAAAGATTTATCCCATACTATTTTTACCAGTCTATCGTTTCTCATTCGACTTATATGTTAATACCATTGTTTTTTACGCTTCGATACCCATTCGTTAATGTTATCTACGTCACATAAACGTCAGATGTTTTCGCTTCTTTCTCGGTCTAATAGTGTTTTTTCCGTTTTTTTCATTTCTGTGATCTTCAAGAGTTGTTTCGTTTTCGATGTTTCTGGTCTTGTTTCTCATGTATAGGTTAACGTAGGTCTGATTGTCGCTTTGTGAATTCGTGCATTTATTTCTTGTCTTAGGTGTTTATTTCCCCATTCTGATGAAATCCCGCGATCTTATTTGCTCTAGCTACTTGTCCTCTTGTATCAACTGATCTCCATAACTGGTTATGTCAATTTCAAGGTGCTTGTATTATTTGACATTCTAGTTCTAATTTGCAACTAATGGGCTCTTTTGGTGTTGTCATGCATATTGTTTTTTCAGTCATATTATACTGTTTTCTGGCGAGATTGAAGATATTTAAAAAGCTTTTAAGATCATCTTCATTTTCGGCACATACCAAAGCGTCATCGGCATAGCACATGATACATTGGATTAAAAAAGGCACATTTTAGTTGGATCCAACGAGAACACGAAATGTTTGTTTCTCCATCCTCTAGAAAGCGCTTGTAGCAAATATAAATACAAATCAAAAGGTTTTTTGTGTTCTACAGCGTGAAGAAACATATTCTGTTGTTACTGTGCAAGATACGTTCCGTATTATGTTCACTTTTTGCCCGTTTAGATCATTGGTTTCTGTAGAATTATTTTTTGGTTAGATAATTTCATGGATTGAAACCAGAATGAAAATAAATATATTATTTTAACCGTCTCATATGTTTGTAAAGGAAAAATAAACATTTCTTGTTTTCTATCTATACAGGCTGAATCTCTTGGCTTTAAATTTATTTTGTACACAAGGCCGCTGACTAGATGCTTTGTATATTAAAAGTTTACAATGATTTCTTCGTGGTGTAATGCTGGTCTTTGATTTGTGAAAAAAGAGAGTCGAATGGGCGGAGTGTTCCATTAATAACAGTTACTGCAAAATTATTAGTATCACAAAATATCGATAATATAACGGCGCTAAATATGAATAAGTACAGACCATAAACCATGACTGAAGACAAAATAAAAGGTTTTTGGGTATACTTAAATAGGGCTTCAAATCAACTATTCCGAATAAAAATCTAGGCCAATTGACTATGTATAGTTGCGGCTCGTGGTGGAAAATTTAAGGTGTTCTGCAATGTTTCCAAACGTACCTTGTAGAACCCTTGTCGTCTTTGCCTTCATCAAAAAGATTTTATCGGCTTCCATATTGAAGTGGTAGATTGCTGAAACGATTGCCACGCAAGAAAATATGGATCACTAAGCACTACTTCACGTCTTCACCGAGATTTATAGTTTACTATTTTACTTTTATGGTCTTCAAAGGAAATTCGTAGTTTTTCAACTTTCAAAACTATACTGAACAAAACACTGCAACCATATAAAGCTATCTTTTTCAGTGGATAGCTTGAAAAATGTTATGAATTGATCTTTGCATTGGATTTATAAGAAACGTGTTATTCGATTTAACGATGAAAACATCTGTTCGACCTCTGCGGCTGTTACTACAATGCCAAATTCATACTCTTGCGAGGCGTCTACTAGAAAATGTCAACTAGTCATCTATACCCTCGATTTACTCTATAATCACGCCGTCACGTCCTTTGACTCGTTCGAAAAACAGTCACAAAGCTGGTAATAGGCTAGTGAAACGGATGAAGGCGAGAGGAAGCGAGCTTACCATCCACACTCTCGCAGTTGCGTTGCCTCGTATAGCCTCGTACAAATCCTGAATCGGGCATAATAATTTTTTCATTCAATTTTCTATTAAAAATTTCAGAAGCCGTAGTGCGCCGTTCAATGCACTGCAATCAGTTCTTGGTATAAAGGTCTTGACTGGATTTTCAGTTTTTCTACATTTCCACATTTTATAGAAGTATTCACCAAATATCTTAGTATTAATCAAGTTACAAGGCAACTTCTATACTAGACAGAATCGCATACACTCTATTATAGTATATTATTGTATGTATGACCACAGATTACTACCAATGAGTAGTTGATAAATAACATATTTGATATTATAAAACGTTTTTGGAAAATCAGATAAAATAGTATATGTATATTGGTGATTTATAGAGGGTTATCCAAACTGAACATAAATAGAATCATCAAAGACAATCATATGTAGCCAATAATTAGTGGTAAAAGCATTGCACATACTCTTAAATAGATTTTGTTGGGTGAGAAAATGTTTTGGGACAAAAGTTGAAGTAGAAAATATCGTTATCAACAAAAGGTATTAACATTACAGCCATATTGAATACGATAGTTTAAAAACGATTTATATTACATTTAATATCGTCAGGCGCCGAGATTTTACGAGGATGGTCGCCAAAATACCTGGCCCAACAAAGGAAACACAGAAATTTTGAATATATATATATATATATATATATATATATATATATATATATATATATATATATATATATATATATATATATATATATATTTGTATCTCCTTTTAGCTCCATACAGTTTTGATACCTTTTTATAATAAGAATCGTCAAGCTTCTCAAAATAGCCATATACTGCCGAAATTAACTCTTCACAGCAGGAAAATATTTAACTTCCGTGCCATTTTCTTAAGTCTGGAAACAGAAAAGAGTCCAAGAGGGCTAAATCTGGCGAATAGGGTGCATGAGGTAGGAATTCATTGCCAAACAATCGATAATAACACTTTTTTAAATGTGTACTATGTCTGCCAGTTTGTGCACTTTTAGTCTACGATCATCCAATACCGCTTTGTGGATAATCTTCAACATTTCTGGCGTCGTCATCTCATTTGATCGACCACAGCGATGCTGGTATTCGCAAGTTGTACAGCCTCATTTAAACTATGTCACCCAATATTTTACTGTTGATAACTAAATTGCAGTCTAAGCCAGGGTAGCATATAACTCAGCTTTTATATTGGTTGGGTTAATGGCCTTTAAATAAAAATATTGTATCACATAACGGTGACCAATTTTTACAAATTCACTGAAAACGTTTACAATTGATGGCTGCTAAACAAATACTCTGCAAGGTGGCGTTTTTAACCTAATACAGTGGTATTTTCAACGAACTACCGTCATCTCTAGGTCAGTCTAGGTACTTCCGAAACCATTCTCGCATTAGACTTTTCTAACGAATTTTAGAGTACCAAAATGACGCTGTATAGGAGGTTTCAATTTATTATCTCTTATAATAAACCTAATTTAACTGGGCTATAAAACAGGACATTGACAAATGTAAAAAAACACTAGTGTTTCTGACAAGCAAAATTTTTCTTTCATTATCTATACTATGTGCAAAATTCTTATCTTTTAAACGCTTAACCGACAATTAAAGCTAATTCTCAAATTTTTCAATATTAACAAATTAATTTTACTACCTCATTCGTCTTTCTTAATTGCATGAGTTACATACGTAATGGTTTTGGAAATAGTAGATCAAAAATCAAGAGCATTTATTCAAAAAAACTATTTAGATATATAAAAAGTCTGATTGTGAATTGTAAAAAATCGAAGGAATTAATTTTTAATTATATCACGTATTAATTAAAGTATGTATATATAATTTTCTATAAAATTAGCATAATGAACATAAACTTTAACTGACATTATTTTGTTTGTGGTGTAATCAGTTGAGTTTTGAACTTAGTGTTAAGCGAAAGAAATGATTGTTGAAGATATAATAGAGACGTCACATAGTAAGTACCTATAATTTTTTTCTTCTTACTTCGGTTTTATCATGACATACATAATTATTGAAGAAAAGCAGTAATACTGTCGAGCACAGGAATGAAATTATACTATATATTTCAAAGAAACTATAAAGATTATAAATCCAATGTTCCGCGTTCAAACCTTAACTATATACAACAAAAGTGCGACGTTCGCAGTATAATTTAGGACCGGCTATCAGGCAGACTGCTATAGATATTGAAGCATAGAATCTGAGTGACTTAAATATATTTTGTGACCAATATTAGATATTAGATAATCTCGGAGCATAAGCTCGACGTGCTTTCTCTGAAACTGCTACAAATATTACGGTTTAAGATTAGATGCACTAGAGCGTGAAGGTCGTGTATCTATTACAAGGCTTACTTGAAGTTTGACTGTAGGTAACGTAGCTTTTGTCTATGGATAGCCTCACACTTACAAATGAGGTGTTCAGCTGTTTCCTTTGGTTCCTTTCAGAAACGAGAAGAGCTCTCAGGATTTTTCTGATGTTCTTCAGATGGTAAATCCTCGGGCAGTGTCCAGTATAATTCTCCTTAGTTTATTTTTAAAATCTCTTCTGTTATTTTCGATCTGATGTCTTGCCTCCACTTTTCTGGTTGATTTTTCTTTCCTCCCTTTTTCATGACCATGATTTGATGGTTTTTTGGATCTGATTTTTATTTGTTTTCAAGTTATAGCTTATTAACTAATAAACAAATTATCACATAAAAATTTTCTTAATCATAGCGTTCTTTCAATAAATGTTCGAAAATACCGCCATTGACTTCTAAACATTTTCTGCTTCGTCTACAAAGAGCTTTTGATTCCCAATTGATTCATTTCTTTCTTCTTTAATATTTTATTTTGTAGACTTCATTTCTTATCCAGCCCCATAAACAAAAATCTAGTGGTGGAAATCTTGCAGGCCAATTAATGGGACCTCCACGACCGATCCAACGACCTGGAAAACGTTCGTCCAAATGTTGCTTGACCTGACGAGCGAAATGTGCAGGAGCTCCATCGTGCTGATAGTACATCTGCATTCTAATATTTACAGGAACATCTTCTAATAGGCCTTGTAATTCATTTTGTAAAAAATTAAGGTAGTTGTCACCTGTGAGACGATTCTCCAAAATGAAAGGGCCAATTAAATAACTGTCAACCATACCACACCACACGTTTACAGAAAACCGATGTTGAAAATTGCTTTCGACTATTGCGTGGGGATTTTCGTCCGACCATACATGATAAGAGTGGTTACGAGTTTTATTAATGCCATCACGGGTAAATGTAGTTTCATCCGTAAAGAATATACTCGATAATACACGATGATTATTATTTATCCACCGACAAAACTCCATACGTTTAGCGTAATCCTCTGGTTGTAGGTGTACATGATTAGGATATAAGTCTTGTTCGTGGAGTGTGTTTATTACTCTTTTTTGTGAAATTCCCAATTGACTAGCAATTCTCCTGAGCTAGAAGTTGCATCTTCTTCTACTAGATGCAGAATATTGTTTACTTCTATCAAACCTTGTCGAGTAGCGCGTTCAGATGATATAACATATCATCTGGGAAGCTTACCAGTTTCACAAAATTCGTTAATAACTCTAATAGATACGTTTTTATCAGGATATCTTTGGTGTGGAAAAGTTGACGATATTCTTCAGCAGCAGCTGTAGCATTTCCATTACAGAAACTATAAACAAACACCATATTTGCATATTCTAAATTTGAATAAGTATCTGGCATTTTGCAACACTAACAATCACATAAATTCGAAATTAAAAGTTCAGTTACTGTTCACTCTACACTGACAGTTCATCAAAACTTCATACTTAATTGAATTATGCCATTGTATTGAGTGGTAAATTGTACGTAAAATAACTTTGTAGTTTGCTCTCAGTGAACTCAAAGACTGCAGTTGCATTGTGCGCAATGATCAGAGCATGTACATACGGCGTATGTTTTCCCTTGGAAAATATAAGAGTCCAATTGGATATAAAGCTTTACTCTCCTGATCTAGTTTTTGGTAAATCATAATTTGAAAGACATGGAATTTATGGTAATATCAATGGGCATCTGATTCTTTTAGAATGTTTAGATGCCCTGTCAAATCAACGGTTCTTCTTGTTTGTTTGCCTTTATTGCCATTTTATTGATTCACTTTCTATAAAGTCATTGCAAGGCAAGCCGTCTTTTGCAGCTCATTTATCTAGGATTGTTTCCTCAATTTTAGTTTTTGTTATTGGCCTTCTTGTGAAAGCTGTATTGTTCATGATAAGTACGGATTTACACCTCCAGTTCATTATTTTGGGTTCCACTGACCATTTGTCAGCAATTGTGTAAAGTAATTAGTGTCTTATGACTTACTGCTTGCAGGTATTGTCCCCAAGTCTGTCTTTGATCGAATGTCACTTCAAGATATTCGTATTGTACATATACTGCAGCAAAGAGTCCCGAGGATTTGAATATATTTTGTAACCAATATTTCTAGAAAATCTTTGGAGTATTAGGATGTATTACAATGCTTTTAACAGTGTCGTTCGAATTGTGTTAGATAATAAAAAACGTACTGTTTTTGCATTTGCATAATTTTGAGAAATCGTTATAGTTATGTATATGCAACAATTGTTTATTGCACACGGCATGAAATTTCCAATACATTGAGTGGAATGAACAATTTTTATACGAGTTGCATTGCAAATTTTCAATATACTTATAGAAGGTATTAAAACATTTCTAATCTAACAATATACGATCGAACATCGTGTTACTCACATAAGGGACAAATTGAAATATAGAAAAATTCACTTGATTAACCTACAACTTGTTTATCGCTTTCAAGATATTCCCCAAAAAATGAATCCATTATTTATTTATGCATAAGTTATACAAGAAATGTTTAATTGTATTTTCAATAAATAATTAAACAATAAGTACCTTTTGTTGTAAAGCCGATTGAAAAATTCACATCTGCTATCTTAAGATTGTACATGTACTCCCTGTAAAAGTACAAACAATTGGGCATGAGCCGCCTCTGGCCCTCAGATAGTAGATTAGAAATCATCTATTCCGTCAAACACGGTATATGGAAATACGTCCAATCATCCATTGAAATAATATAAATGTAGAATTACATACGTGAATAAATAATCGTTTAATTCTAATTATATTGAAGTAATCATCATCGTCACTTGCACATAAATAATAATTGGTTCTATTTTCTCTATCGACATATCGAGTTTCCAGAATTCCTTTCCTTCTGTTATATCCTATGGAATTTTGCCAATAGTCGATGTGGAGTCATATCAAAGGTGACGATCACCTAATTTGAATTGTATACTATTTCTAGCGTCATATTACTTCATTCGGAACTGCATTCGTACGGCTGCAATGGTTATTCACAAACTGAATTTGACAGTTATCGTACTTTTTGGTGGGTTATCTCACTCATTTTGAGTGATGCAAATTTTGTTATATTGGAAAAATGGATAAAAAGGAATTTCCTGTGTTAATAAATTATTGCATTTGGAAAAAAGTACTATTATAGCGGATTGATAAACATTATTCGTAATTTGTAATTTGTCCCACGACAATTAACCGTTGAGAAGTGATTTGAACGAAGACGAAGCAAGCAGTCAAAGCTTCAGAGGCTATTACCGACGAAAGCATGTCCCTCCACACCGGATTCCAATTGGCACTCATTTAAGTGAATTGCACTTAATGAGTTAACACCAAAGCGCGGAAAGGCGCAAAAGTCAGAAGGCAATATTATGGCATTAGTATTATGGTATGATTCTGACAAAATATTCATCAACAATCTTTGAAAAGGAAAAAATCTATTACGTAGCGTTATCGAAGTGGTGAGCAGATAAACGGCACCATTTGAAGAAAAAATGATGGTCATTAAGACATCAATGGAAACAGTAGCATAATTGCATGAATTGGGCTTCGAATTGCTTCCACACCCACCGTATTTTCCAGATCTACCTCCCAGCGAGTTTTACCTGTTTTCTGACTTTTATTTTTAGGCTTAAAACAAATCGTTCTGTAATGACAGCTATAATCGTTGTATCGTCTCCAAAGGCAACAATATTAAATAATAAAATCAAATTCTATCACAAAACTGTTAGTTTTGGATGTTGGATGATGATTCAGTCAGTCAGTTTTTTAAACAAATAAATAGATGAAAAATCTTACGAACAATCATAATTAAGTAAATTTTTCTTTATGTGAGTTTATTTCAACAATTTTGATTGACAATTGGTCGATTTACACCTCCTAAAAGTTTCTAGTTAAACTAGATTGCGGTGTAATAATATTATGCCTGATTTTGTAGAAAAGTAAAGCTTTAATAACTCGTTGAATACAGAGGTCGGCATAAGTCTAGCGACGCTCTCGAAAAATCGGCATTAGTCCGGCAGCGCTCATACTCTGTCGAAAAAGTTTAATACGAAGGATACGATACGATACAAGTTCACGATTCAAGAAAGAGTTTATTTTGTTACATATATTTGCGTATGAACGCGGATTACGAAACAACAATTTCCGAACCCGCCGCTACCAAATCGTTCAACAGTGTGAAATATGTACCAGAAATTCTCAAAATCAGGCTCTGTTGCCGCGACGCGCCGCATTTTGTATGATCGGTATCTGTACCAATAACTAGAAAAAAAACTATCTCATCGAGTTTACCGTCAGGGTCTCCTCGACAGACTTCAGGAGGATGATTTCGATTGTAGATTGGAATTTTGCGAGTGGTACCTCGGATGCAATCAGACTGTTCCGCAGTTCCAGAATTCTATTTTGTGGTCAGATAAAGCAATCTTCAAGCTGAACGGTACAGTCAATCGACATAACTGCGTGTACTGGAACGATTATAATCCTCAAGCCTTCATTGAATAAGAATTAAACTTTCCTGGAGTGCGTTTTTGTTTGTCTTTGGGGGTTACGTAACAGACGAAAGTTATCTGGAAATGCTCGAAGATTTATGTAGGAAAATGGTCAACGACCCAACATTTTGGATGGGAGGATTAGTTGAGTGGCTGCACGGCCATGATACCTACTGATTTTTTCCTGTGGGGCCTTCTCAAGCAACGCGTTTTTGCAAGATGCATTAATCAAGATTAATTGAATATTACATTACCCCTTTTTCAGATCCCTTTGGTAATTTTTCTCTTAAGGCAAATTTGTTACTTGAGTAATGTCGACCTCTGTATTTCTCACATTCGCTTTAAAAATTATGTACTGACAGAATCGTGAGTTTTTCGGACTATGTAAATTGTTGCATTGATATTAAATTTTTAAAACTAAAGGACGATATTTTAACATGAAAGCGATAAATACGGTAAATACGTGTTTTTGCATGGGATTAGAAAGTTGTTGATAGAATTTTCGCTTAAAAAACGTGTTTAGATATTAGGAAATAATATTTAATGTTCATTATTATAGCATACTATAATTCAAGGTCATAGTTTAACTGTTGGGCGCCCTTTGATGTAATCTTTGAAAAATTTCAATATTCATATTAATGCATTTACTAACACACTTTTGACCTCTATAACACCAACATTCATATTTTGGTCTTCAGAGACCAAAACTTTACATTTTTATTTCTGAAGAAAGAAAGTTCCTGAATAAGTAACTTTTGACATTAAATTAACATTGAGATAGTGTTAACGATAAATAGTGAAAACAAACAGTTAATAACAAAGTACATCTAAACGGATATCATATTATCATTTTTCATATATAAAGGCCCTTATTTTCAAACTTATATTGTAAATACTTTCTATACTGCAATTCTGTCACCCTATATGTTTTCTCATCAATATTTTATGAAAGCACTTCACTTCAGACTAGTGTACACCAAAATAAATACACTGCGCGTCAACAAAAACTAACCTAACCCAAAAATTTGCGAAATTATCCAAATTTTTACATGTAGTTTATGTTTGTTATGATAAATGCATGATGTATTTATTCTATAATGTTTTTAGCAAGTTATACAATGTTATGCGGGTTACAACTAGAAAGTAAGCAACAATTCGAGAATTTATAAATTTATTAAGAAGCAACACTTTCAATTGACACTACAATGATTGAACAAAGCACACACAAAAAGTGAGGGGGTTTATTTTTTAAAAGGATATATTGCCACCTCAATACTGGATGATAATTGATAGAACGTAAGACATTCTTCTTCACGTGTTGATGGAGTAGATATTCGTTGTTGGTTGGTCACAAATAAGCTCAATAGGATTGAGACCGGGAGTTTAAGTGGGCCAGTCCATTTGTACAATACGAACCTCTTGAAGATACTCCGTTACCATTCTTGCCGTGAGCGGTCGAGCATTATCTTGCATTAGCAGAAAACCATTATCAACAAATCCTGCATATGGTAGTACATAATCTAGGATCTCAGCAACATATCGTCGTGCTGCTAGTGCGCCTCTGTCAATCACGACAAGATTTTTGTGTGCCTAAAAAGAAATATCTGCCCATTTCTTGGAATACGGATCGGAAAAAATGGCCCAGAGCAGTGGTCACCAAATTCACAAGGTGTGAATAAAATGGACTGATTCTTCTGGGATCACATTGATAATGTGTGCATAAAGGGATGACATCTTTGGGGGAATACGGAATGGAATGAATTTCGGAATGTTTCCATAGAAATGCTTCGTAATGTAACTTCTCGAATTATCACTTTCAAGCATACATAAATGTCTTTGAAGGTCTTTTGGAACACCTATTGTGATAATCACGACGTGTGCGTTCACTGTAGTTAATAACATAGTTCTATCACACTAATCGATCACCGTGAATATATGAAACGTCAGACTACTGGTACGGAAACAAAAAGAAAGCGATATCATTGAAACCATCACACATAGTTAAAATGTCAAAATTGTCATGGCTTATAGTCTGATACTGCTGTCATATCCGAAAATAAAAGAAACCGACTTGCTTATTTCATTTGAAATAATTGCATTTAAATGACTATAAAAAAAACATTTTATACATTCAAAATACTGTTCGAGATGTATTTCACATTTTTTAAATTATTTATACCAACTGTCTAACCACGAGAGATGTGCAACACATACATTTGATGACTATACGGGACATTTATGATAGCCCCAGAGCTACATAAAATAGCATCGATTAAGGTATACGACGTTTGAGCTTTGAAACGGGGGGCCTGTAATTAGTACATCACCAAACGACATTTCTGGCACTCTGTACAGGTACAGGATATGAAAATGCCAGCCGGTTTTCCCGGGCTAAAAAATGGGCTGAAAATCCTCATATGGTACATGAGTGAAAACTCTTGGATCGTGGTGTCCGGACCTCAAATAAGAACGCTGTAATAATGCCAGAAGCTTTGGAGGTCGGAAAAGCCTCACTAGAAGATATCGAAAGTGCCGGAAAATTCGTTCGAAAAGCCCGATATGGTACACGAGTGAAACCTTGTGGAACGTGACGCCGGATTCTCGATTAGTAGCGGTGTAATAGTGCCAGAAATTTTGCTGGTCGGGAAACCCAAAATTAAAAGAAATCATTAGGAAACCATTTGCTCGTAATTTCATGCCATCATTTTCAGCCGTTTCGCGCTGCCACCGCCAACTTCGCCGCCGCGAAAATGGGCTACTAACTTTTTTATGTGAATTCATTTACGGCGCTAATTATTAACCGATTTTAATGAACTTTTTTTTAAAACGTTCGGCTAATAATTTTTTTTTAATTTTGGGTATCGCAAACAGATAGTTTCAAGGGAGCCAACAAAAATAATTTTCATTTGAGACAGAAGCGAAAAGTTTTCATTTTCACAAGTACGTCGATTTTATTTTTTTCAGAGCTTTTCCGACCTGTAAAGCTTCTAGCATTTTCACAGCACTTTTTGTCAACACCCCAAAAAGTCAAGTAAAAAAGTGTACTACTCGAGGTTTTTCGAATGAATTTTACGGCGCATTCGGTCGCTTCTGGCGAGGGTTTTCCGACCTGCAAAATTTCTGGCGCTATTACACTGCTACTAGTTGAAAGTCCGGCCTCACGTTCCACAAGATTTCAGTCGTCTACCATATCGGGTTTTTCGGTCGAATTTTCGGGCATTTTCGATAACTTCTGTCGAGGCTTTTCCGACCTCCAAAACTTCTAGTATTATTACAGCGTTCTTATTTGAGGTTTGGACCCTACGATACAAGAGTTTCCATTCGTGTACAGAGAGAGAGTGCAATTATTAATTAACTGTTTACGAAATAGGGCAGAAAAATCACAATATGAAAAATTTCACAGACATCAGATAAAAAGAGAAGTTTTATTACATGTTCTAGGATTCAGACTCCCCAGCAACCAATTGTGGTGGTTGTACCAATACCACAATTGACCTAAAAACCCTACAATATGTATTTGAAGGATCACTTCACAAGTCTGTCGATACCTACAATAGAAAATGTATTTCTTAAATGTAACACATGCCTACCAAGTTCATTGCCAGTAAAGAGACTTTTTCATACGGTGGAATAATAATGAGACCTCACAGAAAAAAAATGAATAATGATGTATTGGAACTACAGAACAGAACACAACATTTGGCGTATTTTGGAAAAGTAATTTGCATTTAGCATTTAAAATACAAAACGCAAAACTATTTCGTACCTTACATTTGAAATAGTCGAAACTATCTGCATTGAAATACATTTCTTAGACTGCTTTATAAACACTATATCAAGACTCGCAATTACACGCATTTCGAGAACTAAGTTATCGTCTTCAGAAATCTTAGCTGAATATAAAATTTACCCTCGTCAGACATTGTTATTTTGAGATTTGATTTGTTTTATAACAAAATTCCGCTTTATATTTGAACCACTCTCGTATAAAGCATAAAAATGTAGGTTGAAAGGTTGAAAGGTTGAAAGGTTGGAAGGTTGGAAGGTTGAAAGGTTGAAAGGTTGAAAGGTTGAAAGGTTGAAAGGTTGAAAGGTTGAAAGGTTGAAAGGTTGAAAGGTTGAAAGGTTGAAAGGTTGATACAAGATAAATACTACGACTGGCACCAGTGCTTTTGATGGATAGCATATTGGAATGTGCCGCAGGCATTCTTTAATTATTTTAGCAAAATAATTTTTCCCTTGCATAATAGACAGTTGTTCGTAAAAACTGATATTGATTGATTGATATTAATAATAAAGTGATCTCATTTTCTGTCTTTATTTCCAAAATATCAAATATCTTATTGTCGTATCAAAACATGTCAAAATATGAATATACAAGCGTGGAATGTAAATTATACATCTTGTATATACGTTAGTTTTCAACAATAAACAATAAAAGCAATTTATAATGTAGATTCAGCAATGTCGATATTTTCATAATTATTTGATATTTCCTGAAGAGATGTCCATTGGTTCTATTTGAAACCTTGTGAATTATTTGGACGTTTATATTGTGGATTATTAGGACGAATATTTAGTTGATTAAAATTGTGTGGTGGCTGTGAGGGTCTTTGTATATATATATAAGGTTGTAATTTGTGAAAAATGGATGACGTTGAGTTGGATAATTGTTATTTGGACGCTAATTACTGTAGGACTGATTTGTAGGAGAATGTTTTATATACCTCGTTGGGTATGATGGTGGAGGACGAGTTTTCAAATTAGGTAGAAATATTGGACGGGGTAGTTGAAATGATCGTACATTGTTATTATTTGTGGGATAATGATTGAAATTTTGCGTTCTAGTACGTGTTAATCTTAAACAAGGTTTGAATGACACATTTGAATTCAAATTACTTAGTAGAATACAATAAGTTTTCTTCTTTCACTACAAAGCTCAACGTATGTTAGTTTGTATAAGTAAGTTACGAACAGAAGCTAAATTATCGTTTTTCACTTAAGTCTAGAATCTTGGCATCGCATACTAAAATTGTAAGGGGTTTCATTCTTAAATGGTTTTATTTAATAAGATCCTATACCAAACAGTCAATGTCTCGTTGGTCTCCCAAACTTAAATTTAAGGCTTGTTTGATTCTGCCCCAATTTTTTTAATTCTGTGCGCAAACCAATTAATATTTGAGTTCTACCTGTTAATTTTCCCAAGTTAAAATGTGTTTAACGCATTATCCGAGTTACTAGCAAATGCAAAAATAAAAGTTTCACAATTACCTATCAGTATATTAAGCGTATAAGGGTTTCCATCAAAATTTGGAATTGAATCTAAATATAATTGGTAGTTTGTACCTGATGTGGTCATTTTTAAATCTATATTTTCTAAGCTATCTTCACTTGAACCATTTTCAAAATGATTATTTTCGCTTTGTTGTAAACTTGAAATTTTTTTAAATAATATACTTACATTTTATACCTCAAATTCGCTCATCAAAATATATTAACGATTTTCATTTGTATAACTAGTAAATTATTGAATATGGAAAAAGGAAATAATAATGAACACTTACGTTAGAACTAAAGCTATCATACGGTAAGGGTCCTAAATGTTGGTTACGATGTTAGTTCTTAGCCCAGGAAAACTTTCTTCTCGTTCTTCACTGGTGTAGTCCACTGGAAGCGCTGGAATCGCTCGATGTCCACTCGAACTATCTGCAGTTCTTCGATATACACTCGAATTCACAGTTTTCGAACACAAATTGGAATATTCTGGTTAATCGTTGAAACTAAAAAATTTTCTGTGCGATACGTTAAATTTCCGAAATATCCTATTGACTGCGCCAGTTACGTTACTGAACTGAACGAAGACGTTGAGAAACGCTGAGAAATGTTTATTGACTACAATGACAAAACAAAATCTAACACTATTACCAGTTTACAATATTTATATGTTTTACAATGTGCCTCGTCGGCGTTATGCAATAAAACTTAGAACCATAATTCACACAAAAAAAATTAAGAAGTAAATTTACGAAAAACTACATTATAATAAATTTCATTGGAGCTAGTTCCGGTTTACAAATTTTCTTATTACAAAAATATACTTTTGTACAACTGTCATTAAAAATTCCACTTTTAAAGACGGAAGTGGAAGTGTGTTAAAAATATTTAACACGATTTTGTGATTTTTTGAATATTAAAATGCATTTTGAAGTTTAATTTCATTCCAAATTCGCCTTTTATTATCAAAATTGGACAGTTATACATACAAAAAACAAATATCACTTTTAACACTCATATCATAAATAACTATTTGTTTACCTTAACGAACAGAAAGTTGTAAAATTTCAAAAAGGGAAAAAAATAAATACGTCCTATAATGATATTCATAAATTGTTTGAAAATAACCATTCCAAAGAAAAACTATTGTCTGCTAGTAGTTTGAATTATCTCTGTTTTTGTTCTGTAAAATGAACTAAAATGAAAATAAAAAGAAAACATTACACAAGGGGCGAAAACGGGTTAAAAATTTCGAAATCAGCGGCTGCAAACTGTGAACTGAGGTTTTACTTTTAGTTTTATTTCACGCCAATTCACGTGCTCTGGCAGTGACAGTGTTAAATACCTTCAATTTTTCAAGAAAAAAAATTGTAATATGATTATCTGGACTGACAAATGCATGATAACATCAAAAGAGCTCATTAGATGTAAATTAGATATAAAAGGTCAAATACTACAACAGAGAATGAAATTGGAATACTTTGGAATTGACTCAACCAGTTATGGAAACGTAGGTAAGAGGACAAATAGCTAGAGGAAATAAGGTCACAGGATGTTTTCAGAACGGAAAATAACGAAACAATTACACGAAAGACAAGAAACAAAGACCCGAATTTACAAAGCGACAAACAGTCCTATGATAATCTATACATCAGAAACAAGACCAGGAACATCAAAAACGAAACAACTCTTGGAGACCACAGAAATGAAAATTATTGGGCGGATCTCGGGGAAAACAGACTCTAAAAAGGAATGAAAATATCAGACAATCAAACAACATATAAGTCGAATGGCAGACGATAGATCAATAAAAATAGTATACGATGAATCTTTGTAACACAGACCACGAAAATGGTGAGGTGGAGTGACAACCTAGAACCAGGATGAGGAAAGATATCGAAGAAGGAACAGGCCTATTATGGAAAAAAGAAGAAAAAGAAGCATGTTGACTTGTTGAAATATATAATACAAAATGGGTCTGCTATTGATATTCAATACTGAATAAAGGTATATGTTTTTTAAGACAACAAAGAGATTTTATATAGGAGTAGCAATGGGAAGATTACACTTTATTTTACTTGGTTAATGTCTATTCTACGAGGATTGTCTGTTGAATGTTTGTCTTAACAAAACCAGAAACTGTGTAAATGCGGCATCCAACGCTCGAGTAGCTTACGTAATTTCCTGTCAATACATAGCAGATGATATGGCGGTAGCCTGTTCGAACTCACTGACCTTAATCCGAAGGTCGTTTAATACACCTTGTTGAACTTTTAACATCGCTAGTTTTGCAGTTTTTAGATACTGTTACGGCCACTAGTCAATTGAACTACCCAACATTTTTTGGTCGTAAGTGATGATGCAGAGTTCCGTCTAATTTCTTATTTATTTGCTAGGCGTATTATCTTCTTTATAATCTCTCAATCAATGCGCAGACATATATTCCGACTTATATTGATAAATAATTGTTGACAACTACAAGTTGAGGTCAGAAATTTGTCAGATAATCCTCGTATCTAGTATGTATGAGAAGATCTACTTAGATTTAGATATAGCTTGAACCTTCATTAAGATATAAGATTTTCATTGCTTAAAATTTTTTACTTTTGGTATATTTTCTACTAATAATTAATTTTCGAGCTGTTAAGGCGAAAAAACATTTGGGACAAAAAATGCTACAAATAATCTGATCTTACCGGGTAAGATGCATTCAACCGCTGAATAGCTCATTCGATTTTATTCTTAACAAACTTACCCGAGACACATTGTCTTATCCTAACTGTGACTATTGAATTCGAATTGGTATTCAGAAAAAACATTAATTATTCCAACGACATATTGTTCATTTTTTCATGCCAAATGATAAATAGTTACATTAAGTCTAGATAAAGGGCACCGACTATTTTATCGTTTCTCGCCTATCTATATGACCAGCCAACGTCTGTTTTGAAGGTTACACCTCCACAAGTGCTAAGGTATTTTTAGCATCCGCGAGTCTGTCCGCTAACCCCATAGGTTTAAGGGTAATTTACTATAAATTTTATTATTTTCATGGTATAAGTTCAGAACTTACATCACCATTCACCAAAAATAAATTAAAGACAGAAATAGTCGCTAATTTACTGCCGATTCATATAGAAGAAATTTTTGGACTACAAGGCGTTTCAAGGGGAATCCTCGATTAGTTTTAAGGACTGTAAAATGAGAATGGTTCTAGTTAATATTCAGTGTATTCGCAACAAAACGGATGAGTTGTATTTGTTGTTGGAGAAATTGGGGTACCCGAAGATAGTTGCTATCATTGAATACTGACTTTATGCAAATGAACTAGTTTTTATTGAAAAATATAGAGTTATTAGAAGATATGACAGGGGTAATTCAGCTCTTGGCATAACCCTAATTTTGTCTTCCAGCCAGGACTCAGTTATATTAAATTATAATTTTTAACTAGTAGAAAATAGTTTTGAGTTTTCTGGAATTTACAACAAAACGACTTTTCTAATGATTGTGCCATTCGAAGGTCCGTGGTAAATATTTTTGAGTCATTTCAGGTAAATATGCACATGGATTCACCAACTAGAATTACTAATACAACTTCTATAGACGACATCAGTCGATCTAAGTTTTGAGCTCCAATATCATAAGTTGCTTCGGGAATACCTGGACAAGTTAAATAAGCCAGGCAAAAAGAATTGAGCAACCCTCCAATAGATTCTGAGAAACATTGAGTGCAAGGAATATTTCTGTGAAATCGGCTACGGAATATTAGAAAAGAAAGTAGATAAGAAAATGCCAGTTAATGGAACCATCTACACGGGTTGAAACGAGCAAATATTCTTTCTAGGGCATCGTTGCGTCAATAAACACCTGAAGACGCTAGATTCAGCAGAGAATGCAGCGTGCAGAGATTCTGCTACGTAGAGAACGAAACCTCTATCTAAATTATATGAAATTGTGAGATACTTCGGAACTTGTTTTACACCTAGGAGTGTATAAAATAGAAAATTGAGAGCAACTGGAAAAGGGGACAGAATAGATCCTTTGGTAAATGTGTATATGACATTTTAAATTGAATATATTCATGTTGTTTCGCTTCAATACATTTTCGTTAATTGAAATATTAGTCAAGATCGAAGTTGAATTTAATGAGGAAAGCTTCCAGAGTATTGTTGTATTTAGGATCTAATGAATGATTCGATCGCATTTCATTTTTTGATATTTTAAATTGGTGAACCTTCGAAAATAGTGACCTGTTTATAATTCCAAATTCGGTAATTTCAAATGTCTTGCTATATCTCTTGCCAACGAGCCCAATTTATTTATTCCCAAGGGCTATTTTCTACATTCCTATCTATATTTTAGTAATTCAAAAGAAGCGTATCGCATCCGTGCAAGGACGAAGCTTTCCATAATTTTATAAATTTAGTAGAATTCTTCTGTGATTATGAAATTTCTAGTAACTTTGGTTTTAGTATCGGTTAATTTTATTCCCCATTCCCCTGTAAGACTAATAGCCAAAGCAGCCTGAAATTAAAACCAAAAATAAAATTTTCCATAATACTTTTGACTATTTTAGAATTTTTCATATTGTGTTTTGAACCTGTGCATAGTTTTGCATATTTTGAAACAATTTTTAAGAAATATGGTACTCCTCAGCAGCGGCTAATAGGAATAATCAATTTCTAACAAATCTGAATCCTTTTAATGTAAAAAACGATGATACAGAAGTTGACAATAACAATAATGATCTTGTTATATGTAGAAACTTTGACAAATGTTTTATATATCACGAAATCTGCCATCGCGCACCAAACCACCAGCAATTTCATCAGGCAAGATTTCATTTGAAGAGTTAATAGAGTTGTTAAGTTTTCTTGAATTTTTTAATGTTCTGTTCTCATAAGAACTGCGAAAAAAAAATTTGCGAAAATGGTCCAGCCGAGCCATTCACGCATGATGCCGTGACCAAGGGAAATAAAGATTCCTTTTTATATACGAGTAGATTAGGCATTTAGTGAAGTAGTCAATTGGCCTTTCTTTTCCCTACAAGGCTATTTAATTGTAGAATTACATCAGTTTTAACATTAAAAAAGATTATCTGGGATAATGTAACGGTACAAGTTCAGGTCCAGAAATCATTTGTAATAGTTTTATAAAAACTGTAAAAGAACAAAAATTCCTCCAAGCACAATTTATGTAGAAAAAACTACATAATTTCCGAATTTCCCTTGATATGCTAAATCCAGAAATGTCTGATACGCTACTTCTTACTGGTACAAAGTGAGCAAAAATACTAAAATTTCCATTTACTTACAAAATGTTCCAGAAAATGTTTTGTCAGACAGGTCAAAGAACCTTCGTATGTATAAAAAATTTAGTTATTATAACGCCAAAAATAAAAATGTATTTAAGCTATGTTGACCTTCCTAAATACACGGAACAATGTGAAATGGATAAATTATTATGCATTAAATATTAAAACATTTTCAAAATAGCAGAGGAGAATTGATCTGAATATAGACGTTATGCATGTAACTTGTTTTATAAACAAAATTTGTCACAAAATAGTGAAAACTTTCTGAATCTGTGAATAATTGAATAAATCGGTGAATAATGTAAACGATTATCTGACAGTTATATATGTTGTTGACATTTCACTTCGAAATACTGAATTCTCAACTGGAAACTAACTTTTTGCAGAAGATTAATTGAAATATTTAATCAATACTCGACGAATTGATATTTTAGTAATGATCGATGACGGGGTTAATTACAAAAGTCAAACTTTGTGAATAAGAGATATCCTCACTTCCCTAATAGCTTATGAGGTATCTACTGGGTATAAAATTTATGTACTAAAAATGGAACTTGAAAATACTCGTATACTACACATCATCGAAGAGAATAAATGAATATACACTGATTGATACAAAATCAGGATTGAAAAAACTCTTACTGAACTTCAATTCACTCTTTCAATGATGTTCTACTTTGCGGATTTACTGAAGGTAAACTCTTTCTCCAGTCTCTGAAGACGATAACTTGGTTATCGAAACGCGCGTCAGACAGTGTAATTGTTGTGTTGGTGTTGTACTAGTACTACTACTAGAAGTGTGTACAGTGTTTTCACTATAACGGTTCCAAAAATTCCTTACTTCAATTCAGTGATTTTTGCGATGGTTTTGAGCCGTGAAGGAAATACGAAGGAAAATAAGCGGAACATATCTTTCCTGGAAGACCTGGATGGATTTCCTTACCGAATTCAAGCTGGACACCGATTGAAAAACCAATATATGAATATCACGGTAGTGTATTATTGACAATTTTTGGCTATGCTGTACGAGGATCCAGTTTTATCCAAATTTATTCAATAATTTATAGTTTGTATAGTTTTTAAACGAAAGTGAAAGGGGGACATTGAAAAGCAAACAACATCCTTAGTTTACATGGTCCGGACGTAATGTTCCAAAACCCGTTAACAGGGAGCGGATTTCGTGTATCAGCACACAGTGATTCATATTAATTCTTAGAGTATCTAAGTAATCTGTTAATTAGGAAAATTTGATGCAGAAGGTTTTGTCGAACCAGGAACATTCGGAGGAAAACTGGTGTTTTAAACAGGACGAGGCATTGCTACGGGAAACTTTTGGAGGAGGTATCATTTCCCAAGCATCCAGATTTTATAGCATCGTATGCCTATCTATGGGGTGTGTTGAAGGAGAAGATCTTCAGCGGTACAGACCTATCCAGAAGTGTTAATGATTTAAGTAAGAAGATTGTCTCGTTTTCTTTTTTAATAATATCAAGAACAGTGTGAATAGTCCATATTTCATTGAGAATAATAGTTATGAAATTTTTGTAGCGAAGCCATTTGTCCAGGATTTCAGAAGGTTTTGTCATACTCGAAATAAGTGTTTTAAACAGGACAAGGCATTGCTGTAAGAACATTGTGGAGGAGGTATCATTTCCTGAACATCTAATTTCAGCTATACATTCTGATTTCATACATTATTCATAGGATGTCCATCTATGGAGTATGTTGAAGGAGAAAGTCTTCGGCGCGAAAGACCTACCCAGAACTTTTAATGATTTACGTGATAAGATTCTCTCGTTTTTCAGGAATATGTAGCAATAAATATTTTTGAAAATGTTTGAAAACCTGCGTGACCATTATAAACTGTGCCTACAGTTCAATTGCGCACATTAATAAGTAAACAACTTCTTTATTTTGTGTGTCACGATTTAGCGTCAGCTCACAGTGTGATTGGTCCGTATTTCATTGAGAATAATGATGACAAACCTATTACTGTTATTCAAGAACGTTATAGAAATTTTATGGTGACTCTATTTATCCAGGATCTCAAAAAGTTTTGTCATAGGTACCAGAAACATTTTGTGTACAACTAGTACTTTAAATATGCAGAGGCATTGCTACAGGAAACTTTTAGAGAGGACATTATTTCCCGACCAACTATGTTTAGATATCCATCCTGATTTTACACCACTGGATACATGTCTATGGGGTATGTTGAAGGAGAAAGTCTTCAGCGTATAGACCTACCCAAAACTGTTAATGATTTACGTGAGAAGATTGTCCCATTTTTTACGAAAATGCAGCTCTAAAATATGTGCTCTAAAATATATATGGAAGTTTGCTTAACCGTTTTAAACAATGCATACACCACTTAGCCACCGCATTTATCAGGCATGGCTGCTTGTGACTTTTAGATTCTATTAAAGCCTTTAAAATAATTAGCTCAAGGTACAAATGTACGGAAAAATGTATTAAGCATTATCATGCTTGTAATGGCTCGAAAACTGACTATTTTGAAGGCGATAATAAAGATTTGTATTAAAGTTCATTTGTGGTCGCTGCAAGTCAAATTCGATTACATGGTAAAACTTTATGCAGCGACATTAATGGCAAAAAATTAACCTTGGTACTTGAACTTAATTTATGTCAAAATATTGCTAGTATTGTGCAAAATGCCTCGAACGTAATCATGTACTTTCTATGTGAAATAATTTTTTCGGCATTTAATATACCCTGACACCAGCAGTGAACTTTAACTATCTTATTAGCATATTGAATTGTATGTTAAGTTAAGTGTCTACCTGAATCAAATTTAACAGTGAAGATAAGTTACGGTCATTTCCTGTGTATCATAAAAACTGATGTTAGCTTTTTTGAAGTTTTGAAATAGATGAAAATATGATTTCCAATGCAAAACAACGTAGTGAAAAAACCAAGGGTGAGTTTTCATATTAGCATCTGTGAAAAGTGTCAAACTCATATATATTTTAGTTTTCCACTAATATTGTTGGTAATGAACGGTTAAATTTGATTTGAGGTAAACGAGGATGTGAAACTTTTTAAAGATCATAATTTGAGCATTCAATACGAATCCAATAACATAGTTATAATAATTTTATAATTAGGATAAAAATTATTAACAAAGTAATTCAGTAACTTTTTAAGAATGTTGTACGGTATGTTCCAAATAACCGATTTAGCCAACTATCTATACATAGATAAAGAAGGATGAGTAAAATTTCTTGATCTTTGGATTTTGGACAACCTGAGCCTGCTTTATAATGTGATTTTAAACGAACAAATTCATTTACAGACGTGGGTACTCAAGTAATAAGTGATTTTATTTCATAGAAACAAGTAGCTTCTCTTTAATTATCTGCCAAAAAGTAAAAACGTATCTTGAAGGGACAGGGTCATAAAAAGATCAGATGCAATATCTTAGAACAGAATTCTAGAATAATTTTTAGTTATTGATCGTTTATTTAGACATTTTTAGTCGAATTTTTCAAGAAAATTTTTCAAGAAAAAATTAGACTATTACGGTAGGCATGACTAGAAGAAAAATGGGGGGCACATCATTTTTCCCATGTTTTGAGACCTCCTGAACACGATTATGATGGTTTTTCGAATGTCTGTAGTTTATATATATATATATATATATATATATATATATATATATATATATATATATATATATATATATATATATATATATATATATATATATATATCTATATATCTGTTTAAGCTACAATTCTTATTTTCGTCTTTCGAGCAATTGCTATGGGTCCGATTTGGTTCAAAATTAACATACATGGCTTTTTTGGCGGCGGATTGATGTTATTAGAGTTTGGTTGAAAACAAATGAATATTTCGAGGGTTCGCAGTGCAAAAAAAGTGGTTTTTCACCTTTGCTCACCTCTGCAGGTCAAACTAAAAGCGACTGAAAAATGAAATTTCACATGTAGGTTCAATTAGTTGCGAGATAATTTCCTGTATAAGGTCGAAACTTTCCATCTCCACCCCTCTCCATTTTAAGGTCATTTTTGTTATATTTTCTTATTTTTTGGCCAGAAAAAGTTTAACTAGAGGGTTCGAACTTCGCATGCAAGTAGGGGTGATGTTGAAGAATTGTCTTTCTCAAGTTCAAAGTTTTCTTCTTCAGTTCTTCTAGCACAAAACGCCCGAAATCATTTTGATCGTTGTAATTGTTGAACTGGACCGCCTCCTATTTAATGAATAATACGAGTATGATCCTTGCTAGGGTGATTTTTTTTACTTCCCATTTTCGAAATTTCTTGTCATTATGACAATTTTTTCTTTGTTGTCAATTGAAATGGAACAAGAGGGTTCGAGACCACCGGGTCTATTGAAATTATGAATTTTCATTCGAGAGATAGAGTTAACTTGTGAAATGAAAAGTTATTGAGGAATCGCAAATTTTCCATAAAAAGAAATAAGATTGAGAATTATTAACATTTCCAAGAAATTCATTTTATGGAAAGATTTGTTTGTGTATTAGTTAAATTCTTCATACGACGAAAAATTCGACTTTCGTGATGGAGCTCTGCTGCTCACGGCTTTTTCAATATAAATTTCAATTTGTTCCAAATGAGCATTTACAAGAACCAAAGATATTTAAAAAAAATTAAAATGATAAGAAAATGTTAACGCATTTTGAAGTAGAATATTCGATAAGAATTCTCCTGGCCGTGACTGTTTTCAGTTAATGTAAATAAAAATGGAATCAGAGTTCTGTAGATATCAAATTTAGAAGAAGAAAAGATATTGAAAACATTATTAACTATTGAAGAAAGCCCACAGGAACCTTTAAGAGTATTAACTATTGCAACAATGTACAGTATGAGACAAAGCAATGTTCAAATTCTGTTCCAGTAGCAAATATAAAACTTTGAGGGTTACCAGAAAAGTTTCTGACCAACAAAGAAACGTTCTTGTCTCATGAAAATATCTTTCCTGTAAGAGAAAATGTTAGATTAAGAGACATAAAAAAGTTGCTAGAGGCCAGATCATCTGAATATGGTAGGTAGTCAACTAAAGTGAATTTTAGCTATGGCAGTCACTGAAGTGTGAAAAGGTCGTGATAGAAAGAACACTTTCTTTTTTCACAAATAGGATCGTTTTTTGCAATTTCTCTCTTTAACCAATACAGTCATGATTAACATAATCTATCCAAAAAAAACGGCTTTTCCGGCCAATCAGTCTTTCCTTTTTCTGAGCAGGTCTTAACTGTTATTTCGTTTCAAGAAAGTGGTGGATCCAGGTTTCGTCTGCAGTTATGAATGGATGAAAAAAATTTGACTCATTTTGCTCCAACCGTGTCAAAAAGGACTGGGAAAAAGTTCATTCTAATGCACTTTTAGTTCAAAGTGGACGGATAGCTTATAACATGCATAATTTTCAGTCATATAAGACAAATGCGATCTTTTGATATGCAAATATCTCTCAAACCTTAATCCGAAGGTAGTCCAGAACCATTTGGTACACTTTTTCAAGAATATGGATATTTTTCGTAGATTTTGGCAATCCAAAAAGGTCGTGATTTAAGTTGATACTTGATTTAAATGCCCAGAATTTTACATTCGTAAATAATGATGCAGTCTATCGCTGCATAGAGTATAACTCCACTTCATTTACGTAAAGGCTTATTGCCTTTCAAAAACAAATATTCAATAATACCACAATAGTCAATTTTTTGTATTAACAAAATTCTCAAAATAACTCACTTATACGATTGTCATACAGAAACTAATCATACAAAATGACTGAAACTAAGAGGGCATTTCTCTTACAATGTCGTATTTAGCTGGTGATGACGTTTAAAAGGAAAAAAAAATTTTAAATTATCAAACTTGTGAAGTGATCACTAATATATTCGAATATAAAGGAAAAGGAAAAACTAAATGATCAAACAAACACTTTATGATTAAGAAAGTTGTACATACAATGGCAACAAAAATTTAAAGGAAAAGGATATATAGAAAATACAGATCCTTTATGGGAAATGTTTAAGTAAAAGCCATGAAAAAAACTCTTAGACTACTATTAGAAGACATGGTATCAGTACTTTGAGTTTATTTATGTGTGACTTCCAAAAAAAAATTTTAGCTATTCATGGAACCATTTCAATGAAGGATTTTTCAATTCAATACCATGAAGAAAGATAATTACAATGAGACGAATTGTGAAAATTATAAAAAATGAATTCCTACTTTGCCTCCCATGTCTCTTCTTGTAATGGTAAATGCTCCTTAACATATTTAAGAAGATGAAGCACCAGATTCGAATAACAGAAAACAAGTTATAATCAATTGGTTGATTTATACATATATAATATTTTTTATTACAAAAACATCAATATTCGATTCGTAGTTGCATTCCTTTATTCCGAATACTTCCTCTCACTGATACGGGCCTGGACATTCCTCCATATTTCATTCTGTTAGCTGTGAAGAAAGCATTGTATTGAAAATAAGTGAAAAGAGGAATAACAAAGATAAAATTGAACTAGCTCGGGAACTGAGCGATTATGGTTCCTGTTCATAGATTGGAATTGTGTGAAATACAAAAAGATATAAAAACAATTTCTTTTTTCCAATAAGGTAACATTTACCCTACATGAAACAGTCATCAAGTTAATTTGTCGTTATTGGAGTGTGTGAAACCCTCACGGGATTCGACAAGGTTGACCTCAGTATTTCATCAAAGTGAATTTTTGGTCATGGCAAATAACAAATTAATTGAATTTCAAGGAAACGTTGAGTGAAGTTTAAGACAATTTTATGTTTTTGTGGTAATATTAACTAAAATAAGAAGGAGCTACACCACGTTATGCATCAACAGTACAAGCGTAACCAAATCAATGTTTCTCTTTATTCATGAATCTGTAGATAATGATAAAATTGTATGACAACCTCTTTCTGGTGATCTGGCTATTATATTATTTGGAAAAAATCTATAATCCCTTGAGCGAATAGACAAAACTTTAAGGAGAGTCAAATACTTAAAGCGTCGTAAATTATAGTCCTCTAGCCATGTGATGAGCAAGCCTTGAAAGTACGACTTTCTTCACTTTGTAATTCATGGCAAAATAAAGGGTAGGAAAAATATAGGTTGGTGCACAACATCGTGGTTAAAAAATCTGTGTGTCAATAGTTCAGGAACTCAACAACTCAGCTACTCCGCTCAGCAGTAAATAAAGCAATGATAGCCAACATGGGAACCTACAATCAATAACTTTATTATAAATTTGTTTTGGGGGTTTTTTCATCGTCCCCAGTTTTTTAAATGGTATACCAAATCTTTTAAAAAAAATTTATCGGTTTACTTTAGGATTCTTGTATATGTATCGCGCTCTTCCCAATAAATTCATTCACTTCCTTCAATTTCCCAACTAAAAAACATGTTTTATACAATAGCTGAACGAACTTGACAGATTTTATCAAAACGATTTTATAAAATAATATACGACTTATTAAACATGAATTTAGTTTTTTCAATTGAGGCGCTCGGTATATTTTTCTATTTTGTAGAAGCTCCTTTTTCCTTTTATTTGAAAAACTAGACATTCGTATCCAGTTGTTAAGTGGTAGCCCACGATAAATCGACCTACATGTTACACGTTTGGCATTCATAATTATTTATCAAACATGCATTGCTACACAGAAGCTGAAAATGTTCAATTTATGTGAGGAACAGCAAAAAGTCACAAGGAGAAAATATAAAATTACTTTGATGTCGCGAAATGAAAATACTTTTTCAAATATAAAACGAGACTAGATACATAACAAAACTAATATAATTTGTGTTATAAACTTTATTTTTTAATGCCTTACATTTTGCTTTACCGGAACCCCATCTTACAATATTGTAAAATCTGTGCAAATTCTTACGCCTGAAAACATAATAGTAATCAACTGTATACGCAATTAACATGAGATAAATCCAACAAAAAATGACATTTAAGCCTATGATTACCTATCTCTTTGGCATTACTCATATTACGGCAAGAGTTACAGTAAATTTAGACAGGTAACACTTTTCTTATCATTCCGTTAATTCTACATTTTCATCACTTTAATAGCTATAGCTTCGAGAATTGTAAATTAGATGAGCTAGGTCGTAAAGGTTTGACTTTGACCTATTGTGTACCCCGGACTGTTTACTCTTACCTCTTCTGTGTTTAAGACTGTGTTGACTGTAAGTATCGTAGCCTTTGTCTATCGACAGCCTCGCGCTCGCAGAGGAGGTGTGCGGTTCTTTCTTTCGGTTCTGGCAATGTTAATCAAATTATTGTCTATTAAGAAATTGATTATTCTTAATTAATTCTAAAAAAATGTGTCCGCTTAAGTTATAGAACTGATATAGGTTCAATTGTGTCATATTCAGAAGTCATAGATCAATATTAATGTAAGTCTACCAGAAGGTTTCTAGATATCTGAAGGTTCAATACAAGATCGGGTTCAGGATACAAGAGTGAGATTACTACTCTATGGTGATTTAGTGGTCTGTTAGGTAACTTGAGTATGTTAGAGTAGAAGTACTGCTCCAAATTTGTTTGAGTTATGGCCAGCAGAAATTCGGGAAGAAATGGGCAACTTCAGGTTGATATAATCGCTTTATAGCGTCTACGAGTCGAGATATGAATATAAAAATGAAAAATCAGAATATTGATTCTTGATTTTAGGTGTCTTTTTTAATAATTTTTGGAAAAAAGATAAAATTTGATGTTTCGACTTTTGTTTAAGTGTTTTCAAAATACTTTCCAAGCTTTCAAAATTCAATATTCAAAGTGACGTTGATAGAACTTTTATAAAAAGATTTTATTTTGATAAATCAATTTTGTTCAACGTTTGTATAACATTTTTATTTATTTCTATTTCTATGCATTCTGTATATTCTTCCAAATATGAATGACATCAGTTGAAATTTCGTATATATGGAAATATCTTTTTAAAAATCAATTTAAAAATAGTCGCTTAACTCAAATTCAAATCATTTTAATTTATAATATTCTCTGGCCTGTGAAGAAAAGTATGTTTTTGCCGTAAGTACATTCAAACAATTTCATCTCATTTCGAAATTCATTCATAATTATAATCAAATTTGAAATCATCTGGATGAAGATTTGGGTTCAAATAATGAATCTGATGTCATGTATTTATTTGGAAATAGAGGCAAGAAATCATTTCATCCACATTCCTGCACTTAACCATTCACAATCTTGAAAAGTAACAAGCCTTTATAATCGGCGTCTGCTTTCAATAAAGTTGTTTGTGTGAAAGGGCTTTCATCATTATCTATATATATATATAAAAGAAAGTCGTGTTAGTTACTCCACTTATAACTCAAGAACGGCTGAACCGATTTAGCTGAAAATTGGCAGGGAGGGAGTTTAGAGCCAGGAGAAGGACATAGGATCCCGTTCGACAGCATTCCCGTGTGACTTGACATGAAAGGTCAGTCACTATAAAACGTGGTATAACAAAAAAGAATCATAACAAAACGCAAATGACAGCTATGTAATTGACGTATAATGACAGATATGTAATGACGTATGGATTGAATTTTTTATATTTTTGGTTATCTTTCTTAGAATCATACACTTAAAACTTTTTTTGATCTTTATTAATTATTATAATCATTAAAAAATATTCAAATTATACTTTATAGATGTTACACCCAGTATTCTCCAATTTTTATGCTTTATTTTTAAATATTATTATTGATGACGAGCAAACAAATACTTGCGTCAATAGATAATAATCAACTTAATGAATAAAACATCATTTTGTTTAAAGATTTTTCTATACATGAATATACAATTATTTCAATAAATCTGAATTTATAAATTGAATTAATTCACCATATTTGAACTATTGAACATTTACGTATTGATATTGCAAATAAGCGAAAATTGGGCTAATATAAACTTGTAAAAAAAAACAAATCTTGCAACTCAGTTCTTCTACCGTGAAAAGTCGTGAGATCCATGTAAGTCGGTTGATTTATTCAGTCCCTCATTAAGGGACCTTCTGTCTTAAGTTATTATGTAATTAGCTAATCTAACAATAGCCACTATATTAATATTGAAAGTCTATGTATATAAAATAGATTGACTTGGTCATGGCATGAAAACACAATACCATCAAAAAAAAACAACCAAGTCTTGCAGCTCAGTCGGCGTGATTGTGCAATCGCACTAAACAATCTTATTTACTATGTTTTGCTTAAGAGTTTCATAGTGTTTTCATGCGATTGCCAAATCAATCTATTTTATTTAAACATAAAAGATTTTTAATGTATTTGTGGTCACTATAAGATGTTGCATTAGCTAATGCTAATGCTTTAGACAGACGGTCCCTCAAGTAGGGACTGAATAAATCAACCGACTTGGTATTATGTGGATCTCATATTTTTTTACGGTTGAAAAACTGAGTTGGGAGACTTGGTTTTGTTTTTGATGTCATCTCATTTCTTTCTGTAGATAGACTTATATTTTTTCTCTCTTTTTTCTACTTCTTAAATACCAACAACGAATTTTTTAAAGCGCACTCTATGTCTTATGAGCTTTTTTTATTTTGGTAAGCAGTATTTCTCTTTTTATTTTCCGTTACTACTTCTTAAGCTTCACCTACAGTTTTTCTCGAAGCCCACTCCCTCTTTATGGCTTAGATGTTACAATTTTGGACAAATGGGACGCTAAATGCTTCTTAGTCTATCGTATCCACAAACTGAAGATTCCTGTGCTTTAATACTTCCAAAAGTCGACATATGTAACCCGCCTAGGCTTGTAACTCTCGATAGTGCCATGTAAACTTGATCGGGTGTGAATACTGTAGAACCGATATCCATCAGAGCATTATTGAGTCTTAGGCCCTAACTTTTGTGATTAGTTACAGCATATGCTTTACATATGGGAAATTGTTCTATACCTACAGTCGTACCAGCCTATCACATCTTCTGGACTGAAATTCCAAATATTTTAGTTTTCCTGTGATTTATGCACTAAACACCAATTGTGTTAGAATTTGAAGCTTCTATGTCTACTAGAAGTGGCTTAGAGTTTTGTTGATCGGTTAGTAAATGAGTGACTAGTTATAATTATTAAAATACTGTCTCAAATTAAATGAAATTTGAAATATACCGTGTTTATACATTGCTTGCTTGGTTACTCGAAATACAGGCTTCTAGTTTAATCTACAGCGAAGTTATAGAGGTTCGAAAATGGCCTGAACTGCTTCGTGAAAAGGATGGTACTACCGAGCCGCTGTACATTATTAAAATTTATAAAAGTTTTACGAAAAAAATCTCTTTGGTGTAGAATTGAATGATGTTTAAGTTCACTTGAAATTTTGAATAAATATAACCTTAGAAAAGTTATGATACGAACTGTGTAACTAGCGCCCCCTACGAGAATTAATTATAAAAACAAATTCATGTTATGTATCAGCTTCCTAAACATATTCCTCTAAAATGTTATCACAATGTTACCATTAATTTTGGCAACATTGTAAAAAATGTATATAAATTTTTTTTCTCACCGTCCTATATCTTGAATACGGATGCTACTAAGTTTTGAGATATGGCAACACTGATGTGAATATGTCAAATCTGATATTGCCATCATAAATCTTGACATTTTCAATAGGGAACGTACTCCCCCGCACGTATTGTCATACGATTGCTACTTGAGTTGCTTACAGATACATTCATCTTGGTTAAAGAATGGATTTATATCGCCAACATTTTAGTGCGATGATTTTCGACGTGAATTAAACCAACACCGATCAACTCGGTTCGACTTTTCACATGTTTTGGAGGTACCTGAAAAAATGCTTCAACAATTGGTGCAAACGCATGCAAAAGTGAATTGATGTCAATGGATATTTTGAAAAACAATAAAGCCATATCCAATTATGAATATTTGTTTTTATTTGTCTATCTCAAAACTTAAGTAGAGACGGGAATCACTGTTGTTTGAACTACTAAAAAAAAAATTTGGAGAATCGAAAGAATTATTGTTTTTATTTATAGTGAGCAGAACATCAGTACCATTTCCTTTGGCAAGTTACGACACAGTATATGCCGAGTCCATTCAACATCCAGATCGTTTTTGGGCCAAAGTTGGGCAACTGCTAACTTGGTCCAAACCATGGAAGCGAGTAGTAGATAATACATACGAACCTTTTACAAAATGGTAAGTGTTATTTGAAATAATGATATCATAGTTATATAGTGTGCACATGTACACATTTCATCCTAATCAAAACTAATTTTTTCCACTTTATACGCTGTTTTTTCTTGTCGATTCTGGTTCTGTAACCAAAAACAAGAAATAGAATTGAAAAACAACTCTTATCTAAACCTCGCAATAATAGGCATTTCCCACGGCAGCACTACGAGTCATTTTAAACTTGCACCCTTTAAGGTCTTTATAGAAAGTGAAGCAATAAAGTTAATTCTGTGATGCTCAGAGTAAGAGTTGATCGAACTCAGATGGTCATCACATTACTTTTGCATTTACATATTTAAATTGCTAAATATTTCTATAAAGACTTAAAATTAGTCGAAACGTCAATTTTTATCTTTCTTTTAAAAAATTATTTAAAAAAAACTAATTTTGAAATAGAAGAGACTTATAATCAAGAATATTTAAAACATAAACAAAAGGTCTAAGAAATAAGAAATTATATATATAAATATATATATATATATATATACAGAGTGGTCCAACGAAAAGTTTGGACCTACCTTTTCTCTTTTTTTTTTTGTAATTGAATTCAAAAATGCTCGGACACGTCGATTTTGCTAAACCCAAAAATTTTAAATGTAAAGAGGGGTCGATTGATATATCATTTGAAAGGGCACAAAACTGTCTTTCTAATGATACCCTATTTGTTGAATTTGACTAAAACAGTTAATGCGAAAACGGCGTTAAAGACATTAACCCGAAAATTGCCAACTGCAATCGTTAGTACATTCCAATGTTTGTTATTTTTAACATGTTTTGTAAAAAAAGTGGACTAGCCGTTAAATTGATTTATTAAAACCTTACATTAACAAATGTTGAAAATGTTACCCATTTGATTCCATACAATAATACAGATTTTTTTCAAATCTATTTCTAACATTTTGTAGCATATCAGGTGTAATGTTTCTGCACTCTGCTGTAATCCGTTGGCGAAGATTCGGGCTTCGTAGCAAAATATTTATTTTTCAAATGTCCCCAAAGAAAAAAGTCTGAAGGCGATAAATCCGGTGACCTGGCAGGCCATTTAATTCGGCCCCTCCTTCCAATCCACCGTCCAGGAAACCGGTCATCTAAGAACTGACTTACAGGATCCACATAGTGCGCAGATGCTCCATCCTGCCGAAAATGAAGCCGATCAGCAGTCATCTTCAATTATTTGTGTTATTAAAGAGTCGATTGTTCTGGAATGGAATAAATTTTGTACCGTAGAATTGAAATAACTTGAAAAGCCACCAAACTGAATCAATCAAGAGACTAAAATAAACTGTGTTAATTCTTTTCCTACACGTATCTGCATTTTTTATTTCAACAAAAAACGCAAACCATTAGTGAGGAATTTAGTTCTGATAAATAATGTCGTGTTTTTGAAATCCCATGTTCCTTTAAATTAAATAATTTAGAAATGATTGTAGTTGTTTTCACTCGTAAGAATTTGAATTTTTCGTTAATACCAAAATTATCGGCTTAATGTCTTTAAAGCCATTTTCGCATCAACTGTTTTAGTATAATTCAACAAATAGAGTATCATTAGAAAGACAAATTTGTGCCCTATCAAATAATATATTGGTTTACCCCTCTTTCCATTCAAAATTTTAGGATTGTTACTCACCCCCGCTAGTGGTTAAAGGCGCAGATCGAATAATATGTTTAAAATGTGACCCACTCAAAAGCAAAATAGACGTGTCCGAGAATTTTTCAATTTAATTACAAAAAAAAAGAGAAAAGCTAGGTGCAAACATTTTGTTGGACCACCCTGTATATATATACATATATATGAATTGTAAAGAAGTCTTTGCCAGCTAAATTATAAGCGGTTTCTTATTGGTAACGTGGCAAGGAAACACCAAACAGAAACGAAACAAAACATAAAACATTTTTCCCTACCATTTTTCCTAACCATATGTACAAGGACTTTCCCAACAATTATCGAATTATTTCAATAAATATGATATTAATATAAGTTATAGAGGATATAAAACATTATCCAAATATTTCACTAAATTAAAATCTAATAAAACACCAAAAAACAAAAGAAGTAATATTATATATCAAGTGCCTTGTACTAATTGTGACGCTGTCTACATAGGGCAAACATCTCAGTATTTAGAAAATAGACTAAGAGGTCATCAATACCATAAAAAAATAGAACTGCGTTAACGAACCATGAAATATCAAAAAAACATAAATTCAATTATAAAGATTCAAAAATTCTTGAATCGAAATATAATACACGAAAAAGAATTTTTAGAAATGGTTCACGTTCATAAGAACGAAAAAGCTATAAATTATAAAAAAGATCTAAATAATTTAAGTAAAATTTATCTATTTTGTAAATTCTAATAAATTTAATTGATTACCGCTTTATATTTGAGAGTCGAAACGTCAAAATTTCTTTCTTTATTTTGAAAGCTATCAAAAAAAATAATTTTAAAACAGAAGAGACCTAAAATCAAGAACATTTAGATGCATTATATATATACATGGTGTCCCTCGACGAGTTTAAACTATCTGAATATGGCAAAATACTTATAGCAAAATCATGAAAATTCCTGAAAATGGGTTTTCGGATACGATTTTTTTGAAAAAAAAATATTTTGCCGCATATTTACGCCTACCTAATCCGGAACGTTATAAAGGACAAAGTTCTTCGGCAACGTTCCTAGCAGACTCCGGCGAAGAAATAACCAACCTAAACCGCCTCGGTGGCTGGAAGTCTACTACTGTCGCTGAGGGCTATTTGGAGGACTCCAAGAATCAGAAGAAATATCAAATAAAATTCTTTGTACTATAAATGACATAAAACCAATGCCGTCACCGTCACCGTCATCTTTATGCGACCTGCAACCGATGCCATCCTCATCGACGTCAACTACCTTCCAGTTGAAACCAAATAACTCCACTGGACCGGCAATTCTTACTATTCTACAGAATGCAACAAATTGTGTTTTTAATATTAATATTTATAATAATTAATAGTTTTTAGTTAAATTTTTGTATATTATCATGTTTGTTGGAATAAAATAAATTTTGAAAAATGGGTTAGTATACTTTTTTGTATATACGGTCGTAGAAAAAATAATGTTCCTAACTCATGCGTAAAGTGTCTTTCCCGCACTTGACCGCTTGCCCACTGTAGTCGCGTGCGGGAAAGTATCACTTTCCGCAGTTGTTAGGAAAATAGAAGTTTCTGGAATCTTGAACGTTTGTTTCATCATAGTCAAAAATAATGTATGCAGGGATATCTTGCAATGTCTGGCATAAATTGTTAAAATATTCCGACATGGTTTTTTCAGGAACAAAAGCAAGAGAGCGTTTAATATTTGCAGTTACTTTCTCCACTACTGCATCGTTATGTCGTTGAAGCAAAGAATAGACCCAGTGATTATGCTGAAACATATCAACGTTTATACAAAAAAGTATACCAACCCATTTTTCTAAAATTATTTTATTCCAACAAACATAATAATATATAAAACTTTAACTAAAAACTATTAATTATTATTAATATTGAAAACATAATTTGTTGCATTCTGTAGACTAGTAAGAATTGTCGGTCCGGTGGAGTTATTTGGTTTCAACTGGAAGGTAGTTGACGTCGATGAGGATGGCATCGGTTGCAGGTCGCATAAAGATTACAATGACGGCAACAGTTTTAAGTCATTTGGCAGGTAACAGCTCGGAATTAGTTTCATTTGCAGCCTTGAAAATGGCTTCGGGAAGTTCTTCATCGGATGAATCCATTAATATTATTGTATCGGATTCGGTTTAATGAGGTTTAATTTTGAAGAAGACTGCACTTATTCGGTCACTTCCAAGACATTTTGATCAACTTTGACGTTTTAGTAACAATTACATGGTTATATAAAAAATATCTGTATTATTGTATATTTTCAAAAAATTAAAAATGCTACAAAAAGCTAGAAAAGGTTTAAGTTTTATTTGATGGACTATTTAGTAAATATTTATTTACCTGTAGTAACAATAGTTATAATCTCAGAAGTGAAAAACTATCTAATAAGGTCAAAATTTGCATAATTTTACTTTCCCGCACTAGTGCACTTTCAAAACTAAAATGCGTGCGGGAAAGTTGGTTAAACCGCACGGTCGTAGAAAAAAAAGAAACCAAACTAGGAAATTGGAAAAATATAAGATATTTTTCCTACAGTTACAACCAGTTTATTATGATAGGCTGGAAGACTACATGTTTTTAGAGAATGAAACTCATTTTTTGTTGAGTATCCGCTTACAATAATAATTGACCCGGTTCAGGATTTTTTAATTGAATTCATAATTACTGAGAAAATGATTTCGTCAGTTACTTCACGACCTCATTGTATACAACAATTTTAACAAAAAATAAATGAAGCAAAACACGAACTTCTATTATTTCCAATTAACCATAGAATACGAGTATAATAACAGGCAAAAAACGCTTTATTAAAATATTAAAACGAAGGCCTAGTTGGCAATTAATCACGGTAATAACCTTTCGCAAACGATAATATGAACGTAATGGTTATTCAAAGCGAAATTTTGATTGATTGAAAACGCTTTTGTGTGAATTAAAACCGCATAATGGGAATGCTTTGGTTTGTGATTTCTAGAATTTTAAACGAAATACACATTTATATATTCAGTATTTCCCTTGCTACTATCACAGATCGATATAATCTATAAATCACTGTTTATATAACAATTATTCATTACTCTAGATATGAAATTAACTATTAATTTTTTTTATATTGGAAACTTAAAGCGAAAGCTGCACGTTGAATCTTTTCTCATCATGTCCTGACTTTGCCTTGTTTTTTTTTTGGAACTGTCTCATTTTGCAAAAAAAAATAAGATAAGAAGTTCCAGAAAACAATTAATCTTCATAAAAACTCTCCAATTAAACTATCTTATTTCTGAATTTCGTAATTTTTTATATTTTCATAAACGAACATTTGAGCACTTGATTTAATCTATAATACTAATTTACACATTTTGACTTTTGTTATATACCCCGAAATAAATGTTTAAAAACGGATGGACCGAACTTCTCTAAAACTAAGCAGAAATACTCTATAAAATCAAATAATTTTTTTTAATTTTCGTCAATTCTTATTCCACGTTCAACATCTAGTTCCAAATTGGAATGAACTGTCAAGTAGGAAGTAGAAACAAAATTTGATCTTTTTTTTTGTTTGTGGACAGTTTATGTTTTCAAAAAAAACACTCAACAGAAAAGAAGAAGGTCTCAAAATAAACTCTACATGAATACCGATATTACGAAATACAAAAACCGCATAGCAACAGAGCAATCAAGCGCGCCAAGACAACAGTGTAAAGCAAAAAGTTTAAGACCACCTTAATTAAAGTAGGAAAATTAAATAAAACTCCGATAACATATTAAGTGTTTGATTAAACTTTTAAATCATTAAATTAAACACTTTTTAACAATCAATATACTTGAAAAGCGTAAAGAAATAGTTAGTTAAACTCATTTCTAATCAAAAAATCCTTCTTTACATTCTATGACTTTTTTTACTAATCTTGGCGTAGGGCAGCCCACATTTCCTCTCGAAAGGATGAACGAAATTACGTACGTTAGTATCAAACTCTTCCCACGAAAGTTCAATGGGATTGAAATCCGGGCTCTAAATAGGCCAAACCGTGTTTATTAACACCCATTTTGCCTCTTCCTTTTCCAAATATCCTCTGCATAATTTGGAACTATGTTTGGGATCATTGTCCTGTGGGAAAATGAATCCATCTCCAATTAATCACAAACCCGAAGTAACGGCATTTTGTTCTAACATTTTTTGTACTGTCCCTTTTTCATAATTCCAATTCTGATCAAATCTCTAGTTCCATGGGTAGAAAGACATCCCTAGACCATAATAGAGCCACCACCATGCTTGATTGTTGGGACTACACAGTTTGGCATCATATTTTATTGGAAACTGCGTCGTACGTGAATTCTTCGTTTTGAACCGAATAGCTTGGATTCATCTGTCCCAGAACCTTTTTAGAATTTTCTCCAGTTCAATCTTGATGGGCGAGGGCCCACAATATCCATTTTTTTTTGTTTTGTGGCGTTAGCAAAGCTTTTAGAACGGCAATACAACCATACAACTTCGCATTTATCAGTCGCTGTTTACTGTAGTCAATGATAAAGGTTTAACTCGGGTTTACCCAGATTTCTGGTACTGTTAACTGTCTATTTCACTTACTGGTAAGAACAATGAAATAATCTTCATTTGAAGTGGTAGTTTTGTGCCTTCCGAGCGTTGACGATTTTGAAAACTGCCTACCTCCCTGTATGGAGTCTTCGATAACTTTGATTCATAATAAATGTTGAAAATGATCACCTCTACCTTGTTTTTACTTAAAAAGTTTTAGAATCGTAGGCTGTGGTCACTTCGGCAATTCATTTACGGTGTTTGCGTAATGTTTATCCAAATTGTGTCAAACACTGTTGTTAATAGTTACCAATAGAAGTTTACTTGTACGTTTGTTGTTATTTTCACGTTATCTGTGTATTGTAACATGTATACAAACGCGAAAATTTTCACGTATGGGCAAACGAGAGTATCTATCATAAATTTTTCAATATGTTTTTGCAGTGAACGTATGGATTGCTATTGTAGGGGATAACTTAGTTGGGCCATATTTTCTGCCTCAGCCGTTAAATGGGATTTCTCACACCAATTTCCTCGAAAATGATCTCCCCGAACTACTTGAAGACATCCCACTGAATATGAAACAAAACATGTGATTCGTGCACGATGGTGCTCCAGTACACTTCAGTTGGGCTACTAAGCAACAATTAGATGCAACATATTCCAATCGTTGAATTCCTCGAACTCCAGAGTTAAATCTTTGTGATATCCGTTTATGGGGTTACCTTAAATCATTAGTCTACACGACACCCATAGTTGATATCAACGATTTGAAGAATCGTAATCAAATAACGTGTGACACCATATGAAATACACCTTAAATATGTACGGCAATCCATGACACGTTGGTTACGTGTTTTGGCTAAAAGTGGTTATTTCCACCATATATATAACATAAACAAATTGGTAATGAAAAATGATCAGGAGCCGGTGTTTATTTGAAGAAACTGAACATTTAAAAGTAATTCAAACAGAGAACTGGCTTCAAGTAAAACTAACACAATAGCGAAAACTGTCGTACTATTGTGAGAAAGTGATGGATCATCCATAAATACAAAAATTTACACAAATAGCTAAGTAGCTTTAAAAATAATAGCACCAATAGCAAAAAAACAGAATGGTAATGAGCTAATAATGCTATGAAGTTGAAGGGAATTCATTGTATCAAAAAAAAACACAATTGACCATTCTGGCTTGAAAATGCTCAAGAATGAGCCATAAAAGTGAAAAATATGGAAGGGGAGTTTAAGTAGTTAAGTTTGTAGATTATGGAAAATGGAGGTCACCGAGTGAACCCCGAATTTTAGTTTCTTATAGATTAGTAGGGAGCTTAATAGAGGTCAATAATGAAATATTTTAAGGCAGAATATTATTGAGATTTAAAATAAAAGTTGGAGATATCAAAGCGGAGTGTGGTATTGTGAACAAAGTCTGAATTATATTTAAACAACCATAGTACGGCTTGAAACTGATTATAGAATTGAAGTTCTCACAGTATCAATTTTCCCAGATGACTTTAACCAGATGTTCCTAGAAACTCCCGATCTTAGATTGGGAATAAGAACCAACAGAAATAAGATAAAGTATATTCTATATGTATAAAAGTATAACAATATTAAAAGTTACTTATACTGATTAATGGAGGATTGTGTACCTTCAATTTTGCTTATAAACAAAATTATTATAGATTATAGATTGTTATATAACTTTAACTAATAGCATTGTCAAGTTTTCTTACGTACATAAACTATCAAATGGTCTTACCAAAAATTGAAGATTTCTATGCTATCGACTCGATTCAAATAAAAAAAAATTAACATTTGTAGCGTTTGTAAAATACATTTCATATTCAATCAGGCATTTTATAGGTTTGTAGGAGGGGAGCTGAACGCATGTTACAATGCCGTAGATAGACATGTAGAAGCTGGTAAAGGAGGAAAAGTCGCTTTGATATACGACTCTCCTATTTTAGGCGTAGTAAGAAAAATTACATATTCTGAACTACAGGAAAAAGTAAGTAATAAATTTTATATTAACAAATAAATTACAAAATAAAAGTTTGTAATGTAGGTATATGTTACAATTTATCGCTGTCGGTTTATTGATATTCTTCAAAATGTAAATGTAATTCCTACTTGGTGACTGGATTTGGAAAAACTTTGGAAAAACCAAATGTTATTTCCATTGTGATACTCAAACATGAATAAATCATTTTATTTTCTTTCTACGAGGGTTGGTACTTAAGTTTTAAAATAGACAAAATATTTATAATTCTCCATTGAGATCAATACACTTTTGCAAGCGTTTTAACCAATTTTTCCATTCCGATTGAGTTATTTGATTTGAGCGCATCAACCGCTTCAACAGGTGTATAAAAACGTTAACCTTGCTATTTATTTTTGATTTACGGTAATAAGAAGAAATCATTTGAGTGCCAAATAAGGTCTATATGGTGGATGATGCGTCAATTCGATGTTTTCACTGTTCAAAAACGTTTTTGTTTGAACTTATGTGTGAGAACTTGCATTGTCGTGATGGAGAATGATTTTTCTACGTGATTCGTTTCCATGATTTTTTCGAACACTTTTGGCAAACAAATGCTGGTGTACCATTCAGAATTGACCGTTCTACGTTGCTCTAATGGAACAGTTGCGACATGTCTAGTTAATCCGAAAAAACTGACGACCATTTGCTTCGCAGTGCTTCGTGCGAAATAACTTTTGTTGGATTTGGCTCATCTTGAAAGACTCATACATTATATTATTGTTTATTTTTGGATTCAGATGTCTTTTGAAGCACCGTGATTGAATTTTTTCAGTATTTCATTCCACCAATCGACACAAGTTTCTTCTTGAGCGATTGTCCTGATCAAACAAATCCTTTTGACAGCCAAACCAATGCTCAAGTATATATTCTGGTAGAACAGTCGATTTTGGACGACCTTCGCGAAATTCATCCTGTAGCGACGTTCGACCACGTTTGAATTCGGAAAACCACCGAAACCCGGTGGCTCATCATAAAAAGTTCTCCGCACACTGTAGTTCTTTTAATCTACGTCGAAGAAAGTCATTGAAAATGATCGCTTGAAAATGTTCTCGATGCAATTCTATTTTTTACCAAGATGAATGTTTCAATCAAGTATCTATAAAAAAATCAAACAGCACTAGTATAACAACACGTTCTGTGTACGTTCACCATCAAGTATCAAAGTTTATGATGACTAACGTCGTATAACTCGTGGAAGTTTCTCTTTCACTTAATTTCCTCTGTTTATTTCTTTTTAACGTCAAATTTATCGCCTATTGCAATTCTTCATATTTTTGTTCATTTTAAGTTTCTATGTTTGAGTTGACATCTCTACTGTTACACTAAAATTTCTTTCACAGTCTATTAATATGTTAGAATTATGATATAATATTCCTCCTTATTCTTTATTTCTATATATTATATATAGTCCTCTTCTTCCATCCATTATTTTGTAGCAAGTTGGATTTGAAACTAAAATTTGGAAATCATTAAGTACCTTCATCTCTTGGTCTCTTCCAGTGAACCAAATCAAAGCACTATCTTCGAATTGATCGTGTACTATTTCCTTTATTTCTTTTAAATTTTTTTAGTAGTGCTTTCTCTATGTTTATAACAAATTTTACATTAATTGTTCCACAAATTGTTCTTTTTCCAAGATACTTCTTCTTTTTATTTTCTTCTTACTGTTTTCATTTTTCACTACTCCAACATTCAGTTCTCTTAATAACTTTCAAGCATAAGATATTGATCAAACGAACCCGCATTTTGTGTGCATCCATTGTTGTGATTGTCGTTTCGTTTCGAGCGTATCCTGTATGGCACCTACTAATATCTCATCAACTGAAACAATGGATTTAAACAATCTTCTCTATCAAATTTGTGACGGTCACGCCTGAACCGTTCGGCGAGTTTTGTGGTTGTCAGTCACATAGTTGGGACACAACGAGTACAAACTTTTATGTTCAGTAACGATAGAGTACCGGACAGATCTTGAAACTTCCGGAAATTGCATCGATAATTCACTTATGGTGAACTTTCCCTAACCGCTCGGTCAACTCGCTGAACAATGTCGTCTGAAGCAACAGACTTGCGTCCTTGATCCTCATCAAAAGGAACATTAGTTTGGGCATCTCTAAATTTTCGTCACCATTCGCCCATAAAGGTATCTCCATACACTTGACTCATTCTTAGATAAAATTCCACTGCACTGTTCCTTTCTGCCTGCTTGAAATAAATAACAGCTAGCACTATGCACAGTATTAATCACCTACTGTATTCATGGCCATCAAACTATACAATTGGAGGTTGGAAAATACAATCCTTGTAATTAGAATCATTTCAACCCCTCAAGAATCTTTTAACGCTACACTAATGGGGCAGCTAGCTTGAAATTGTTTTTTTTTTCAATTGAATAATGATCCTAATGGAACCACATATCTATAAAATGTTTTTCAAATGAAGCAAAAAAAAGTTAGTAATAACACCTCTGAACCGCGTATTTTAAACTTAGCACCAATGCCACTGTTCCATTATGCACTCAAAAAGATTAGTTGTATAGAGTAATTGTATTTCGACAATAGGTCGTGAATTCTATGGAGGGTAAGGAGAATGAGAACCATCGAAATGCGGTAAATAAGGGTACTTTGTACAACGCAAGTCGTTGAATAATGAATTGCTTAAATTAAGAAAGATATTAGATTTATTGATTCGACATATTTCAATTCATATACAACTCCTACATTTGTCTACACCAACACCATCTTGGAAGGTTTTGGAACTGTTATTTATCATAAAAAGCTTCAGATTTTCTCACATAAGAAATACTCCTTCTCTCTACTCTCCATAGTGAATTCTCATCGCCTCAAACTCGAAAATTTTGTTTATGTAGAATTTAACAAAAAGTGTGTTCTATCATTAAACAGAATATTTGAATAGAATTGTAGAATTCATTCTGTTAACGTGTTTTATCAATTCCTGGAATGGATAACCGTAAACCCAAATGTTAGCCTTTGACATTGTAGATGTAAATCTGGACGTCCAAACTGATTTTCTTTTTTTTCTTTTTTCACTACTGGACACAATGAATTTAAAGAAATTAAATAGAAAAATTACAAATTAAACTGCACACAGTCAATTGCTGCGTTGTATCAGTTTTTCTATTGGAACCCTTTGATAATTTTCATAGTCATAGTGAGAATCGATATAAACTTGTTTCTTCTATATCGCTCTATTTAAACTGCCCGTCATACATTTTTTTTTCAAATTTGATATGATTTTCTAGTAAGTGTTCCAGTAATCCAGTTAAGCGATTGATCAGCTGACATTATGATTTTTTTATGGTATAATTCTACAGTAAATATCGAAATTTGAACTATTTCAGTATCTATATCTATTATTCAAAAGCAAATCTTTTCTAGGTATCCAAATTAGGTGGTCTTTTACAAAGGTTAGGTGTAAGCAAAGGAGATAAAGTGATTATATACATGCCACTAATTCCGGAAACTATAATGGCCATGTTAGCTGTAGCTAGAATAGGAGCAATACATTCAGTGGTTTTTGGAGGTAAAGTATTACACATACGTTAACATCCAATCACTTTTCTATTTTTATCGATTCAGGGGTAGAACCACGTTGGAATTTTGAAAATTCTTGACGTTTCTGCTTCCGCTTTGGACTATTATCAAGAGAAAAGTGGGGATAAGGTGTTTATTCGTCCATTGGTAAGAAGTAATCCGAGTCAGTGGTCTTAATCTGCCTACTCCAAACAACGAATCACACCTTTTCTTGATTGATTCCAATGTCTCAATCTGCCTATTCCTTGAAATTTCATCAAGGAAATGAAAAGTTATATCACAAAAAAAAAATATAAAATGATTAAAATAGTAAATAATATACTTACCATCGAGAACCCTGTAGACAGCCCCCCACCCACCGTTCTCTCGATAATAACTCAAAAGCGGTAACCGAAACGTCGCAACCTGGTTCAACCCATGAACCTAGTCCTTTTGTTCATAATCCTGACCACGGAAACCTTTCCGAATATATATTCACGGGTTGAACCGCGTTAGAATTTTGAAAATTCTTGATGTTTCGGCTCTCGCTTTGGGAAAACTAGGTTCATGGTTTGAGGCGAGTTGCAATTTTGAAAATTCTCGACGTTTAGGCTCCCACTGTGGAGCCATTACCAAGAAATGGGTGGGGTTAGGATGGTTATTCGTTTATTGGTGAGAAGTGATCCGATTCCGACTAGTTTGAACGTTATTACGTGTCGTCAGAGTCGTATAACAGCTCTCATTCGGGCTTGGGACCCGAATTAAATACAATGTCAAAGAGCGTCGCAATTTGGTTCAAATAGTTAAACATTCCTCAGCGAAAACATCTGGTCATATAGAAATCTAGCGTAGTAACCGATAATATAGATTCTGATGGTAAATGAGGTGTGTAAATTATGTCAGCATAAATGATTTCTAACCTTCATCTCTGAAATAGTTTCTACAATCTACAACTACTTTTCTCGCTAATGTCTCGACGAATATTGAATTACATCTTCTCTGGAGAGCGTGATGTCAATAGACCTTTTTGTTGATATTAACATCCCTAATGGTTCGCAATTGCAAGGAGGTTTGTAACCACTGACTAGTTTCGACGTTATTACGTCTCATAAAAGTAGTATAACAACTCTCGTTCGGGATTGAAGTCCGACCTCATTTACTCATTTCTACCTGACCAGTGGTTCGTAGTTGGAAGTGAGAAGGGCGCCAGTGAGCGTTCGCTGGGGAATGTTTAACTACATGAACTAAATAGGGACGCACTTTGACGTTTCTTCAGTTCAGGTCTCAAGCCCGAACAAGAAATGTTATTTCACTCTGATGAGGCGTAACAATGACACATGTATATCATGAAGGACACAATATGAATTATGAATCTGCCAAATTTTTAACAACTGAAAAAAACTCTACAAAGCGTCTATTACTAGAAACAACATATATTGCCAAAAATAATCAATGCATCAATAAGAAAACTGATTTAAATAATCTTAATGTAATCTATTCATATCTTTTAGATTTTTTATTAAAAGTTCTTGAGCTCTTAGGTTGATTTTTTTATTAGAATGTTATCTCATCTTCACGTTTCGGTTATGAATAGAAGGATTATCAAAAGACTAATTAATAGAAAGAATAATATTTTATGAATTAGATAACATATGAAATAAAGTTTTTGTTAGAATTATTTTTCTTTAATGTCAAAATATTAGATATTAGTTTATCTACCTTAGATACTAACTTTATCTTGAGTTATAAAATTATCAAAAATTAACAATAAAAGAAATGATCTGTATAAAACAAAATAAATTATGTGTTACTGATGAACAAGATATAAAAAACTTGGGCAAAATTTATTATAGAATGGAACAAGATGGGAACGATGTTGAAAAATAAATAATAGTGTAAACTTTTCAATGATGTATAAGTAATAATACGTATCAACAATGTTTTGTATTTGTGAAAAATATGAGAATTTTAATTTTATGCAAAATTCTCGTACTAAATTTGCGGTAAAAAATATGACAAATCTGGCAAAGAAAAAAAAATATTATCAAGTTTGAATGCCTACGATAAACATCAACAATCTTTTTTTTAATTCTGCGTTTATTTGATGATCATAAAACTCGTATTTCCTGATATTTCCATAATTAAGCGTTTCATTTAAAAAAAAAATTTAATTTTATTAGTGATGATTCCTTTGGAAAGAGGCACTGCCTTTCTCGATTTGTATTATCATATAGGATTCGGATTTCGTCTTCAGTGATCAAGCGATTAAAAAAAAGTCGCATATGATGCATCGATTGGCATTATTAATTGTTATCTTCGAACAAATTATATGGGAGCCAAACATCTGTTTTTTTTTTTCGAATTTGCCGCAAATGTTCTTGGATGGTGGACCATGGTTAGTATAGAGTACATGAGAGTTCTTCAATTGACTGATATGCCTTCATTTCTGCCCTTAGCATATCGTTATCTAATGTTTTTGTTATTCCTGTCATTCTTATTGAGACAACAGATTCGAATTAGCATCCATTTTACATTCCAGACTCATTACCATGAAATTTTCGCGCTTCGATGCAATCAATTAAAACCAACCATAAAGTTAGATATCCATGAACTTCTGTCTTTATTACTACAACCGGGGAAATCCTCAATAAAAGGATGGCATTATATAAAGAAATTATTTGTAGAAATGTAGGTACTTCTTGTGAAATAAATTATGGAAATATCAGAGGCTCATTCATATTTAATTGTCCATTGGCCTATTGTATACTTTAAATAAAATTGCTGTTTATACTTTGTCTGTAATTTATTCTCACGTCTATCAAAGTATATTTTAAATAGCATTATTATATTTTTTAGGATTTGCTGCAAATGAGTTATGTACAAGAATTCAACATGCAGAAGCTAAAGTAGTTATTGCAGCTAGTTGTGGTATAGAACCAAGTAGAATCGTTAAGTAAGTAATACCGAATTGAATGGAATTCAAATCATGTGTCTTCGCCTTCAAAATAGGCTCCTTCCGAGCCAATACAAGTAGCTTAAGTAAATTATTTTTTAATGGCTTGAATGGTGTATTTTCCGAAAAGCGATTGTGAAAGAGGAATGACTTAGCGATGACTCTCGTTACGTGTTTGGCCAAAAAATCAGTCACAATCATACGAATATGACGGCGCAATATCGTAGTGAAACATTCATTAATTGTCTCTCCACAAATCCGGTCGCATAAGACAAATTACTTCATGCAGACGCTTCAAAACAGCCAAGTAGTACTCTTTATTTACCGTCTGACCTACTGGAACGAGTTCATGGTGAACTACACCATGGTAATCAAAGAAAACAATGAGCATCGCTTCAATTTTGAACCAACGTGGTTTTTTCGGTTTTGACTCCATTTTGGGATGCTATTCACTAGATTAATAGGCAGTTTAGATGTCATATTGATAAACCCACCAGTTGATGAACGTAGAATCCTCAATTACATTGTTAGGTTTCACTTTCTGTGACCTATACTCGATGTTGTATTAGTTCAAGTCCAGCATGGACACTCTTCATACCCAAAACATTGACCAAAATATGTTTCTGAAAGCACCCTCGAAAATCTATTTTCTCAAAATTTCTGATGTGGATGTTTAAGTTTTCTATGACTTCACAACCTTCACCGAATGCTCTGTACCACTCAAATTGTTGTGTTCACGATTAAATAAACTTCCCAAAATAATTCTGCAATATTTTCATCGATTACGTAGCCGTAATTCCATTGGAAACAGAAAAATTTCAAACAAAGTAGATTGTTCAACTGTTCGAAAATGTAATCATTTATCAACAGATGATTACGAATTATATGCAAAATTTTTTGACCAAACAGGATAATTAGTGAAGACCTTTTGGAACATAATGTAATTGAAGAAAAGAAAATGGTCATAACAATTACGAAGCGAAATTGGAAAAAGACAATACAAACACTACAAGAAATAACTTAGAGCATAACTAGACAAACATTTTTTCATAATTCAGCAGACAAACCAAAATAGAAAAAAAAATTTAATTTTTAATTAACATAAGACAAAAAGAGATCACAGATTAAAGTGGGAAAGAAAAAAAATATAAGATCGAAGAAGTTTGTGAATTCCAATACCTAGGAGCAACACTGTCAAATAAAAATGAAGAACGGACAGAAATGAATAAAAGAATAGCCAAAGGATGTAAAGCCATGGGATCATTAAGTGAAATGATAAAATTAAAGCAGGCTAAATTAAAATATACCGAACAATAATACGACCAACAGTTACATACGGGTTTTAACAAATGCTGAAGAAACAAAACTGGAAAGAAAAATTTTCTGGGACATAAAAACAAACGAAGAACTGAAAGAGCAACTGAAAGTTTTGTATAAATACTTATCAATAAAAAGATGGATAAAAGCCCAAAGAGTAAGATGGTTGGGGCATAACAAAAGGATGCCGGAAAAGATTTGCAAAAAGGACAATTGAAGAAGGGGAAGGGAATATAAGAAGGAGAGGAAGACCAAAAAAAATGGTTGGATTCAGTTTTGAAGGATAGTAAAGAGGTAGAGCCGAATTAAAGCGCAAAACTACAGAATCGCAATCTGTGGAAGAAAATTGTACAATCAGTTGAAGAGCGAAGAAATTAGAATAAATTAAAAAAAAGATTTAAAATGTGTAGATTTTCATGGCCTTATGATTTTTTAGTTTTTATAATCATCCTCTAGTTTTGAACAGCCTTAATTCAGTTAATTTTGATTTTAAACTAATATTGAAAAAAACCACTTCATTATTTTCCCTTTCTCGAAGATTATTTTGAAAAAATTCTTACTGTCCGTGTTTAGACCATCTTTATTAATATGGAGATGAACTATCGAGAAAAAACGGCAAAAGATTAACTTAACATGGGAAGAAGCTACAGAAAAAGCCAAAAACTGAAGGAAATGGAAAGACCGCGTCAACAAAGTTGACCACAGTTTTACCACAGCTGCTGAAATACCGACAGGTGCCCTTTACTCCACTGGGATCTGTATCACGATGATGTATATGTTTTTTCCATTTCCATTCTTTTCGATTTATTTCTTTAACAGGTTATCCGAAGATATCGTATTGTGATAATTTTTTTTCCAATCTCTAATCTAAATTCCTTGTATTTATTACCCAAATAATGATTTTTCTTTTCCTAGCTACATAACTGAATTAAATGAGGCAATATCATTATCTACTCATAAACCTTCGAAATGTATAATATTCCAAAGGAAAGGTGTGGAAATTGGTGATCTAAATCCAGAGAGGGATATGGATTGGGAAGAAGCTATCAAAAATTGTGAAAGTGCGCCTTGTATACCAGTCGACGCTAATGATCCTCTATATATTCTTTACACTTCAGGAACTACAGGTGAGTAAATTTCAATATTCAATTACTTTTAAATATTGAAAAATTGCAGTGTATATAGCGAGTTGTTGAGCAAGGAATAAAATATTGTTTATTTATTCTTTCTTAATAATTTTATCTTTGTCTTATTGAAAATGTTCTTTTTATTCATACAGGCTGTTCCGGGACTTAATGCAAAAAATTCGGGAGTGAGTAGATGACGTGAAAATAATGCTATGACATTAAAAAAAATTTCTCACTCGACCCCTCGATTCTGAGTTATAGGCTTTCAAACGAAATCAGAACTAATATTTAAGTATATTATATAAATCATACATTCGAACATGAATTTTTAATGGATATTTACGTATGTCCAATAATAATTTGTTTGACGGAATAAATAATTCTACACTGATATCTGAAGGGCGGGGGCGGCTCATGCCCAATAGTTAACAATCCGTTACTTTTAACAGGGAAAATCTGTACGATCTAAAGATAGCAAAAATGAAGTTTTCAATCGATGTCTTAACAAAAAGGTACTCTTTGGTTAACTCGATAAATTGATGGTTTAGGAGATATGTAGATTTTTAGGTCGTTGTGCATGCCATAAAGACCTAAAGACGTCCTGATCATAAATTGTGATTATTTATTGAAAACATATACTTAGAATTTCTCCAAAATGATTACATTCGTAAAGACCTGTGGTTCATGCACTATGGAACCTCCCTCCACTTTTCTACTTATGTAAAAAATCGTCTTAATAAAATTTTTCCTAATAAGTAGATTGGTCGGGGAGGTCCATTTGCATAACCACCACCTGAATCAAATAAAATGGATTCATTTTTTTGGGTATATCTTAAAAGCACAAGGAACTAAATAATCGACGGAATAAACTTCCATTTTGGACCTATAAGGCAAAGTCTTGGAATATTCTTTCAAATTCAAAGAAATATCCTCCGCATACTAAGGAACTGTAGAGATATGCAAGGTGTCCACGTCGAAGATGTATTATAGTTTTTTTTTGTTTTTACTGACTAACTAATTAAGTTTTTCCAATAAATAATTACAATTTATTTCAGAATGTCTCTTTATGGCGTAAGGTTGAGTTTAAAATGTAAATTGTTTCTCACGACATTTCTCTCTTTTTGAGTCCAGATTAGTTCAATAGTTCACAGTGATGAGATGCCAATGGCCCAACTTTAACTTCAAGATTGTTTACAGGTGAACCGAAAGGTATTACCCGACCAGTAGGTGGACATTTGTGCACATTAATTTATAATTTGAAAACCTTATACGGACTTACACCAGATGACGTATGGTGGGCAACAAGCGATTTTGGATGGGTCGTCGGACACTCGTTCATGTGTTATGGACCATTATCATATGGTATGACGACCATTATATACGAAGGAAAACCAACTACAACCCCTGATCCTAGTTCCTATTATCGGTAATATATTTTTATTTTTAATTATCATAATTTTAAGGAATCAGTTCTTGAATATATAAGGTAACGATTCATTTAAAAAAGTGCTGTTATAGAGAGATAGGGAGGGCAAAAACGCTTAGTTTGGATTCAATTTGTATTGAAACCCTCTATAAAAATAGTTTAGTAAGAAAATTATAGGCATTTAAAACGACTTTTATTTTATTCTTTTAGAATTATTAGCGACTATAAAGTTAATGGAATGTTCACCGTACCAACAGCAATGAGGCTATTGAAGCAAACAGATCCCGAAGGAAAATACGGCATGGAATACGATCTATCAAGCTTAAGACAATTGTGGATGGCTGGAGAACATCTGGATTTGAATACGAAACTATGGTCGGAAAGAATGTTTGGAGCGCCTGTGATAAATCATTGGTGGCAGACTGAAACGGGTTCTGGAATTTCTGGAATGTGCGCTGGCTTGAAGAATCCTTGCACCGATACGGATCTTACCGTAGGACTTCCATTTCCTGGATATAATAGTAAGTTTTTTTCATATCATTGACTGATCTTTTTTATTTTAATAGAATTAAATAATTATCACTTTGATATAGACGTCCAAAAATAATATCTTCATCATCAGTTGATGACATTTGGAAGATTTTAATTTATAATTGTTAAAACAGAACATAACCTCAAGGCTGCGGCTTTTCTGTAAATTGGTGAGCCCGTAAATAGAGACGATAGGTTTGGTACTTAAGTTTTGACATAGACAAATAAAAAGAAATATTTATTATCGGATATGGCTTTATTGTTTTTCAAAATATTCTCCATTGAAACCAATTGACTTCTGCTAGTGTTTGGACCAATTGTCGATTGAAGTACGTAAAATATGAAATTTGAACGCATTAACCGTTTCTTAAGATGTAGAAAAACGTTGATCTCACAATTTTGTTTTGTTTTGCGGGAATAAGAAGCAATCAATGGGTGCTAAACAAGGACCGTACTGCATGTGACTCATCAATTCGATGTTTTGACTTTTCAAAAACGTTTTTTCTTGCACTGTCTACATTCACAACATGTGATTTGACCGCATCAAACGCTTCTTCAGATGTAGAAAAACGTTGTCCCAATTTATTTTTGACCTGTGGGAATAAGAGGAAATCATTGGTTGCCAAATAACGATGGATGATCCATCAATTCGATGTTTTCACTGTTCAAAAACATTTTAGTTTTAACTGATGTGTAAGAGCTTGCATTGTCGTGGTGGAGAAAAATTCGTCTTCTACGATTGGTTTCTCTGAGTTTTTCGTACAATTGCTGGTGTACTATTCAGAATTGATCATTCTAATCTCTAATGGAGTGATTTCCATCGGTGTTTTGATCCCAAGAACGGGAAAGTAGTGCTTATTAACCGACGTTCTTAAATAGGCTCGGCACTTGTAAAGCTTGAGCGATTGTGATGCTGTGACTGTCAAGTTCTCGTGTAAATGATTTAATAGTTATTAATTATTATTATAGCTCATTTTTATCATGGAGTCGTTTAACTGTAGGGTAGAACCGTTTGATCAGATGAAAAACAAAGGAAATAATGACAAAAAAGGGAAAATATGACAACGACTATCTATCGGAACCTAAGCCGATTTGTGTTATAACAGCACAGTTTAAAACCAACACTTCTTCGTAGACATATTGAAGCAAAACATCCGACACACAAAGATGAACCTATTAAATATTTCAAAGGAAAATTAGTAGATATCAAAAATTGTAGCCTTTCTTCTTCCTTGACTTCAAACGAAAGTAGTGAAATGGCCCATGAAGCATCATTTCCAGTAAATTATAGAATTGCAAGATCTAGACAAGCGCATACAATCACAGAAAATTTTATTGGACAATTTGCGAAAGATATCGCCAAATATATACGTGGGGAAATTGCGGCAAAGAAAATTGAGCTAGTTCCCTTATCAAATAACACGGTGTCGCGTAGAATTGATGACTTATGTGGAGAAAGAACTTATAAAAAGAATAAAATTGAATTATTTTGTAATTCAACTTGACGAATCGACGGATGTAACAAATGCCACAGTCTTGTTTGTCTACGATAGATATTGTTCAAAAAGATGTATATTTGCAAAACCTACACAACTGGAGAAGCGATTTTCGATATGATCAGAGGGTATTTTGAAAATTAATCTAGGTGTGTGTGCAAAATCAATGATAGGAAAATTTTTTGGTTTAGTATGTAAGCATATTCCTGCAGAGTAATTTAAAACTTTTCTTCACTACTTCACACAGATGACTTTCCCGTGGTAAAGTTTTGACGCGTTTTGAATTGAAGTCTGAAGTTCAAGAATTTTTTATTGATCATCCATTTCATTTGTCTTGTTGTATATCCAATGTTTTGGCTGCAAAAGCTTGAGTATTTAACTGACATTTTTTGTAAAATCAATGAATTACATATGTCTTTACAAGGTGGGGGTGTCACCATTATCAGTGTAAATGATAGAATTAAGGCTGTGATGTAAAAGATCAATTTTTGAATTCAGATGAATGAGTTGGATGTTTCGATTCTGTCAGCACTTCTTTATCAAAAAATCCAATTAAACTTGACGAAAACATAGAAAGGAGTATATGTGAACATCTAAACTATCATCGATCAACTTTAGATGACTATTTTCCCAACAAATGCTATATATCCATCTCAAACAACTGGATACGCAATCCATGTCAAAAAATATGAGTTCAGAAATTTCTCTGGAAAAAACAAAAATTCAGAGTTATCTTGTGATAGTTCTTTTTTTTAAAGATCAATCTTCAATTGACTTCTGGCTCAGTATAAAAAATGAATATCCTGTTCTGTCAAAAAAGCCATTGAAGTTCTTTTACCATTTTGCACAACATATCTATGAGAGAAAAGATTTTTAACATATACTTATCAGAAAAATAAATACAGAAACAGATTAAATACAGAACCTAACCGAATGTTATCAAACAGATACAAATATCCCATCAAGAGTTTTTCCAAATGTAAAACATAAGAACCAGTTTATTAAATTTACCTACGATTCTGGACGACCTTTTAAATATTCACAATCTCAAAACTTAAGTATCGACCTTCGTAATATAGCCGCAGCTGTACCCGAACTTAGCTCCAATAATAAGTCTATTCCTTTATGTAGCTCTCATTATTTCATTTGTTATCACACTACCCTTCTATAATCCACCCCAATCCCAGCCCTGTAGACAAAAAGTTTTCCTATATCATGACCATTCTTAAAATCTCTATATCCAACATACGCATGTCCCTATCCTCTCAAAAATATACCAACGTGTATCTCTCTCTGGGTTCCCGGAAAGTGTGTACAAGATAAAAGTGGAAATTTTCACCAGCATCTTGTAGACTAAACCAGTGTACTATATATACTCGCTCTGTTAGCCGCTCATAAAAATACTCTGGGCAAAATTGAAAGAGCACACACACCACTCAGGAACTTGATGATTTTTGTGTCAAGTGTCAAATTTTAAAACCTACCACAAATTATTTGTTTATTGATTGCCGTGTCCGAAATACAAGGTACTCGATTAATTAAATACAAACTTATAACCTTAAATTCCCCGGCACGAGACTCTTCTTGAGTTAAAGTATGAAAATAACTGGTAACTTAATATTTGAAACTAAACAAACTTGAATTTATTCCCGGACACGATTATCCAGATTAGCATCAAATAAATTTATTCAAAAAAAAAATAATAAATTCGCATTAACTGCGTATCTAAAAAAACACACCGAATAAAAGCATCTAAATTGAAAACAACTCAGGTTTTTATATATTAAAGATAAGACTGGGACTTATCTATGGAAATCCTGGATGGCTGCAGCTCTCAACTGAATTCCCAGTTGTTGGAGTTGAGTTGAATTTGTTTGTTTGTGGTGTATAGGTTGAGTCCTTTGGATGTAGTTGCACTCCAAGCTGGAAACTTCAGAACTGTGGAAAAAGATGAGGAAGGAAACAACGGGAACACAGATGGAAATTACTGAAGAAGGAACGAGTAGAAAGAACAAATTTGACTAAAATGAGCTTATCCAAACAGGAATCTGTTCTAATCTATTGGTTCTGTTTCCCAAATAATCAAAAAAGACTAATTTATATCATACTATCATACAAAATTTACTTGATCAAAAGGAAATCCATAAAGAAAACTGGAAGTTTATTAAAATTTCGAGTTCGAGTTCGAATCAATAATAAATTAATTTATTTCAAAACTCTAATGTTATATAGAATAAATAAATTAGAAGTGACTACTGTGCCAGGATACGTGAACAAAGGAATATTCAAAATGTTTGAAGTTAACCGTAACAAGCCGAACGGCATGTTACAAACGTTCTTTGTCCTTTTATAGTCTGGTTTATCAAGTAATGATCCATATTCCGTATTTGTTTCAGCAGCCAATTTGTGTTAAGCGTAATATTGAAATTCATGAAACCCAAACATTTATCTGGTGTTTGAGAAGCAACTATGTTTGATGTTGATATCACTTGATTGCAGATCCCAACCAAGAAAGAAATTAAAATCACTATTTCGGAACGTCGCGTTCAATTTTATATTCCTCTTCTCTTTTGAGGTTATATCAATTTGATGTTGATACTGATTGTTACTCCTGGGGAACTTAGAATTGATATATTAGTTTCCATATGGTATTTAATCTAGTATAATTTTTTCTGAAAGATTGATTTTTTGGTTTATCAAATTTACCATACCAGTTTTCAAAATTTGCATTAGTCTTTATATGCCATAGCATCTTCCGATGAGTTTGGTTTTGAGAAGAATGTAGTATAATGTTCTGTTTTGAGGTTAAATCTAGAAGGAAAGTACGTAGCATATATATTTTTCTTTAAATGATAATAGAAATCATTAATATTATACTAATTTTTTTACACGTTTTGATACTAAACTCCATTTTTTCCATCGTGAAAATGCGCCTGTCCATTCGTTTCCAAATTCAAAAAAATAGCTTGAAGGAAAACAATTTTAGACCAATGAATAGGTGACTGCAGACAAACGAAAGTGTGGCTAGTAAATAATGAGTTTGCCGATATAAAACATTTATTTCTGATATTATGTATATTTATTTATTACCTTCAATATACACCCTACATCGTTCCATGGTAATGAAAAGTGCAGGAAGTCCTTTTCTCTGTTCCAGTATTAGAACAATTCCCGTACGTATTTTCGTATAAGAATGTATTTCATTCTTAAAAGATGTTTCATTTTGACAGCTGACTGGACGACACATTATTCGGTCATATGTAAGGGTGGTGTGAGCTTATTTCAATTTTAATATATTATTAACAATAAATTATGAGTTTTTGGACAATTTTAATATATCGAAATTACACTGGCGAGCACTACTTGAAGTAGGCGCGACATACCTCAATTTTTTGCTCGCCAATGTATTGTATCACTCTCTAAAGACGCAAATTAGTTATGAGGGTAGAGGCCACGTCTCGCAATTCTGTTGGTGTAAATTGTGAAGTTCTTCACCCAACATTCCGCTTACATGATATGTTTATCATGAATTAGTGCCACCAACCGACCTCTCACGTTACTGTGTAATTTCCCTAATGGATATTTTCAACAATTTTTCTAAAAATAAATGATGTGAACACAAGCCGAAACAAAGAAAATAGTATAAAACACTCGTAACAGAAGGTCATTCCAGCATTCGTTCCTCCCGCCACTCGCGCTCGTGTCCGAATTTGGAACTCTTGGGAGGAATGTAAAGCCTTTTTACTTGTAGTTTGATATACTATTCTGTTAGTTTCTTCAGGACGTGCTCCACTATTTACTTAGCCAACGATCAGATCGAACAAGATTACTGGCTTTTTCAATATTTTCATCTTCAACATCTTCTTGGCTACCTTGGAAACGCTTAAACCACTCAAAAGTACGTGGACCATACAAACAATCATTGCCATACACTTAATTTATGAGTTTTTCCAAGTTTCATGTGAAGTTTCACACCAATACGCTGCCCCCATACAAACGAAGACAACGGATACACTGATTTGTCCTCAGACCCTGTGGACGTCGCAATCGAAAGAGTAGGCTTTAGGATAAACAGCTGACAGGGTTGACCTTTGGAGCATGCGTACTTTTTCTTTAGCAGCGCTAAGTTTCGTTACTTAATAGCTATATGTCGTATGGCAGGAGTTTTCGATAAATTATGTTTTCTTGGAGCGGACCACCGATACTCAAATAGTTGCTAGTTCTATCACAAAATATTTTTTTTTTATTATAATAATAGTTAATCAATTATAATGATAGTTAAGGTGTTGAGAAAAGATGGTACTGAAGCTGATATCAACGAATTAGGAAGAATAGTCATCAAACTCCCTTTACCACCTGGAACATTAACTACGCTCTATAAAGCCGAGGATAGATTTCTAAAAACATATTTCGCCAAATTTCCAGTAAGTTATATAAATATTTTTGTATATGCCTTTACTATAATTCTAAATTAAAAAATTTCTATTAAAAGGGATATTACGATACGATGGATGCTGGTTACAAGGACAAAGATGGATTACTTTACGTAACAGCTAGAGCTGACGATGTCATTAACGTAGCCGGTCATAGATTGTCCACTTTAGCTATAGAAAATATAATTTTGTCCCATCCGGAGGTAGCAATGGCATGTGTCATTTCAGTACCAGATCCAATTAAAAACGAAGTACCCTTATGCCTGTTCATAATGAAGGAAGGTGAGAATAATAATATAATAATATATATATAATAATAATTAATAGAAAAAATCATCCAGTATTAATTTTCAGCATAACATTCGATGAAATTGATCCTCATCTTTACATCACTATCAATAAACAAAAATTTCTTTATACGTCAAAATAATACGGTGAATATTTTCAAAAATGAAAGCTATCAAAATGAATAATTATGACTAGAACGGGAATTAATATCTCTAATTAATCCACAGTTTCACTTCTTGGCGCTAGTTTTCTCAAAAAAGGAATAAAAAATATAGCGTCTTGTATTCTACAGTCCACAGTTTGGCGTGAAAATCCGAAAGTTTTCTTTTGTTTCATCCAATAACCTCTGTTCTACGCAGGAAGAAAGATTTCCCATCTTTGCAGCGTAGGAAGCAATCAAATTTATGCGTTACAAGTGATCGAGGCAAATTGAGGGAAAGTTATGGAGATGATGCAAAATGCGAAAATAAATAAAAAAAACCAATAATAAACCACGGAAAAAAAATATTAAGAAGAACGAGGAAATTAGCACAACTGCTAAGAAGAAATGAAGAAGAATCAAGAAAAACTGACATAAGACTTGAAAATAAAGAAGGAGAGTTGATAGAAAAAATGTAAAAAGCTCAAGAGAAAATTTAAATAATGGAAAATGAACTGTATGAATCTGAAAATAATTTGAGAACGGTCTGCTAAAAATAAAAGACTTAAGTGGCTTGAATGATGACAAAACAATAACACAAGTTACTGATGTTTTCGGTCGAACCATCACAAGACAGGGCTGGGTTTAATGGGCTATAGCACAGGACGGCAAATTGAGATAAAAAAAAATAACAAATTATTCTCATAATTAAAAATATTTGTCGAAAACATAATAAGAGGGTCCCTATTTAAGTTTTGAGGTATTGCAACACTGATGTCTATATGTCAAGTCTGACATTGCCATCTTTAAGTGTGACATTTTTCATTGTGAACGTACTCAGCCCGTGTTGACACACGAGTGCTATTTGAATTGTTGTTTGAAAAAATCATCTTGGTCAAAAAATGGAATTAAATCTAAAACATTTTTGTGCGATGTTTTTCTGTGACTTTCAACGTGGATTAAACCAACAGTATTGTGTCGACCAATTCGACCAACGTGTGAATTTCATCCAAAATAAGCTGTTGTAATCGACAGTATGGGTCTTTCAAGGTGAGCCAAATCCAACAAAAGTTGTTCGCGCACGAAAACGTTTTGAAGTGTCAAAACATCCAACTGACGAACCGTATATATATTTTGATTACTTATGATTACTTTCCAATGTGTAATTAAAATTTAAAGTGTATAAGGGGTCCCCTTGCTTCAGCCCTCTTTTTCTTTGAAAACTATCTGATAGATTTCTTACAGACCATACTTTTATCTCAGTTCTATCCAGTGTCAATTTCAGCATTCTCAATAGTTTTCGTGGGACATTTTCTCCTCTCTATTGTATCTTAACTTTGTGTATACGCGCACACGAACAGTAGATTTTGGTCTTGACTATTGTATTGCTTCGTTCCCTCTCTAAAGCTTCCTTGATTTCCAACTGGCCCCAGTTTGTTTCTTATTATTCCGGCTAAAAACTTTGTAGGTCACATCCAGTAGGGCCTTGTCCGTGTTGTTGTAGAATAAAATAAACGAGAACAATTATTTTAGACGTTTTTATTGTAAGTCTTTTCCCTATTCAGTCAAGCCACTATATCCTAAAAATAACCCACTTCCGCCCCCACCCAAAAAAAATTAGACCTTTCGTTTAATTTATAAATCTTGTTCAAAAAGATGGTATTAATTTCCGACATCTAGGACCTCGATAAATGGATTCTATGACACTAAACTAAAGTGTTTTTATTACGATTCTAAAACAGGTATATACAGAAAAAAAGCCGCCTTTTGCAGTCATTATAATAAGTAACAGTAGCGATTTTGTTTTGACTTCTCGCCAATCGATTCCGAGTGTTTAGTTCGTCAGAATAACATTATTTCATCTTTTTGGACTGACGTCACCTTAAAGATCAATTTAATTGTGTTCCAATTATGTAATTAATTGAACGTAGACTCGTTCTTGACAAACATAGTTCTAATTTTGTATTATCAAGATGAAATCGCAGTTTTTTTACATATCTTAACCTTTTTGCAGATTCACTTTTGAGTGAAGATACAGTATCGAAAGAATTAGTTTATATGGTTCGTGAAAATTTGGGGCCGGTGGCGTCCTTTAAATTAGCATTAGCGGTTAGCGGATTGCCAGTAACGAGGTCCGGAAAAATTTGTAGAAAATCTATGGCGGATCTTGCCAGAAATAAACTTAAGAAAGTAAGTGAAAAGAGAGAGATACACAGCTTAAGCCTCATCAAAAATCGAGGGTGTATTAGCAAGTAGAGGTAGTGGAAATCAAACTATGAGTCATACTAATACAGGACACAATTTTACGTTTGAAATAAGATCCTACTACAGTCGACTCTCGTTAATATGAAACTGGAGGTAGTCTTAAAATGTTACGAATTATCCAATGTTAGAAATGGTTTTGGTGGAAAATTTTCTAAAGAAAAGAATAAAACATCGAATTATTGAGTGTTCATAATCAAATAGATATTATTTATTAGCTACTATTCTTTAACTATGACAAAAGTTAAGAGGTACATGTGTACACTTCTCATAATGTAAATGTAATGTAATTAATACCCATTTCGAAAGAAATCTACTTTATTAGTTTGCATCAAAGCACTGCTCAATAACTTTTTTAAGAGAAAAAGTACCTCGAATGCCTCTTCATCACAGAATGTTGAATGAGGCTCTTGCTTCCTTAACTGACACTTTTGCGAAAGGTTCTGATGTGTCCTCATCTTAAATCGTTGATTTTTTCATTTGTACTTGTCGCAGATGAAATTTCGCTATCCACTGGAACAAAATCAGAAAACTCACACATTCATTATCCGTAATTATTAGAAGATTTTCTTGATTTTATTTTATGGAACCAGATTTTTTGAAGCACTTCATTTGGGGTATTACTGCTCTCTGTGCCTTGTCAATCACTAAAAGCAGGGCCGGATTAAGATTAGATTAGGTTAGGTTAGGTTACGTTAGATTTGTGGTATCAACACATCAAGAAATACAGAATGATTTCCAAATGATGGGGCCCACTTGGGCATCAGCTCCCCTCGCATACATTCAATATTGCATGAATATTTAGCTGTAAAAAAGATTTGTCGCGTTGTATACCGCATAATTTGACAAACGCTTTAAAAAAAGCTTGTGCCGATTGGTGCAGAGAAATGTTTAAAAACTTCAATCGCAGTGCTTCGAAAGAAGTCTATAAGAGCGTGCCATGGATCATGGATCTACGCATCTGAACCCGAAACTAAACAACAATCGCCTGTATCGGTCTTTCATGACGAGCCAAATCGAATAGAAGTTGTTCGAAGCGCACGAAGCAAAAGGTCGCATGTTTTTTTCGGAATAACTGGACATGTCGCCACCGTTCCATTAGAGCAACTTAGAATGGTCAATTCTGAATGTTACACCAACATTTTTTTCAAAGAAGTGTTCGAAAAAATCGGGAAGACCAATCGTAGAAGACGAATCAGTCTCCGCCACGACAATGCGAGCTCTCACACATCAGTTCAAACAAACACGTTTTTGAACAATCAAAACATCGAATTGATGGGTCAACGTTTTTCTAGATCTGAAGAAGAGTTTGATGCGTTCAAATCACATGTTGTGGAGATACCTCAATCGGAATGGAAAAAATGTTTCGATAATTATTTTAAACGATCTTAAAGTCATATCCAATTATAAATATTTGTTTTTGTTTGTCCATCTCAAAACTTCGGTAGCAACCCTCGTACTAATGAATCTATAGTACCTACCTATACCGTACCTATAGTAAGTAGAAAAATAATGTGTATAACACATCTGTAAAGGCCTTTTTTGGAATCATGTGTTTGTCGCATTCAGGGTCGGTTAATGGGAAAATATTTTCATTTAGACTGCTTGTGTGCTTGTGAATAAACCCTTGAACAAATTGGTGGCGGTGTATTCGATATGATCATAAACAGTTTCATAAATTCTAATATAATTATATTCAATTTTATGAGGTATCAAATTGATATTATTTTACAGATTTCCGCAACGGTTGTAGATCCCACTGTTTACAAGGAAATCGAAGAAATTTTAAGAACGCACGGATACTGTCGCGAAATAGATTAACATATGTATAGCTTAACCATAACTTAGTATTAAATTTAAAAAAATTCATTTTATTTTTGTTAAGATTAGGTAAATACAGAATTGTTATTGTTTTCTTCGATTATCAATTACCCCAAATGGAGACTTCTTATGAGAAGCTATGAATTTACTAGGATAAACTACTGTCATTTTATTCGAATGAAATGTAATTCAATATCCGTTACGGCATATAGGCAGAAATTATAATTTTTTTGTTATAAATCTGGTTTGAAAAACTTGTTATTTCTAAACTGGATAAAAAGTAAATTAATTTGTAGTGTTTTGGTTCTATAAATTAGTAAAAATATAAAACTTAAGCTGTATTTCTAGCCTAAAGGTCGCCCAAGTTAAATCTATTATTCCTCTAACAATTTTATAGGTTAGTTGTGAAGTTTTCATCACTACACCACTGGCACAAATTCTTTTGTAAAACGATTAGCAGCAATCAAATATTTATCCTGTAGTGAAGTAACCGCGATGGAACGCGATTTCTCAACGTTTCAATTTCAACTGTTGATTCCAACACATTAATCTGCTGATCCCTACCAAGAAAATGGAAGCTGAAGAGTATCAACAGCTCATGGAGAGCTCTTCGGATCCTTTTTTGTTCATGTTGGGTCAATTCGTATATTCTTTTTATTTATTTCTGCTAACAAGTGACATGGTGCACTTGTGTATCATCTTTCTCCACTTTTTTGTTTCTCGTTGTTCCTTCTTATTCGCGCCGCCAGGTATTTTCAGGTATCTGTGCTTTATGTAGTGTACTATATCTTCTCTTTCCATCTGGTTCCTTATTTTGTAAGCTATTAGTGTTCGATATTCATTTTCTTGTGGTTTTTGGTCTTGGGAACCTTCTCAGTATTTTTATTTCCATTATTCTTAGTTTTTCTTTGTCTTTTTGCGTTATGCTATTCAAGTAAATAAGTATCAACAACTCATGGAAAGCTCTTCGGATCCTTTTTTTGTTCATGTTGGATCAATTTGTATATTCGGAGGTTCGTTATACAAACATTTCATTGAACTGCTCTTTCTACATATCATTAAGGTTTAACTGAGAAAAATCCCCATAGTAAAGTTATCGTGACATAAATATCAACATTTATTCAATAGGAAAATGAAACTTGGTATTCAACTGAGTACAATGAGCTCCTTTATGCCTCTAACAAGCACCCAAGTATGTGAATCCGCACTGCAAATTCTCACGTTTTATAAAACATGTAATATGCAATAGAAGCGTCAATCGTTGAAATTTAAAATTCGTTAATTTCGAAATAACATCCCTATAGGATGGTAGGACGACATTTGGATGAAGAATATCATGGTGGATGAATTGTATGATCAGATTCAATTAAAGGGAGAGACCGATTACCAAACCTGACACCTTTAGTTTTTTTTCTGTGGGGGTCAAAGTTTCCCATCTGATACTTTCATCATATGTTCAGTTTGTTGTTGATTTGACATCTCATGAAGACACAACAACGTTCTGGTTCAAACTATGGAGTCGTTGTCATTTTTTTGACAAGTCTTCCTCATTAACTAGTATATCCTGGTATGAATAAATAGGAAATAAAAGAGCAGACGGGTTAATGAAAAGTACTTTCAAGAGACACTTCCGCTCTTCCCATTTCCCGTACCAGATGGTTTCATCAAAAGTCTGATGAACAAAAGAGCTGGAAGCAACTTTTTGAACATGCGAATGGAAACAACGAGCATGCAACAAACTAAAACCCTCTCCAGTTTCATCAAATTCGAAAAAAAAGACTGATCACCAAGTTGATTACTAGCCACTGGTTAATGGCAAAGAATCTCAAGACGATGAACATCACGCAAAATGCTCAATGGTCAAGATGCAAAAATGAGGATGAAACTCCAGTCCACATATTGTCAACTGGGTGTTCGAGAGAACATCGAAATCAAGGGAAGTCATGTAGGCCTCTTCACTTAGCACACAACATAAGCCCCCCATAATATCTGAATTTCAATCCATGAATTGTCCTTTATAGGGTACAGGGGCACTCAATTCCAAATTAATAAAAAACAAGATTAGTATTGGGATTTGAAAATAAAAAAAATAATTTTACTCATAAAAGAACTATTCCCGAACATAATCTTTCGACAAGGCCTCCTCAATTTTTGCAATAGTACTGGATTATCCAACATACAGTCCTATTTCAATATCTGTTTCTAAAACTTGGAGAATTTCTTGGTGGAGAGCGCTGGGAAAATGATGACAAGTTTAAATAAACTGTTATCAATTGGTTTAAAGGCCAGGCAGCAGATGCTAGAATTTCCTATTTTAATAATAAAAAAATATAAAAAAGGTAAACTAGACAGTTTAACAATCAGTCATTGTAGTAAATAGAGCAAAAAATTAGATCATGAGAAACTTAAATAAATGTTCAAATAATACCCGTATTTTCTTTAACCCTTTCGTTACTGCGGTAATAAGTATCCCAAGAAAGTTAAAAATAATTGTAAAGTTTCTATTTGTCCTAAAAATGCCCTCGTTAAGTATTCATCTTTCTACAGACAAATATAAACCTTGAAAACTTAAAATGCACACAATCTCATTATTTTTTTATTACAGTAGTTTTAGTTTTTGCTGTTATTTATACTAATATTCTCAGGTAGTAGTTTTATTTCGGTTGAAATATAGTACCAACCGTAGTTGATACAATAGTTTTATAGTTATGACAAGATTTGGACTTAGAAATAGAAGCAGCTTTGGAAAATCACCATAATTTCTCTGAAGTGGAACCGTTTTCTCCTTGGAATCAAAGTATAATTATGAAGATTTGACTCCGATTTACAAGGATATGAAATGAAAAAATACATCAAAATGACATAGCAGAAGATGATCACACTGAAACTTCAGAGAGAGAAAAATCACATTTTACCACATGCTACATTTAATCTTCTCAATACTGTAGGGACATATTATCAAGAGAATTTCTAATTTTACTAAAGTGATTTAAATGCTTTCAAATGCACTAGGATCTGGGATTTTAGTACTGTACGGTCATAGGTTCATAAACAAGTCCAGCCCTGTCTACTTTGTTGCTGTTTGTAGCCGGCTTTTTGCTTTTCTATAAAATTTTGTCAGTGTAGATGTTGCTAGTAAACAGCAGACACGTGTCACACTTATTACTGTGTTTTTATATGTGCTGTGCTCGGAATTGCCAAATAAGCTATTTATAATTTTATTTTACTTTAGTGTGCAACAATAGTTTTTGAATTTTCTTCTTTTCAAAAAAAAGGGAACTTATATGTTCCATCAGTACTGAATAATCTATATATTAAAAATTTTCGTTTTAGAATAGATAAGCCTTTGTTAGACAAAGAGCTCCAAGATATTGTGCATAACATTGATTTTGAAGAAGAATTAGATCCATTTCAAGACAGTGATGGAAGTGATATAGCTAAAACGTATGTACAACCATCTAGCGACGATTTCTTCAAGTGGAGTTGAAGATACTCCATTGATACAAATTTTGGATTATGCTTATGATTCCAAGAAAGGTTTATGTTTTCCACAGCATCCATAATATTATATATCCGAAATTCTTTTATTGATTGCTTCTCTTCTCCCCAAGTAATAAGCCTTAAAATTGAATATAACGCCTTGGTCCATTGGTTGGAGTAAGGCAGTTATGTTATGGAGCATTATCAATTAATAGTAATGCTTCTTGTTCAAGTTTTTTAATTCCACAATAACATTTAAAAGACAGGCCAAAATATTCAATGAACCAATCCTGGAAATTTTCATAGTTATCTATTTCTCTTTTTGTAGTGGTAAAGTAGTAGTGGTGTAAATTTGAAATCTCCACTTGCGTAACCATCCAGTATAAGTGTTTAGCGATCTTTTGCTGCTTTAAATCCTGGTGCTCGTTTCTCTTCACGATATAGAAATGCTCGTTTTTGCATTCTTTTCCACAACAGGCCTGTTTCATCAACATTAAAAACTTATTCCGGGTGATACATTCCTTGTTCAATTATTTTTTTTTAATGGGAATTAAGCCGTTGGTTTCGTATCACCACGTACTGCTTCTCCTGTATTCTTTATGTTGTGAAGGTTATTTCAATGCTTAAATTTATTTAACCAATTTTACTTAAGTCACCTGTCTCAGCATGAATGTAGTTGAAAATTATTTTAGCTTATTCATACATATTGCGCTTAATTTTGTCGTCAATCCATATAGATAGTCGTTTTTCCATTTCCTATATGAAGTTGATTCTAGAACAAATAATGTTAGTTGGAGAGCTTGACGTAGTTGCTGTTGTTCATGACCAGGATCTAATGATGGTTGCTTCATTTTCTTGTTTTTCATTATCACCCATGATAAAAACTAAAGATCATAATATTTGTCACTATATTAATAGTTATATTAATAAATATTTACTAACAATAATGTTAACAAATATTCAAAATGATAAAAATGCTTCCTTTTAGCACAATTTAGAGTAAACCCAGGGGTGAAATAATAGAACGCTAAGACGAAACTGTGTTAAGCGTGGTCTTATTATATAACCATCTTAAAATACCAGCAAAAACATGAAAAACATACTACACATGTTATTTTCCAGATAGCTAAAACCTCAATTTCTTATCGGTCAATCGAATGACATAATTTAAAGGAAGATTATCCCTGAATAGATCTTATATTGAAGCCAATAAAAAGAGGAATAAAGGTATGACAGAAGTTTCGTTTTCTCAATAATAAAGGAAATAGCATTTCTGCGAGCAGAGCAAATTTTGTTGTCTACTCATTAAAAATGCTACTGTTCTAATGTTGAAAACAGCCTACATAGAAAAAACTCAAGTGTACATGGTTTAAAAATGGCAACATGTAGATTAACGACAAACCTCGTTGTGGATATCTATCAACTGTTAGAATCGAAAAGAATGTTGGGAAAAAATGGAAACCATGTACTCACAGACGGTCGAATGATAAAATGATCAACTATCAGTGAGTAGTGGTTATCTTGGAGCACTATTCAGAGAATTTTAACTGAAGATATGGGAATGAAAATAATTGCTGCGAGGTTTGTTCCTCGTAGTGTTCCTGACAATCAGAAAGTAGATGGAGTTTGAACATTTTGTACTTTGAAAAAACAGCTTGATCCATCAAATATATTACTGATGATGAGTCAATATTCTGTGGTTATTACCCAGAATCAAAGCAACAGTCAATGGAAGTCGTTATCAAATGCGTAGTTCATGCAGAATCTGTTGCCCCGGGTTAGAGTATCAATCAAACCTCCCATTTGGAAGTGTTAGGATAGTTCATTAAAAAACAATTTTGATATATTATTCTTCAATTGTACCAAGAAAAAATTGTCTCGTTCCTTGCCAAAAAACTAAAGCTAAAAAAAATTAAAAAGGCGTGTTCGAACATCCCATAGTCGTAATTGAAACGTAAGTAACATTTACATGATAAATTCCGTAACGAAAGAGTTAAATTGTTACAATACAAAAATTCAAAGATAAAATAATGTATCCGCTAATGTAGAGCTCGGTAATTGCTTGATATGTTGCCCCACCAACGCAGCCAATTTGTGTGCATATTGACAAGGCGCTGGTACGCGAATCGTACCAGACCAATTATAATATAGATGACACAGTTTGTAACATAATCGTTGTATGTGATCCGGTTTTAAATTACAACTATCATATAAAACGATGTAATGCGTGGGATTTACAGTTCCGTATCGCACATTTTGAGGTACCAAAAAGAAGTCGCACAAATAACGTCTTGTCACTGAATGGTCCAAGATCGTACCGGGTAGAGGGTTTCCAAAGTTGCCGTCTCGATCTACGGAAATACAAAATAATTCTATTGATTATTTGAGAAAAAATAGTAATTAAACTTAGTGTTCCAACAACAACTTGACTACCAAAAATACACAGAAGCCAAAGACAAAATATAAAAAATAAATAATTCATATAAAACAATTGAAGATATTTTTGATTTGTAGCGACCACGCCATGGGCCTTCGCATTTAACATTACATAATACAGGTACAGTTTTTAGGAAAAAACAACATACTCACACGAATGCAGGCGAGACGTTTTGAATAGAGTAGAAATTAATTCTGTCTCGGGACAGCGAAGTGAGCAGTTCTCAAATGCCTACATCTCAGCAGAGTTACGCTGCTTCTAGAGATTCGGCATGTACCATTTAATTTTGTGTTTGATATATATTTCTAAGTATATTGTTTTGCTGATGTATACATAATAAGTTTATGTAGTTATCGAACTTTTTTTATAATGCTACTGTATCCCCATCCTTGACCGTAAGACTAGCACCCATAGATTCAACTAATTTATTTATTGAATATTGGTGTATCACAAATTCAAAATTTGAAAACATGAACCAATTAGACGATTGTACGTTTCGTCTCCAGAGACCGAAGGTATAAACTGAAAATTTCCCGCCAATAAATCTCTGCTTTGAATTATAATCAACAGAGACCTGGGTTTAAATTCAGTGTACCAAAATCAACATTGGGTCGATACGTCAAGAACGGACGAGAAAAAGAGGCCATAGAAATAGATAAGTAAGCTGGAACATTCAGATAAATGTTCACGGATGAACAGTAACTTGAGTTGGCAAGATATGAAAAAACACCTATTTGCGGTATATATGAAAAATGCACGTCGATTGGCGTACAAGTGGCGACTAGAAATAATATTTCCTACAAATTTAACAAAAACTGCGAAACGGCTGGCAAAGATTGGATTAGTGGACTTTTGAAGAGACACCCTGATATTAGTATACGATCACAAGGAGCCACTTCGGGGCCTTTCTTATGGGGTTCAATCACGTAACTGTTACTCAATTTCATACATGGCTGATGTATTGACAAATACAATCTAACAGCTGACAAGATTTTCAACTGTGATGAGACGGAAAGCACAGTGAATCCCCAAAGTCATTTGAAAATATTAGCGACAAAAGAAAAGGAAAAATTGGTGTGTCCACTTCCAGTGATAGAGATCAGACAATGACTGCAGAGATTTGTGTTTCACCTAGTGGGGCTTGTATGACACCTATGCTGATCGCTTTCTCTCCTTACCGTCCCGATCTTAATCCTATCTAGCTAGTGTGGGCGATAATCAAAAGTTATTTGGCTAGTGTCCATACTTAGTGATTTACCCTCGTAGTTTATACAAATACAGTCCACTTTTGGTAGCCTAAAGTTAGCAACCTATGATTTCAATGCCACTGAAGAATCTCTTTAGACACTCGTGAGATGGCAGGAGGGAAGAATGCGTAGAGAACAAACACGCATGTGAAGAAACATTATGTTCTTTTCCTTTCATACATAATCGTATTTTGTATATAATAAGTATTTTGTTTTCTCAAACGGCGAATCACTGGAAGCTCGTGGATGCATTCTCTGAATTTTCTAACTGGCGGAAATAGTACAAGAAAATTTTTTTCTACTTACTAACTGAAAACACTCTGGTATTTATCCTCTTCTGTACAATGATAAAACATATTTTTATATCTAATTCTAGTTCCCGTAATACTTGTTCTATTTGTTCTATTTCATATTGTTTACAATAATCTAATTGACCATCACCGACACCATCTCTAATTATCACAATATTTTTTGGGAAGCAATGATTCTCTTTCGACCAAGCTTCTAATAATTTCTTAAAAGCTATTCGCATGTGATCACTGAGTTCTTTTTCTTGGAATGTAGCAACACTAAACCATCTAAAAACAAACATATTAAGCATAATTCTTACATTGGTATTTTTTTAACCGTTGGTGATATTTATACTGAACACATCATTTACATTACCACTACAGCAATAGCAATAATTACGTCTGACGCGCGTTTTGATAACCAAATAAGGTCTTCAGAAACTGAGTAAATTAGAAGTAAAACTTAGTTTACCTTCAGTCTTTGAAGACGATAACTTGGGTTATCGAAGCTCAGTAGTATAAACAGTGTGTCCAGTATACGAGGATATAGTGAAAAATTCTTAGACTACCAAATAAAATTTCAATGTCAAAATATTTTATTACTCAACATATTCTCCTCTTAATTGGATACATTCATTACAACGAACCTCCGCAGCTTTTATTACCTCCTCGTTGGAAGAAAATTTACGACCTTTTAAACTTTTTTCAGTTGAGGAAAGAGATGATAGTCGGACGGAGCTAAATCTGGTGATTAAGGGGGGCGTTTTAGTAATTCAAATCCTAAATCACGAATTTTTTGCATGGCAACATGAGATTTATGTGCAGGGCCGTTGTCCCGCAAAAACAAAACACCTTTGGATAGCATTCCGCGTAACTCTGGTTTACTTTTTTGACATCAAACTTTACACAGACACTTCTAATAAGTTATTGTTAGTTGCTATGGTAACGCAATATTTTGTTTATGCATGGAACTGGTCTAGGCTAACTAGATATCAATACGAGAGGAAGGACCTTTTCGTGAAAACTTTCTCAAATAAAATAGCAAAAGATATAATTTTGTAATTTTACATTATGAATTATGAAAGGAACGACTAAAATATTATATTTACTACTCTAAACAGTTTTACAGTGTAATATAGAAACTTAGTGTTGGCCAGCGTCGGAGTTCCAAACAAATCAATTTAATTATTCATAGAATTAAAACATTTGAGATAAGTAAACAATATCAAAATTATTCCACAAATACAGTTCAAAATAACTTGAACTCTAATTACTAAAAATGTGGAAAGGTAGGTAGGTAGTTTCTTTCGATAGCCTGGGTCGGAAGTCCTGCCACTATCCTTCTGTACCTTGTGATTAGTACGCCTACTAGAGTTTCTTCCTATTCACTACTTATTTGGCTCGCATCCCTAGAATTAGAGCCACGCCTTTTTGTTTAAGATGTTCCTTACTCTGTTGGTAAGATTTCCACCACAGGTTCAGAGCGTGTCAGCGGTTTAACGGCGCCAATATTAGCCAGCTCGTCCGCAATTCTATTACCTGAATTTTCTATGTACAGGGATACTGAGTAGCTTTATTGCCATGAAGACAGCAAATTTATTCAGTGCCTTGTTGTATTACGGAATCAATGTTACTCGGTAGTCATGTGTTGCAATGTCATTGGTAGTGCTGTGCTGTCTGTGTAACAGGCTGCTAGCCAAATCTGCATAAGAGTAGTGTACCTTTCTTGGAGAAGGGTGAGTCCTTATCCACCTTTTCGCTTTCTAGTTCCCTTCAGTCCGCCTTTTTAAATTCATATGTGCAATAGATGTTGTATCCTACGTGTATCTTTAATACGGTAGCGCCGCTTGGTATCCTGTACGATGATGCCAATATGTAGATGTCCGATGCTCAAGAGGGTGGCCACAGCACCGCAACACCAGTCTTTTGAATTTTTGTAGCGCTGCCAAAGGACATCCAAGAAAATTGTTGTCGAGAATAACTTGTTGTACAAGATGGCATCTTATTAGCTTTGTTTCCTCCAGAGGTTCCTGAGGTACCATTAGAAAGACCCAGCCGCCACCTGAGCCTCCAAGAGAGAGACCATCTTGCCCAGTACAGACTCCTTTGGTCTTTGTTTGCACCCTACTTGAAACTACCAAAGCCAATTGGGCAGCGAGGCTTGAACATCACTGGGTAAACTGGAAAGCTTGCCCATATGTTTGGACTTCGCCTGTGTAAAACAGGGTTGAAAGATGTCGTATTTCGCGCCTAATTAATCAGAGCAGTTGATGGTAAAATCGGCTGAAGACCAATCTATGTGTAATTTAGCTGGTCTCATTCCAGGTTTTTCAATCCATCTCTGTAGATTGTCTTGCGAGGGGATTTCTCAGTTATGTGAGCTACACCAAGACTGGGCATCCAAACGAGCTAGATCTTGTAGCCATCACTCACCAATTCATCTGGGATTTTATTGCACCCCAGCACAAGCCTAAAGCTCACCAGTTCATCAGTTATAGCAAATCTGCTGTTCGAACAGAGAGAACTCAGTGTATTTCTATGGCATCTTCTGCAGGAGTCCAATCCGGCCAAGCCATTCATTCTGAAATCATGTGTGTACCAAGTGGCTCCATTATTCAGTATTGCAGTATTCACTGTTTTCTTTCAACAATACCACCACCATTTCGACAACTTGGCCATTTAGTATGGCGGACACAAAATTCTTGAAGAGCATTGCCCCTATTCACTTTATCATACAAATCTCAGTGTTACGTCCTTTGGGTGCCCGGCAGATTCTTTCAAAAGAAGAATAAAATATTTCTTTGATGTCAAGAAATGCCACCAGATCAGCATTTCCTTTACCTAAGGCAAACCTCCACCTTTCTCCCCAGGATTTGATATTGTTGGACATGTAGTGGAAGTGGAGGTAATAAAATAAAATAAATTTTATTAGGTTTTTTGACAGATTTAAATTTAAAAAATGCGAGTGATTAATTTGTCGTCGCCCAATTATCCTACTGCATAATAATAAATATATACTTTGTTGGTTATAAGATAATAAAAGGTGAAAGAACTATAAACAGGTTGTTTTGTAAATTTTGAAATAAAATGTAACGTTTACCTTGAAATACTTTCATCGAGACTAGCCACAAATCCACAAACAGAAGTTCCTTCTGGTCTACTGTGATAAACATCAATACCACATATCATCCATCCCTTAAAAGGAAATCGCAATGTCCAAAGTGTTCCGCCTAATTTACAAGTCATCTGCAACGCTATTTTCTGTACGATAGATCGGACCTTTTGCGGATTCGATAACGTCCTAGAATTTATAACTTGAGACGCCACGGGTATTTGAGAACAACAAATTTTTTTAATGATAGAATAACGGTCGCTCCTCATGTTTGGACAGATGAACACTACAATCTAAAAGAATTATTATAAATTATTATAACGAGAAAAAACAAGTGCCACTGCAAATATGTAACAAAGCTTGGAATAAATTTTTTAAGTATAGTCATGAAAGTGCAAACTACAAATAATTTAATTGATTACCGCTACATATTTGAGATGTAAGAACTAAGGAAAAATTAATTTTTCTTATAAAATCAAATTTTCTTTTTGATTTTATTCCTATTTTGATATTCATGATGTGATGTGATGAGGTGATCAATTGATTAATAAGTAATAATAATAATAATATATATATATATATATATATATATATATATATATATATATATATATATATATATATATATATATATATTCCGAGCTTTCGAATACTTATGTATTCATATCGTCTGGGATTGAAATTATGGACAAATATAATATAAGAAATATGTATAAATGTATAACAATTATAAGTAAAATAGAAACTTATCAATATATTTTACCTGCGTTTTTCTACTGATATGTTCTCGACATATTTTTACGTAAGTTTCGGATCGATCATCGGGTAATCTTATTTGTTGTGGTTGCCTTATACGACATCCCATTACTTTTCCTAATCTACACATCAGTTCACAAAACTCATTGGCGTACTTCTTATCTTTATCGGTGAAGAAAACTATCCAATTGTTCATGTCTACTGGACCAGATACCTATCAAATATAACAGTACATATTTTATACGAAGATCGGGTAAGTATTAACACGATATCGATAAAAATTAAGAAACAAAACTACCCACCACGCTAAAAAAAATTTTAAACTATTTTTAACCGCCAATGTTTCGGCTACAATTCTCGTTAATTTAGTTTGTAGTTAAATTTGCAAAGTAATTAAAGGACAATAATTGTGTGTAATATAACAAGCGTACGTCGGTTCTGTTCGTAAGATGTCGGTTAAGGTGGGAGCTTTTTGATGACCGAGAGTTTTCACATGCGGCTTATTATCAGTTGCATTATTAAATTCTATGTTTGAATTCGGTGTAAGAATTGTAGGTTATTATCTAATTTTTTGTTCAGCTCCTCTAATTTAGTTTACAATTCGCAAAATCATTCAACAGGAAAATTAAATATAAAAAATATTTTCATTTCATTGACTTTAAAATCTGTATCAATATAAATTTCTTTATTAAAACGATTATATTCCACCAATAAAAGAAAGTAGAAAACTGGTTTTAAAGGTTATGCTTTACAAGTAATGAATTTGTTATATACCTGATAATCTGAAGCAGCTCTGGACCAATCACAATTATCATTTGTTTTACATTGATTATTCCCAAAGTAAATGATTTCGTTATCCAATTGTCTTCCGGACATCAATAAAGAATCATTTTCTAGATGTAGTCCCCAACTAGCCAAAACCTGTTGAGCTTCTGGTGATTTTTCGACATTTTCTAAATATTTCCGTAGGGCCGCTACTCTTTGATTTGGTGTGACTCTTGTGTAATGTGCTATATCTTTCATCACCTTGTGAAAAAAAAATATATATATAGTTTAAAAAAACAAAAGAATGAAATGGATTTCGGTTACTGCACAGGTCAATTCGAAGAATAAATCAAAAAAATATGAGAGGAAAGGGAGCAACGAATGATTGGACGGGACTATATGATTAAATTAGCCAATGAAAATTATGATTATAGTTACAAAAAATACGAGGATATATTGAGAAATTCTTAGCCTACTATAGAACCAAACAAAATTTCAATATCAAAATATTTTATTACTCAACATATTCTCCTCTTAATTGGATACATTTATTACAGCGAATCTGCAACGTCTCTAGACTTTTAAAAAAAAAATGTTTCTTCTTGCTCTGCAAACTGAAACAAGAACTTTTCCAGCAGATTTTTGGACACGAAACTTCTACCCTTGCACGCTTTTGATCAACATTCAAACATTTGGGGATCCATTTTGCAGCAATTTTTCTCATGTCCAAATTGCCGTTAACTATATGATGAACGCGTTCGTATGAAATATTCAGTGTTTCAGATATCCGTTTTAGCCCAATTTGACGATCTGATAGAAACATGTCATGAACTGCATCGATATTTTCGGGGACTGACACAGAATACTGACCTTCCCGATCGGTCAGCATCTTCAATAGAAAATGTACCTCTTTTGAAGCTTGCAGTCCAATTTTTCACGGTCGGATACGAAAAATATTGATCGCCAAGGGTATTAAGCATATCTTCGAAAATCTGCTTACCTCTTAACCTTTTTAAATCCATTTTTTTTACATCATTTTTCTTTTAATTTATTGCGTAACTCTGGTTCACTTTTTTGACCTCAAACTTTACACTAACACTTCTATTAAGTTATTGTTCGTTGCTATGGTAACGCAATATTTTGTTTATGCATGTAACTGATCTAGGCTAACTAGATATCAATACATCCTCGTAAACCAGTGATTGTACGCTTGGCGAAGTTGTTTAATCACAACGGTTTTTTGGTGGTTCCGGCCTTAACCACTTTTGCAAGTCTCTCAAAACGAGGAAATAAGAGAAATACGCTGACTTGCACTACCAATATAGATAGCAGACAGATAATGTTTCACAAATTACTTACTTACATTAATTATTCATTTGAAAATGCTCCCAAGGAAGCAACGAAACGTTAAGTTATACATATAAATGTGATATTCCATCGAAGTTTTATTATTTTATCCAAACAATCTGTGGATCCAAGAAATTTATATATATATTTGACCATGAAATGTCAAAAAAGCATAAATTCAATTATAAAGATTCAAAAATTCTTGAAACGCAATCTAATACACGAAAAAGGGAAATTTTAGAAATGGTCACATTCATAAGAACGAAACAGCTATAAATGATAAAAAAGATCTGAATAATTCAAGTAAAATTTATAGCTCTATTTTGTAAATTCTAATATATTTGAGATGTGGAAACCAAGAAAGAATCAATTTTTCTTATTGAAACAAAGTTGACTTTATTTTTATTTTGATATTGATCTATAAATCAATATAAATACGCAAATTGTCAGTGTCAGTATCATATTTTGAAAAAGACTTGAAGAAAAGTCGAAACGTCAAAATTTATCTTTCCTTTAAAAACTATAAAAAAACTATTTTCCAAACAGAAGAGACCTAAAAACAAAAACATTTAGATGCATTATTATATATATTGTTATACTTTTCAAGTATGAGTACACTTTTTGACCATAATTATATAATGGATGGTCCTATATTAATAAATTATTTATTTTATTTCAATATTCAACGTACACTTATTATAAGTAATTTGTGAAACATTATCAGCATTTTCTAAAGAATAATTAATATTTGATGATTAAAATATTTGTAGAATAGATAAAAACATATTAGTAGATATCTTAAAAACATTATTAAAAACATAATATTAGAATCAGTGTAATTACCTCGAAATTTCAATAAAACGGTATTATACCAGGTAGATTGAAATAATCTAATTGATCAAATTATGGTAAATTTGGTCGAGGTTTTTTTATATTGTCTATCATTTACAGAGTATTTATCTTGTTTTATGTGTATCATTTCATTGATTAATAATTTTTGGTAGTTCGTGTCTTGAGCTAAGATTTTTGTTTTTTTAATATCAAATTCATGATGAAATCTATGAATTATCTGTATTTGTTTGCAATAAGATCGATTCACATTAGCTATCAACAATTTCATTATATAAAAATGGGTGCTAATGGGCGACTTAATCTACCTTTATATAAAAAGATTCAAGGTTAATATACTCACTGTGAAGTCATTTCTCATGGAGGTGGTAAGTCCTGTGAGATAACTAATTTCGGGCACTAAACAAACGATTTTCTCTACTTTTTCCGCTGAACCAGACACCCTAACATTTTTTCTATTTATCAATAAGGGTTGAGTCAAGTCCGTTATGGTAATATCATACTGCTTTTTGTAATAATCGATGAAGGAAATACTATTTCCATCTCTGGTGGGGAAAGTATCCTGTGGCGACATGTCCCAAGCGATATCTTCCACTGTATAAGTTTTGTTATTGTATTTAGTAAATATACAGGAACCTATCAAACTTGATGTAGCGAGTTGCTTGAAATTTTTAGGATCTGCTGCCCTAAGTTTAAAAAATTAAGTGTCATATTTTCATGGCAAATAGTCCATGAGGATTATTAAATTAATTTTTGAAAATTTGTTTTTCAGCTTCATATGAAGCGGAACACAACTCGTTTAAGACGCCATTTTGTATTGTGTCATGCTTGGCGAGTCCCTCGTTACCAATAACCTTTCGCCCGTTGCTACGCCGTCCGTTGGACGGAAGACAGGGATTTTCGTTATTATTAGGAAATTTCCGCTGACTTTTTGTCTCAGTCATTCAATAAACAGTTAACATTGAAGTGAAAGTTGTCAACTGCCGTCTGAAGTACCTACTGACAATTGGTATTCAAGTGTCGACTTGGCTCAGATTCTTTTAGCAAAGAAAATTCCATTCCTGGACACCCTGAGGAAAAATACATTGGCTATCGATCAAGAATTTTTGCCAGTTCACAGTTAGGCTTCCAAAAAAGTTGCCAATGGTTTCATACGCAATGAAGAAAACTAAATGTGCAGTTTTGATTTAAACTATGCATAATAATGATAAAATCGACAGGCACCAAGAAGCTAGAAACGATTATGGCTTAAAATACAACCGAAGGAATTGTCACTGTCAACAAATTATACGCCTGTTACTCGGCGAAAAGAGTAACAAGAAGATGGCCGATGGTAATTTTTATCATATAATGAACGTAACTGGGATCAAAAAACAGAGAAGCTCCTGATTGAAGAAATATTTTTCTCAAAAATCTGGCTCAAGATTTAATGAAAGAACAGTTGTATGCCAGATCAGACATAAAAAACCTTCCCATAGATGTGAAGCCTTCATTATCAGAAAAGAGCAGACTTTGAACAGAGAAAATCAAACACTATAAAATTGTGTGAAGAGTGTTCAGAACTTGTGTATGGGAAACATTCCAAAATAATTTGGGAAGTGAAATGAAACAAAATTTGCCGACCAGAATACGGCTAGCACCTGGTGGTGTTGCAAAAGCTTAAACGTCTGGCGAAAGGTTAATCATTTACTTGTTGTTGTTGAGTTGGTAACAATATGGCGTCTCATTTTCTATAATCGGCTTACAGTTGAGAAAGTTAAGTTAGATTAGGTTAGGTTAGGTTAGGTTCTCGGCCGGGGTTGCTGGTCCTATACCGAAAGCCTCCCCAGGTGATGAATAGGGAAATGGCTTCCAGATATAGGTGGTACCGCGCAGGGCGTGCCAAAACCAGGAAGGACGCGACGGTTATTATGTTATGTACGGTAATTCAACGGGCAGATAGAGCTCATAGCCGTAATGAAGACGTTCTTCCTAAAGAAAGACACTCGAGCAAAACTAAGCCCAAAATAAAATGAAAAATGAAATAGAAAATGTTTGAGCAAAAAAATATATTACACCAAAATGGTACCACTATCAGTGGAAAAGATCTCCTTGCTAAGGTAGGTTGCCCCACGAATTCTGGGGGGGGGGAGGCAAAGACCCAGCGGCAATTTAATTCCTTATTGGAATCTGTCCAATAACCTCATTATAGAAAAAAGAAGGCGAATAGAAGCAGTAGAAGAGCTTAGGTGAAAATGATTCAAAGTTAAAACTGACCTACATTACCTAGAGAAAGGAAATGGAAGAAGGTGTGGATATCACAACCAGTAGAAAAGAACTGCTTGAGGAGATAATATCCTAAAGAACATGATATAATTAGAGTGAACTTAACGCGGGCAAAACACAAGCGGCAATACTACATATAAATCAAGATCAGACAAATACTATTAGCAGGTTGAACAACATCAAAGTCGGATACACGAGATACTGTGTTGAAATAAATAGATATAAACAAATGCTTTAGATGATGGCCTTTCAATGATACAGCTGAGTACTGCAATGGTCCTGACAATATAGCCCTTTACTTCAAGTGCTGTAAAGAACATCACCTTAATGATTGCAAGGAAATTGGAGAAAGATGCTTACTACGCAATAATGAGAGTCACACCATAGGCACAGGAAGATGTGAAGCATTTAGAAACGCACTGACAAAAATTGTAGACTAAGAAGACAGACAGACAATATGAAGAACCAAATGAAGAAACAAAGAACGTGAAGGATGCAGCAATGAAAATTGTAAAAAAAAAGATACCAATATGTGAAAGCAGCACAGATAAGGCGTTTATCTGGATTGAAATCCGAAATTTTATTCTGCTAAGCTTTTATATTGGACCTAGTAGAAGAATCCAAAAATTCCAAGAGATTATCCAAAACCTAGATAAAAAGATACTTAGATCCTAAAAGGACGCTGTTGCAACAAGAAACTTCAATTCTAAAACTTTAGAATGGGGTATGCCAATAAAAGACAGGCGATATTATGTGCTAATGGATTACACAAAGATATCTGGTTCTCATCAATGAAGGCGTAGAACGCACTTTCCTTAGACGCAACGCAAGCTCAATCATAGACCTTATCATGACAAAGAGTAATATAGGAGAAAAATAGTGGATTGAAAAGTAATAGCTAAAGAAATTTTTAGCAATCACAGATATACATACTTCGAAATCAGATATTATGAACTAGGAAAGGTAAAAACAGTAAAAAAACCTCACAAAAATTAACCAAAGGAAACTAGACAACGCTATAAACAAGGCCGGAAAAAAGGCTTACTTACAACAGGGGGAGAGATAAAGACACTCTGGTGAAAATTTGCAAAGCTACAGTGCCTAATATAAATATCTCAAACCAGTATATTGGTGGACAAAGGAAATCGCAGCTTTAAAAAATGCATGTCTGGCCTCAAGAAGGAAATTTGCCAAAAGTAATAAAAGAACAACAACAAATAACAAATCAGAATACATAAAAGACGTTAAAGACATTAAAAAGACACTGTTGAAGCTGAATATGTGTGGAAATTGATAACAACCATGGAGTGAAGGATACAAAATCGCCCCCAGGAAACTTAACCTTTGATATAAAGGCCAGCCACTGGGAAGAAATGAATATCTAAGTCTCCTTAACACAACTAACAAGTTACTAGAGTATATAATACGGAGCAGATTAGATGAAGAATTAATGAACGAACTTAAAAGCCAGACTATCAGATTGACAATATGGCTTTAAAACTGGGAGGAACAGATGCGGTGAAGTCGGTTGTAGATTTATTCATAAAGGAAACTAATAAAAAATCATACAGGAACTGTAAAAAACGCATTCAAGAGAAGGAAATAATTGCAAAATTGTAGAACAACACCATATCTCACAAAGTTAATAATGAGCTCCAGCTCCAGCCGAGCAAGCGAAATGACTGTGGCAATGGCGAGAATAATGCCCAATACTAAAGAAACTCGATCAAGTAAAAGAAAACTACTGGCAGCAGTCACCACCTCAATATTACTGTATGCAGCCCCAGCATAGAATACTGCAATGAAAATTAGAGCAAACATAGAAGACAGGCTCCTATAAGGATATGCAGCTCATATAGAATCGCATCAACAGAAGCAACCCTAGTAATTGCTGAACTGCCATCAATAGACCTACTAATAGAAGAAAGAAGCTCCATGCCGCTGCAAACGAAAAGAAGAAACGCATTAGGAAAGAAACCAAAGTACAGACACTAAAGATATGACAGGAACACTAGAACGCAAATGAAAGTAAAGAAAATACATGGACAAGAACACTAATACCAGATTCCTCACAGGCCATGGTAGTTATCAATAATTTACATACAAAATTGGGAAAACAAATGATGATAAATGCATCTACTGGATACTGCACAGCATATACTCTACTGTCCAAATTGGAACGAAGAAAAAGAGAGAACTACCACTGAGCTATCAATATCAGACCTACAGAGGTAAATATCACAGATGATTGAAGATCTGAAAAAGTGGAGAGCAATAGGTAAGACAATAGAAAATATTGTGGACCAAAAAAGTAAATAACAAACTGGAGATTAATATCAATAGACGAGAAAAAAAGTGAATATCCCCCACCTGAAGTAATACGAGAGTGGTTTCAAGAGAAATACAGATTATAAAAGGAGGGAAATGTTATTTTAGTTAGCCGGCACCCTCAAGAGGGCATTAACTCAATACATCCCGTCCTACTCAAACATCTTGGGTTAGATTAGGTTGGATTAGATAATTATAATTTTGTATTTCATTTAGAACTACTAATTTAGTACTAATATACACCCAACACAACCTGAATTTTAAAGTATATATATAAAGAAAAGCTTCATTTATGACGGGGATTTCATAGCTGTGGGGGGCACCTCTCACAGCTCATTCTGGGGGCGCAGAGAACTCTTTAAGACATTTGCAATTTATATGGGGCTCTGCAACTCCCTTCAGCTACCCCACTCCCACCTCGCCTTCAAATCACTATAAATCGACTGTTTGTAACCTAAAGTTTTACCAAATATTAAAAGAAACTTACCTTAGTTCTTTCAAAAGTTCATAAGCATTTTGTGTTCTCATTACTTTATGTTGTGTATCGAGACACAACATTAATCCACCTTCCAATTCATTAACTGATATAACATAACCCGGAAGTACTTCTAACTTGTGTTGGGGTATCAAGTATCTGTGGTGTGTATTGAAATAATTACGACCCATTGGAGTATATAATAAAATATACATAATACGTTTGAAGAGAACATTATAAAGAGGAATACATTCACGTTCTGATAAGCTTTTTTGTTTTTTGTAAATAATTTTCACTTCGACTGCTTGATCGCCGTCTGCACCTGGTATATTAATAGAAAATGTTTTGAAAGTATCTGTGATTTTTTGAGGAAGATAGAGAATACTGCCTACAAAAAAATTGAGAAAACGTGAAATGAAAAAAAAAATAAAATTTTAAATAAAAAAAACTAACCTCCGTCAAATACTTTGGGCAAATTAAGCTCTTTCATAACAATATTCGTTGCTCTGATTCTCTTATTGGTTGCATCTAGCTCTGGATCAAATTTGACTTCATATTCAAATACTCCTCTATCTTCTTGCAGGTGTAATTTTATGTAATTCACTGACAAATTAACAGGTCTACCAGAATCTCCTGAAATATTTTAATTTCTGGTTTTAATACCATTTTAATGTATTTAAATTACTTACCTTTAAAATGCACTGGTTCTTTCTCAACAAAAGAAATTTCTGATGTGGCTTTAGTTATAAAATCTACTTTTACCTCTGTTTCGGAAATTGACGATTCTGGAAGAGGTGTAGTTATCAAGGCAGAAGTTTCAGGTTGTGGTACTGTCTTCGTTCCAGGTGTAGTTATCAAGGCAGAAGTTTCAGGCTGTGGTACTGTGTTCATTCCAGGTGTAGCAGCTTTTTTTTCTTTCAATTTGTGGAGTAGGGCTGCTCTGCCTTTTGGTTTTGTTGGTGGATCAGCTGTTACCTCCATTCCTACTTGTTTCTCAGATTTCTCCCTTTGCATTTGAGCAATTCGAGCAAGTAAAGCTCCACGACCTTTTGCTGGAACTTTATCCATTTTATCATGCACTAAATATTTGATTGAATTAAGTGAAATTCTAAGAAATTTAAATTCTGAACAAGATAACCTACATACCACAATCGTTTATTGTAAACATAGAGAAACCACAAAATTTCATTAATTGTCAGATGTCAAGTGACACAGCTTGTCTAATTAATCTATGTATGTTTTAGTTAATCTATTAAAATTGAATTGAAATGTAGAAAAATTTAGTTGGTTAGCCTACAACTTATCAAATAAAAACTAATAAATGTTCGAAGTGAGCATCTTACACTTCTACATAATTCCTGAAGCTTCTTAGGATAATTCTTTGAACTTGGAAAGACTTTTCAATATTCTGCTTTATAGCGTTACAAAGTTTATTCTATTGATTATTTCGTTCCTTGTGTTTATGGACGATAAAGGATTTTTTCATATTTTTCAATTAACTCTATATCGAGCTATTGACAATAGTGCAATTAATTTTCCACGCTCTTGAATTTAAAAGAACTATGAACCTCCTGCCTCTTGCTTACCTCATATAGGGAACACGCATTCCGGTATGTGCTTTTTATCTACTCATTAAAACTAGAGACAATTGGGGTTGTTGCGTTCAATGCTTTGATTAAGAAGTAATTACAATTTATTTAAAATTGCAGTTATTTTTACAACTAAAAGTACTTTAAAAGTAACTGAAGTTGCAGTTCATTATTCAAAAGAGAAACAATCCACGTAAAATAAATTCATTTATTAAAAAAGTAAATAGTATTAACACCAAGAATATATACAAATTGACCATTATCACAAAGTTTCTGTGGTATTAATTTACACTAAAATGAAGTAAATATGTAGTAAATTATAAATTAGCCATAAAAACATGTTCTGCATGTAGTATCCAGTATGAGTATTCAAAAATAAAAACAAGAGTTGGTAAGTTCTGTTTGAATTATCCAACGTTAGTTTATATTTTTTTATCTTTCCTATTTGAGTAACAGCTAAATATATATTTCAAGATGAGCTTAAAACCATTCTAAAATAATTGGTAAGAGGAGTCTATTGATTCTAACTTAAAAACACGTTAATGTTGTATCTCTGACTGAATACTTTACATAGAGTTCAGTTGAGCTAAAAAAAAACCATCAACCCCGAATTTACCCATACCCATTGAAACTTATTTGTAAATTGCTTATCTATCTAATTTTATATGACCACTATATTTATTTCATAACTGGTATTTAAGTCGACCATCAAAGATACAAAAGTTAGATTAAAAACCAAAAAATTTCTGATAAAATTAAGTTTACGTTAAGAAAAGTATTGAGGGCTACTTTGTGAATTTTCTGGAGTAGAGTGAGGTCTCCAGCTGTCACAGTATGTTGGCTTTTGTACATAATCTTTATAATGACAAACTCGATATTTTCTTCCATTACACTTTCATTTACTAAGAAATTATTTTATTTCAAGAAAAAATTCATTTAAATTGGAACACTTGAATGATAAAATTAATTTTAAAAATACGTTCTTTATCAGGAAGTCGAGTAATCAAATTTTTGCAAGGTTTACTTTAAGAGCTCATTCGCCAGTGAGGTGTAGCCCTCATTGCAATCAATTCACTTTCAGACCTGCATTCAAAATATATAGAAAGAAAAAATGATATTAAATAATAAGCCGAAGCACTGTTTGCTTAATAAAAATACTTAAGGTATAGTATACTGTACATAAAGTTACTTAAATAAATTATCTGTGTTAACTTAATGAGGTTTTTTGGCTGTAGGTTTAGAGCAGGCTGCAAAAAAATGGAGTTACTGGGAGTCATTGTAACTTTGGAAAAAATCATTCAGTACCCAGATAAAAATAGTACATAAAATTTTTTGTATCAATCGAGTAACCACTCAAAGATGATATTAAAACTTAGTTTCAAGTGAGTCGTTGCGTATCTATGCTGTATTTTTTTGTTTGGCCTCCCTATTATTCTTGTACCTCCTAAACCTTTTTCGATGATACTTCGAACGACATCTTTTAAGTAAAACTCACTCTTTGAGCTTTCTAGTATCTTGTAATGGATGAGTATTTGTATGGATTCTTCAGTGGTTGGTTAGTTATTTTATTTGTTTTCATTCCCCTAAAAAAGTTCCTTTTCTTTTTTCCTATAACTAGTTGTGTATCTTCTGCCTTTGTTCTAATTTATTATCATAATGACATAATCACAACAAAAATAATGACAATAATTATGCTTCATAAAATACTAATGTAAGAAAAGTTTATACTCAATAGGTACAGTTCCATATATAAAAAAAATTTTATACTAGAAAAAATTTTATGTGTCATTTTTACTAAATTTCAAAAAACTTCATCTTGTAATTCGAAAAGTCAAGTTTTTTGCAACCAGCTCTCGCTATATAAATATTGGTTTTTAATATCTTTTAACTTGTATGCCTTGAACCTGTGTATGTATGATATTTGGTTGTTAAGATAATAAATTTAATATCAAGACTATGGATCACAAAGATGAACCACAATTTAATATAACCTGACATATATAAGTGCCACAAAAACAAGTAGCGAGTTACTAAATATCGACCATGATCCGCTTACTTGAGAAGATCCAGTTTTTATACCTTGACAAGGAAGTTGCTTTTTCAAAAATTTGAAAAAAGCATCAACTATGTTTGCTGGTGTGCTTTCTTTGCATTGTTCTAATTCGTTGTTGATGCATGCTCTAATGGTCTCAAAATCGCTGAAAACAATAATTATATTAATTTAGTCATGTCAATGAATACATAAAACTAAAAACACTACCGATTTTTTTTATATTATTTAGAATCAGAAATCTCATGCAGGGATGACGATATTATTTATATTTCAGTATCCAATGATATTAATGTAGAAAAAATTTAGATCCAATATTTATTGTTCTCTAAATGTTTATATTATATCAAAATGTATCACTGTAACTGTACAATTTTCAAGGTTTTTGATATAGAATCTAATAAGTCACTTCTTTATTATTTCACGAATACACTTTTTTTGTTTGAAATATCGACAGAAAAAGCACCCTATTTTTCAGTCGATAATTATTACATCAAAATATCGGCTCTTTTGAGAAATAGCGGATGTCTTTTTGTTCGTTGAAATCTATATTTTCTGAATGTGTGAAAAATACACATTGCTATTAAAAGTTTTGTGGAAAAATCCTACAAAAACTTTTTTTCTAAATAATGTACTTACTATTTTCAGCCAATTACCAAAACTCACCCTAACTTTACTCGTGTTAATCAGTCTAACATGGAATATCACGTTTTACCAATAATTAACATATTAAATAGTAATGAATAGATAACAATTGTATACCTATAACGGTTAAGAAAATTTTGTTGTTTTTTAAATAATTAACTTATACTCTTTCTTCTTATACACTTTTTATTTATCAACTCCATGTACAATACAAATCATATTAATATATCATCTTAACCTTAATGATGAATAATTCTCGATAATTCTCTATGATTCTCACTAACTGACTTCTTCTTTTTTTTTTTATTTTCATATATCTTAACAGTAGGCCAGAAAGTAAAAAAACTAATACCTATATTATTAAACACAAACCAGAAAAGTATTATTTTTAACACCCTCTCTTAATACTTTTCTATGAAATCTCAAATATTATATTTTGATTTTTCTTTTATTAACATTAATAATAAACAAAATATCTTAACATAAATTTAAATAATCTCTATTCTTATAAAACTGTCTTTTGTGGAGCCCCTTTGTTAAAATGTCTGCTACTTGATTTTTAGTTCCAATAAAAGTTAATTCCATTTTCTTTGTATTTAAAATGTCACACACAAAGTTGTATTTTATATCTATATGTTTTACACGTTTGTTATTTTCGGGATTTTTTATCAAAGCTATACATCCTTGATTGTCCTCATATATTTTAAAATTTTGAATATTGACTTTCATATCAAACAATAATTTCTTAAACCATAAGCAATCTTGTACTGCGGAACATATTGCCACTAACTCAGCTTCTGAGCTTGAAAGAGTCACACAATTTTGTTTTCTTGTTACCCACATCACTATATTACCAAATAATTTAATTAAATATCCTGACACTGATTTTCTATCTACCACTTCACTTCCCCAATCAGAATCCACATAACACTCAAACAAACTTTCATTATTTTTTCTTTCAAATTTTAAATGCATATCAACTGTTCCTTTTAAATATCTTAAAATTCTTTTTAATCCTGTCCACACCAAACTATTATTTTTATCTTGAAATCTACTTAAATAATTTACTGAGTAACTGATATCTGGTCTTGTTCCAAGCATCAGATACATTAAACATCCAATTAATTGTCTTACTGGTAGTGTGCATTCATCATCTTTATTTTCAAAAATATTAAACTTTGGATCTATAGGTGTTGCTGTGGGATTGCAATTATCAAAATTAAATCTTTCTAATATTCCAAGTAAATATCTTCTTTGACTTAATTCCAAGATTCCTTCTTCTTTAATATAATTTACTTCAAGTCCTAGAAAATTCTTTAAATCTCCTTTATCTTTTATATCAAAACATCTCATTAAATCATTTTTACAAATTTCAATTTTATTTAATTTTTGCCCTGCTAATATGATATCATCCACATAGAGTAATAAATACATAATTTGTTTATCTTCATCAACTTTTGTATATAGACAATAATCAGTTTCTGATCTTGTAAAACCTAAATTTAATAAATATGCATTTATTTTTATGTTCCAGCATTTTGCAGCTTGTTTTAAGCCATAAAGAGCTTTATTCAATTTTAAAACACATCCTGGTTTACAATTTACCCTCTCTGGCGCATAAACATATATTTCTTCTTTTAAATCTCCATTTAGAAATGCCGTTTTCACATCAAGTTGTTTTATATAATATCCATATTGATTGCTCACTGTTAGAAGAGTCCTTATTGTTGTCATTTTTGCCACAGGTGAATATATATCATCATAATCATAAGTATTTCTCTGTCCACATCCTCGTACAACTAATCTCGCTTTGTATCTGTCTTCCATTATTGTTTCTAATGGTTTCTTAGCAAATACCCATTTAGCTGTCAAAATTTCTGCTTTTTCCGGTTTCTCTACTTCATTCCATGTCTCATTTTTCTCAATTGAATCAATTTCCCTTTTCATAGCCTGTATCCACATATTTTTGTCACTTCTATTATCTATTTCCTCCACTGTCTCTGGTACTTTTTCTACAAATGATACTGCATCAAATGCCATATATAATTCATAATCATTATATTTTTCTGGAATTTTGACTTTCCTTTTTATTCTTTCAAAATTTTTTCTTTTATGAGCTTCATCATTACTCTCATCTTCTTCGGATTCTATTTCAACGTTTTCTTCTAAACTGTTTTGTTCTCTATTATTTATTTCAATACTTGCTTTTTTTATTTTATAAATAAAATCAGTTTCATTAAATATAACATCTCGTGCTACTATCACCTTTTTTTCTTTTATACTCCACAATCTGTAACCTGTATTTGTATATCCTATAAAAATCATTTTTTCAGAAACTGGATCAAACTTTTCTCTAAATTGTTTTTGTATATGAGCATATGCTGTACATCCAAATATCTTAATATTTTTTATATCAGGTTTTTTACCATACCACAATTCTGCTGGTGTAACATTTTCTAAATGTTTGCTAGGGCTACGATTTAAAATATAAGCAGCTACTCTAATGCTCTCATTCCAAAATGTTTTTGGGAGGTTGGCTTCTTCTATCATTGTTCTTGCCTTTTCCAACAAACTTCTATTAAACCTCTCAGCCTTACCATTCTGCTGTGGCGTATATGGTATTGTATAATCTAAAACAGTTCCATTTGATTTACATAAATCTTTTATATCTTTGGAAATATACTCTCCTCCATTGTCACATCTTAGCACTGCCAATTTTATGTTAAATTTTGATTGTACCATATTTACATATTCTTCAAAACACTTAAACACCTCATCTTTACCTTTTATGATATACACTGTACAAAAATTAGAAAAATCATCCACAAATGTAACAAAATATTTACCCCCATCGTGACTTAGTGGCGTTATTGGTCCAACAACATCAGTATGAACAATCTCTAATAATCTTTTTGCATGTGATCTTGTTTCAAATCTAAGTCTTGTCATTTTACCTTTTACACAGGCTTCACAAAAATCAATTTTATTTACATTTACATTTTCCAAACCTTTTACCATTCTTTTATCAACTAATAACTTTAAATTTGCATTACACATATGCCCTAATCTTTTATGCCACATCATTGATTCATTGTCATCATTTTCAATCATAAAACATCGATTTTCTATCTTATACTCAAAAATAATCTCATAAAGCCTGTTTCTAAATCCTACTCCTATCAATTTATTTTCATTATATAAACTAACCTGACCACCCTCAAAAACTACAGATACATTAGACATTTCTAATCTTTTTACTGATAATAAATTCTTCCTTAAATTTGGAACGTAAAAAACATTTTTTATTATGCATTCAATGATCTTTCCATTTATTTTACTCAAAACTTTAATATTTCCAATACCTATTGCCCTCAAATATTCATTATTCTTTGCTACTGCTATGTTAATTGGTGTTTTTAATTCTAAATATTCATAAAAATATTTGTTATTATTTACTAAATGATCTGTACAGCCTGAATCTATATAGAATGAGATATTATCGTTACTTACAATCTTACTTTCATTACCATTCATCAAAAAACATATTCCATCTTGCTCTTCCTGATCTTCGGAACTTTGTTTCTTGTTCACCTCTACATGATTTCCCTGATTTCTGTAGTTTGTATGATAACTTCTACCTCGAGTGAAACCTCTACTTGGAGTTGCATATCCTCGAAAACCTCCTCTACTATAACCACCTCTATAATTTCCTCTGAAACTACCTCTTGTAAAACCACCTTGCACAACTCTTGAATTTGATTGCCCTGGTACACTTTCTTTACAGTCTTTTTGCATATGTCCTTCCTTGTGACACCGGAAACACACTATTTTTCTAGTATTTGTAGTATTAAATACTGCTGATTTTTGTTCATAAGTTGATTGTTCAGATTTTAATGCTTTTCTTCTTTCTACTTCACTTCTAAATTTTCTTTTGACGAAATCTATTGTTAACACTTTAGGATCCATATTCTCTAATATTGTTATAACTGTTTCAAAACTTGGAGGCATCCCCATCATTAACATACATACAATGTCCTCATCACTCATAACAGCTCCTGTAGCTCTTATCTTCCTAACAAGATCATCAAATTCTGTCAAATAACCTTCCAAATCTTCATTCTCTTTTAATTTTAATGACATTAACATTCTTCTTAGCATCATTTGCCCGGGTAATCCTTTTTTTTCATAATTATCTCCTAAAGCTTGCCACATACCATAGGCTGTATTTTTCTCCGTTACAAATTCTAATTGCTTATCATCCAAACATTGTATTATCAATGACTTACATAACTTATCTTTTTTCATAGCTTCCTTTTTGTCTTTTTCCACTGTATAATCTGATTCCACAAATTCTTTTTCTATCCATTCTGCCACATCTTTTTCTTCTAGTAATATTTTCACTCTAAATTTCCATGAGTAATAATTTTCACCATTCAATAGTTCTATGTTATAAATATTTTTTATTTGTGAATTAGCCATTTTCTTTATATTTTAATTATCCACAGAATCACCTGGGCCCATAACCTGTTGTTTTTTAAATAATTAACTTATACTCTTTCTTCTTATACACTTTTTATTTATCAACTCCATGTACAATACAAATCATATTAATATATCATCTTAACCTTAATGATGAATAATTCTCGATAATTCTCTATGATTCTCACTAACTGACTTCTTCTTTTTTTTTTTATTTTCATATATCTTAACAGTAGGCCAGAAAGTAAAAAAACTAATACCTATATTATTAAACACAAACCAGAAAAGTATTATTTTTAACAAATTTCGCATTCGAGTTATTTTCTGTTTTTTTTTTTGCATTTTCTAATAAAATTTATAATAATAATTTATATTCTTTCTCACTATTGGGAGAGATTTAACCTAACCTAACAGTAAAAGTGTCAGTTCCTATAAAAACAATCTTTTTCGATAGTTATTACAGTTCTAAAAATTAATAAAATCATTAATAGAAAGTTTTGGAAGTATCCTAAGCTCAGAGACATATTACTGAAGTAGAATTTCATACCAAAACAGTGAATTTTGTTAGACACAGTGTAATCAATTTTAAAGCGGATTGGAAGAATAATTCGCAAAATCTAGCTCTTATCGCCTTGATATGAAGTGGTCTGTGCCAAAACAGGTCCGTACTCTCGAATCAAAGCGAATATATTTTTAAAATTAATAATGATAAAAAATAAATGTTGGGACTTCTGACTACAGAAGCTCTCAGAAAGCAGATTCTACAAAATCATATTCCTCTGCACTTAGTCAAACACAATTTCCAACAAAACATCAAGCAGTTGAGCTAACTAATTCAAAAAATATTCTATTCACATCAAGGCAAATGAAAATATTGTAGAACGCTTCATGGCCTATCATGAAGGGTTAATAAATATTAACAACACTCTGATCCAAGCCCGAAAACTTATAACACCACCCGAAAGAAAAAATTTCTCGGTATACTATTTGACCATATACTAAACTGGAATCATTATATTAGAAATCTCCTAGCTTGCAACAAACGACTAAATTTAGTGAAAACTCTTATGAGCAAAGAATGGGGTGCAGATCGACAGACATTCCTAACACTATACCAAACACTTATTCAATCAATTTTATATTCAACAGTTAACAAATCGCTCCTAAAAAAATTCGTTTTCACAATTCAGCTTTACATTTGATGAGAGGTGCATTCAAAACAACTCCAGTGGAAAGTCTATACTGTGAATCAAAGGAACCATCCTTGGGAAACTTTTGGACTTTTTATGGTAATGATTTAGATTTATTCTGTACCTTCTTGAAATAGTTTCATTGAAAGAAATTGAAAAAAAAATTCTGCTTTGATCACAGAAACAGTGTTAAGGTACGTGGTTAGTCAAACAAATCGCTCGTAATAAAAAAGGCTTTATAGCCGGTTAATAAGAACAATAAAAAAACATCTTACATAGAACTATGCCTGTCAACGCACACGTCGTGCGCATGATCACTTCTACACAAGCAAGAGATCATGCGCTCTCCGGACAACGAAACACATGCGCAAAAATATAAATGTAGAAGTTTGTCTTGGTAGCTGTACTGAACTGGAACAATGCAAACCAGGTCATAGGGTTGTTCTTGGTAGCTGCATTGAACTGGACCATTGCAAGCCAGTTCATGAAAACTATATAGTGCAGAGAGCAATGAAGCATTTGTTGATTGTTGTATTTGAGGTTATTTGATGTGATTCGGACCTTGTAATATTAACAATAATAGAAAACGATTCAGTACTTTTTGATATTTTACATTCGTCCGATGACGAAGATATTTCCAGATTACACTTATTGTACTGCACTGGCTGAACTGACCCTAGCCCCAGTGCTAGCAGTACAGTGAAATGGGTGCGCTGCTACTAAGAAGAGCGACACTAGCGCTGGTTCTGCTACAAAGAACGCTTTAGTGTACACTTCCTGAAGTAGTTTTGCCAGTGCGGCTGCCAAGAGCAAATCTTAGTACTCTTAACAAACAGAAATTTGAATCTCACAACGAATTATGGTAATGAAATGTTTTTTTTGTTTATAAATTATCAGGTCGTTCTCTGCAAAGTTCGGCATTTGGTACGTATCTCAATTTCAGTAAAGTTTTCTATTTTCTTTTGTTCTCCTTATCCATTTGACATAATACAATTAGAAAAGTTAATATTGACATTGTTGAGTTTTTTATTTTGGTAGTATATTTGTTGAAAAGATATTCAAAATTTCATCATATCATATCATATTAAGATATGGAGTGAAAAGTATCTTTTTTGCAGTTGTGCCAATTGATTTGCTTTTGGCAAGTAAGGTGTGATTTTGACATTATGTATACCATAGCTGATCAAAAACCAAACGTTGCAATTATGTTTTGAAATATTCCTTGGAGTTGCATTATGGCTTCTTTGATTGGAGTATCATCTACAGTAATATTTAGGAAAGGTTCTACATAATCTTCACATATTCCAATAATAATGTTTAAATAATTTGATTTCTTTAGCCAACAGATGAGGCCTCAGAAATAATAGTATAGACCAGTAACTCCCAAAGTGATCAAGGTAAACCCCCAATGAATCTAAACAAACTTCCATCGTTACATTTGTTGTTAATATTTTATACAAATATTGATGTAGGAATGTAATTGCAGGGAGTCAACCAAAACCAGTAAATTTACGAAAGTGGCTTATGAAGAAAAATGTTTTAGAGCCTTTAATTCCAGAAGTTAGCGTTATACACAAAATCGTATCACTTTTTTTGTTATATAATTCTAATAGAGTATAAAACAAAATTGAAAAAAGTTATTTTTTCACTTACCCACAATCTTTTTCACTAAAAAGTATAATAGGTAAAGATGTAATAGATATATCATCAGGATTGGGCAATCTGGAACCCACAGTTTTATCTAAGCAGTCATGGATGCCATCTTTTCTGTTTTGAATACATTCTACGCCTCCTTCGGCAACAAACACTAAAAAAAATGGTAAAATATGATTATGTACTCGGATGGTTAACGTATTTTCGAGATACAGAAACACTATTTAGAAAACTAACCCCAATTAAATGACTAAGAATTATGAGCAAGTTTTTGCCTTTTGAGACTGAAGATGATAACTCGGATATTGAAACACGAGATTGTGATTGTGAAAATGATAGTTATAATTGTGATTTTTAGCGTAGTGGTGGTAGATAGTGTGTGTTATGTATGAATATCACTAACAGTTCCAGAAATTCTTCTTATCTAATTCTATATTTTTATTTTCAACAAATCTCTTATTTTTGGAAGTATTATTATTGTGTGACATTATTGTCCTTTTTTAAACCCGTGGTAGTTCATTTTGTATATTAATACAATTATAGAAAGCGAAGAATTCAAAGTTTTCTTGGATAAAAATTGGAATAAAAACAGTTGATTTCTAAGTACTGAAATTATTGTTGTCAGAATGTAGATTAACTATAATGGGTTAACTATTCAAGAACAGGATCTTTTTCATACCATTTGGAAATTTCCTGTTCTATTTAGGTACCTAATCTTGCAATGAAATATTGAATTTCTCATATAGTTCAATTTTTGAAAAAAAATTAATCTCTGAATAAAGCAATTTCTGTCTATTGTGGTTTTTTATTCTGATTTATTTACATTTGATCAGAAATGACTCATAGATATAAAATTTGTTTAACCAATAAATACAAAACTTTTCAGAACTTCATGTGCTACCAAATTTGGCCACTGTTTTAAACCTCTTTATAAACGCAATCAGCGATTTTAAAATTTTACAATTCGTTGCATTTTTTTCCAGTTTGAATAATATGCATTTGCTCTTTTACCATGTGCCGATTAGGTTAGATATTATTTATATAAAAGGAGAAACTAAAAACCATAATAATGTAGGTAGCATCAAATTATTAGCAATTGGATAAAGGAAAAGCAGCTGATCATAAAATGCAATTATGAATACCTATTTTTTGTTTATGTTATTTTATTCTATTTTTTGCTGTATAAACCCTTCTTAATACATGTTTTTGTCGATACATATATCCAATACAAACTTTATTAGGAAACTCTTCAATCATACAGTCAAGTAACCAGTAAAGAAGAATAGACTATTTAATAAATTTTATATAGATTCAAATAAAATGATTGAAACTACTTAACGATCTATTATTTGATTTGTTTAAAAATTGGATACACTCTTCAATATTTACTTCATATAACAATTCCCTAGGATTTTTTCAAAATTTTTTATTGTCCCGTTATTATATATAGTTACATCAAGACAAAAATACAAAATAAAATAATATTTCAGGATAATTTCTAGAGAAAATTATGAGTTATCCAATTATGGTAAAGGCAATGTGAAAATCATGAGAAATAGAGTTTTCTTTAAAACTTTAACAATGAGAATTCATAGAATAAAGCCAGAATAACGTTATGAATTCAAATTTAACATAAAAAAGTTTTAGTGGAGTTCAGTACAATTCAATAAAATTATCTAGTTACTTCCTTGGAATGAGTGACTATTCTGTATACTAAATCTATGTACGGATCAACCACTAGTTAGTTTTTCTGAAAATACAGCTCTTTTGTATGTATCGGAAAACTATATAATCATTAAAAAACTGATTTTAAAAGTTCATATCATCATAGTAGGGATTTGAACCCAGTCAATTTCCTATTACCTATCTCATCATAAAGAATATGAGAACTTTGGATCAAAGAACAATAGACCTTGAAAATAATGGAAAATCGATCAAATTCCATTTCCTTGCCAAAGTCAATTTGAACTCTACAGTGAAAGCGACATATATTAAAATATAATAAGTTAAACAATGGCTACTGGAAGAAGTGAAATTAATACGAGACTATCCTCAATTAACTCCAAATGTTAATAACAGTTGGCTTTTAAGGTCTGAACCTTATTAAAATGTAATATTATCAATATTTTTATAAAGGTCCGCTATATTATACACTCTCCTGGGAAATCCCATATCTACAATCTCCATAAAATCAAGATCATCTTCTTCTGCAGCTTTTGCTGCTTTTTTGAATTCTTTCCACATACTAAACCAAAAGAATGTCTTATTACTTATGAGAGTAGAGACAATAATATTGTGTGATACCTATAGCGATAACTATTGACTCTGCTCTGTTTTTTTTACACAAAATTACCAAATTATAGGTTAGAAACTGTTTAACTAAAAATTCAATTATTTAAGCCCCCGATTTAATGATAGTTTGAAGACTTGGTGCAAATAAAAAAAAATTAAGCCAGTGTTAAAATTTAAGCCCCGGTGCAAGTGGCCATCAGTAGATTAACATCGATATAGTAAAAATTAATAAAAAAACAAGTGAACTTTTAAAAACACAACAAGGCGACCCCCTACTATTTAATCTAGCTTTGGAAGGTCTAATAAGAAGAACCAGTATCAACAGAAAGGGCATGATATTAAACAAAAGTCATCGATACTTAGCTTATGCTTATGTGACGTTGATAGCAAGAAGCAAAAGAGAGCTTTGAAACAACTAATAACAGCAGCAGAAGAGGTAAGCATGACAAAACAAAGTGTAAGGAAATAAAGAATAAATGAGAAAGCAAGACAAAAAACAATTTCAGTAGTAGAAAATTTCATATATGTAATATGAAATCAAGCTAAGAATTGCCAAAAGTAACAGATGTATAAGCAGCATTAGAAAAATATTAGCACTGAAAGAGATACTCAGATCTACAAAAGTTGGAATATATAAAACAATTTTGAAACCCACCTTGTGAAACCTGGATAAATGCGAATAAAACTAAGCAGAAATTGGAAATCTGGGAGAGAAAAATATCAAGAAGAATTTTTGGAGGTAAGCAGACAGAGTTAGGTTAGGAAGAGAAGATCAAACCATGAAGTTTACACACTTTTCAATAAGTCATCAATCAGCAAGTTTATAAAGACAAGAAGGTAACAATGGATAAGTAACTTAGAACAAATGGACGAAGACAGACTCTTGAATTGCATGGAAGATACCAAAGGGCAAGAGGAAAGGAGTTGGAGGGAAGTAGTGGAAGAAGGCCTTCGAGAAAAAACATCCAGAGCTGGAGAGAAAAGGCAAGGGACCGAAAGAAGTGTAAAGAAATTACAACACTATGTATTTCTATTCTTATCATATTTACTTACTAGCTAATCGATCTCCATCTTTGAAACACATGAAATTTTGTAAATCATTTACGATGTTTAGAGTTTTATTGAAAGCATCTTCTTCTCTTTCATCCATGCAAGTTCTTGCAATAGCTGTAGTGTTATCTAAACATGCAAGTATGTCCGGCCACTTCTTACAATACTTGGCAAATACTTCGTCCATCGACCCATTTTTCTTTGCATTCTCAAGTTCTTCTTCAACTATAGTCACGTTGACGTAACTTTCAAGACAACTTTGTATATTTTGTTGTTCTTCCTAAAACAAGGAAACGGACATATAATGATGTTTATGCTAACATTCATCAAATAATTAACAATATCTTTATATGTAAGTCATAGATTGAAGACTACCTAGATACACACCACCCATGCATTTTTAAGTAACACTTGTTTGGTACTCCTAAGAGACTCGAAATTTTGGCCCAATGTCATCGATATTTTGAGTTCCTCTTCCTAATACTTGACGCAACAACACTTAAGTCTCTTATTTTCAAACAAACATCAGTAACATATCGATATAAGGAAAGGTGGGAGATTTGAATTTTTTTTTATTAAAATATTAAAACTGAAATGTTAATCGTCACACATATTCTCAAACTCAAAGAATGTCATCTTGTTGGCAAGGGATAGTTGGCTCTAAGGGACATTTTATGTGAATTTAAGTTGTGCTTCTCTAACTCCTAATTAATAATTTAAGAGGGTTGCTACTTAAATTTTGAGATATACAAATGAAAACAAATATTTATAATTGGATACGTCTTTATTGTTTTTCAAAATACAATCCATTTCGATTTAGCGAAAATATGTGATTTGAACGCATCAACCGATTCTTCGGATGTAGAAAAACGTTGACTTCGCCTTCGAAATTTATTTTTGATCTGCGAGAATAACAAGAAATCATTGGGAACGAAACAAGAACTTTACGACGGGTGACCCATTAATACGATGTTTTGACTTTTCAAATACGTTATTGATGTGTGAGAACTCACATTGTCGTGGTGGAGAATGATTCGTCTTCAGCGATTGGTTTTCCTGATTTGTTTGAACACTTCTGGAAAGCAAATGCTGGTGTACCATTCAAAATTGAGCGATCCACGTTGCTCTAATGGAACAGTGGCGCAAAGTCCAGTTTCACGGTATGTCACATAACGATCTTGCAATATCAGTTTAAGCATAGCATCGATATTATCTGACATAACAGCCGATTATGGACGACCTTCACGAAAATCATCCTGTAGCAATGTGCGACCACGTTGAATTTAGAAAACCAACAAAACACTGTGGCTCGAGATGGTGCTTCATTAGTCGAAATCAGTTGATTAATACATTGCTGTTGGTTTAATCCACATTGAAAGTCTCATAAAATCATCGCACGAAAATGTTCGCGATTTAATTCCACCATCAAGATGACTGTTTCAAGTATAACAACTCAAATAGCGCTCGCATGACAACACGTTCTGAGTACATTCACCATTAAAATGTCAAACTTTATGATAGCAATGTCAGATTTAACATATTCACATCAGTGTTGCCATATCTCAAATCTTACTACAACCTTGTAGTTGTAAAGTGTGAGGTGTTGATAGGACTTGAACGCCAATTATTAAGTGTTTCTGATAAAATCATCTATCAAAACTGACCTTGGAAAGACAATGGTGTAAAGCGAAACCGAACAGAAGATGCCAAAGCAGTCGTTTTGACGAGAATGGTAGCTTTTAAGCCACTTAAACGTGAAACTAGTTGCCATTGTCGCTTAAGATCGATTTATATAACACATAATCACTTGTTAGTGGCCACTGATTAATAAATTGATAAGGATGTAAGGCAAAACCGAACAGGAGACTCCAAAACAGTCGTTTTGATGAGAATAGTGGCTTTTAAGCTACTTAAACGTGAAAGTAGTCGCCATTGTTTTTAGTAAGTGGACTGTAATTATTGAAATGAAACGACTGATTCACTATATTAATACCAAATATTAGAATTGTACAAAGTATAAAATTGTTATATGTTTACTCTACAAACTGAAAAACGAATCTCGCCTCTAAACCCTTCTCAACGCAAATCTTAAACTCTTCTTGTCTGTAATCTAGAGCGCGGAGAGCAGGCTGATTTAAGATTTTACAAAAAGTTATGGAATTTTAGGGAAATACTCAGTACAATTGTCACTTAAGATCTATTTTTCTTGCACATAATCGCTTATTAGTGACCTCTGATTAATAAATTCACAATACTGCATGGCAAAACCGAACAGAAGACCCCAAAACAATCGTTTTGACGAGAATAGTAACTTCTAAGCCACTTTAACGTGAAACTAGTCGCCATTGTCACTTAAGATCTATTTCTATTGCACATAATCGCTTGATAGTGGCCACTGATTAATAAATTGACAATGCCGTATGACAAAACTGAATTGAAGACCCCAAAACAGTCGTTTTGACGAGAATAGTAACTTTTAAGCCACTTTAACGTGAAACTAGTCGCCATTGTCACTTAAGATCGATTTCTATAGCACATAATCGCTTGTTAGTGGCCACTGATTAATAAAATAGCAATACTGTATAGTAAAACCGAACAGAAGACCTCAAAACAGTCGTTTTAACGAGAATAGTAACTTTTAAGCCACTTTAACGTGAAACTAGTCGCTATTGTCACTTAAGATCGATTTCTATAACACATAATCGCTTGTTAGTGGCCACTGATTAATAAAATGGCAATACTGTATAGTAAAACCGAACAGAAGACCTCAAAACAGTCGTTTTGACGAGAATAGTAACTTTTAAGACACTAACGTGAAACTAGTCGCCATTGTCACTTTAAATAAATTTCTATTGTACATAATCGCTTGTTAGTGGCCACTGATTAATACATTGGCAATACTGTAAAGCAAAACCGAATAGAAGACCCCAAAACACTAGAAATCAGCAAAAAACTGGTATAAAGTATTTTCATCCCGGGTGCTAGTGATATTTCAGATTGCGTCAACTAAATCCTTATCAACGGTATGTACTTACAGAGTCTTTAATCTTTTTTGAAGTTCATGAAGGAAATGTGATCTTTCCATAATGTTTTTGGTATTGTACTTCATATTTATTACCTCTGACATAATAACCAATCTATTTTATTGGGTGCAAATAGGAGTTATCAACTATTAAAGATAAATCTCACGTAGTCCCAGGACAATTCACATAGTTAAATTCGTTGGAAATTCAATCCATGTATTTAATTAAATGATTAAGAGTTTATTGTTCCGATCAATACTGCCAGAAAATAAATTGTGATGTCAAGGTCGTCTTTATTAGATTGGCCAGTTATTCAATTTCCATTTCATTTCTAATTACACATAAGTTGAAATGAAGAATAACAAATAGTATTGTAGAACATTGAAACTTTTCAACTCAATTACAAACACAGATTAAAACTATTTAAAAAACGATACACACAAAGGATTGTTAGTGTTTGTCGCTGTGATAAAATCAGCAGTAGAAAGTGTTATCCTTAACTGATATGCCTCAATTCAAGAAGAGTTCTTTATTTAATTTGCGTACCAATTTTTATATATCTAACCTAAAAACTCACTTTTATTAAATCCACTGCATTAGGCGCCCCATTCTTTTCACATTTTTCTTTTAGGATTTTTTCTATATCTTCGGCATTTGGTAAATTGGTGCTGTTTAAATCTACCTCATCAGGAAGATTTACATTGAAATCTCCTAGGCCTTTTTCTATAGCGTCCTTTACTTTATCTGCATCTACATTATTCAATGATTGGCAATTGGTAGTTACTGAAAATAAATGAATATTATATTTAGGGGGATTAAGGTGGTCATCCCTTGTGATGACCTCAAAAAATCGATTGCTTTCTTAACATGTCTAGAATACGGTAGTTAAGTGATTTTTAAACATTCGAAGTAGTTTTAAAGATACATCAGTTAGAAGAAGGAGCTGTACGGTGCGCTAAATTGGCAGTCGGAGTCCGGACCTATTGTGTACAGTCAGCTTGATACCTGGCTCCGTTTTATACACAAGTTTCTAAAGGCTTAAAGAGGAATTTCTATAATTATTTTAGTCTTTGTTTAACTTCGAAGAGAGCAACAACTACAAATTATTTCTTTATTTCACTTTGTGAAACTTTATTTTCACGCAAGATAAAACTATGAAAGAAGAAGCAGGAAAGCCACAGGAAAATAAGGAGGCTTTTCATCTCTATTTGAAGCTTCTACATAGATTAGAAAATACACTGTAAAAGTTTTAGATATCATGGTTATGAGTAGTTTTTGTGGCGCATGTAATAAGTATAAAAGTAAAAAAAATCGATCCTTTAGAGTAAGAATGGTAGTATGAAACGCTTGTGCACCATAAACCATTCCGGAAGTTCCGGTAAAATGGAAATTTGACGTCTATGGAAAAATATGGCGTGAAGTATCTTATGTACATCGTAGATGCTAAACTTTATGAAGATACTGTAGTAACAAAAAAAGAATGTGTTGACCACGTAGAAAGTAGAGAATGGGAACACAACTTCGTGCTCTTCAAAGGGACAAAACAAATAAAGGAATCGGTGGAAAAGGAGCAGGTAAAAGTTATTCAAGAAACAGCGAAGTTTTACGGATTAGCTATTCGCCGTCATCCACATTCGCTTAAAGATATGAAAAAGGAAGTTTGAGCAACGTATTACCACAAATATTCTTCAGATGAAAACCCTCAACATCAATTTTGCCCAGACGGCGAATACTGTTGGTGTAAATGGAAGCTAAGAATGAGCTCGACCAATTTCATCACGATAAACTACCTCTAATACCAAAAGTGCAAGTAGCTATCAAACCTGTTTTCGGAGATTTATCGAAAGATAGGCCCCAAGATAGTTGAAATTGCTAGCTACTTATCAGTTATAATCTCTAATGAAGGTTTTTGAAGGTGTTTTATGAGTAATGTCGGTTATGGGCTGCCCCATTGGCCGTGAAACCCAAACTTATGTTGAGAAACGTGACGAAAAGCGAATCTCACGCTCTGAGCAGCGCGTGAGTGATGTCGTTAAACAAGCCAGGATACTCTATGGACCAGGCATCGCCGATCGAGGGCGAGTTTTCATAGTTTCAAGCGGACTTTCCTCCATCGTATCTCAAAAACTGCTTGATCAAACGGACTTGAAATTTGTGGAGAAAACAGCACACGTAAACGTTTGGTATGAGCTGTTATCAATAAAAAATTCCCAAAATTTCGATTTTTTATAGCGAAAAACCAAAAAAAATTCACAACTTTCTTTTGCTTAAGATAAGCCAATCAGTCGGAATCGTAGAGGAAGTGCGAGCCCATTTTTTCGAGGCAGGGGTGTTAAGAACGCTGTAACTTATGTTCTCCACAAGATTTTTAGCTGAAAATTTATATTTACACTATTAAAATCGCTAAAAAACAAGCCGTCACAAGGGATGTCCCCCTATCAACTCTATAAATAAACTACTAGTTAGTTGAGAAATTTTTTGAAAATAAATCATGGAATCACACTTGGTGTATTTATAACAATTAAATATCCATTTAATTGTTGATAATTCGGCCAAATTATAGGCATTGTTTAATTAGAAGCAAATTCTACGTATTAAAATTATGTTTTATTTTATAGGCCAGATAGCAAAGTGATTCATATCCTGAAAAACTTTATTTATACAAATATATAGATTAAATCAAGGATAACTAGTTGATAATTTGTTCAAAATAATTTTTCCAACCCTTTCTAGTGAAATATCCACATCAAATAATACTTTCTCATTTACATTTTTTTAGAAACTTTCTAGAAATCGCAGCCTCCGCATCATCTAATCATACTCTTCTCATTTTTATTTCTAGACGTATAATTTCTATAATCCTTTATCTTAACATTCATTATATACGACCTAATCATCTTGGTTATTCTTCTTCAATCATTCTTGTTTCAATCTCGGGCTTGACCATATTATTCTTCAACTTTTTTAATATCAACTCGTATTTTTTAATGTGTCATATAATTATCAACTTTTGGAAAACAAGAATAAGTTTTACATTAAGTGAGTTACATAAGTTTTGGCTTTAGAGCCATTCTGCACCTATACCTAGAAAATATTTTGTACAAGACTCCACATCTCATTGTTCCGCTTCCAAAATAAGTAGACTACCCCCAAAGGAGGCTATTTCTTGGGGTTCTTGTGTCCCACTTCCCAAGTACTACTCCTTCAAGGTACTCAAGTCTTTTAGAAAAATGGGCAGGGCATTTGCAAGACAGTAAATGCTCTGTTGTTTCCATGGTTTGTTCGCAGAATCTACAGTTGTCGTCCTCTTACTTGCCTATCGTCTTAAGTTGGTATTTGACAGGGCAGTGACCTGTCAGAAGACCAACTACCAGTTTCATGTCGTTTCTGGTCATCACGAGAAGTTATTTAGCTGATATGGTTAAGAATCTTTTGGATTGTCTTAGGTCTGAAGTGTTTCTCGTGTAAAACTTCCTCTGATTCTTCAGCCATTCGTTGAATTCGTTATTGATGTGGCATCTGATGAGGCCACAGCAGGGCTCTCATCCTAAGTATTCAGTCATTGCTACTTTTCGACAAAGCTGTTTGCTTCCTCATTTCCTGGTATATCCTGGTGGCTTGGTAGCCACATTAGGTTAGGTTAGGTTAGGTTAGGTTAGGTTCACTTTGTTTTTGTTAGCTAGTGCTTTTAGAGTTTGTTTACACTCCCACACTAGTTTGGGCGTGCACTCAATAGCTTTCAAGACCTTCAAGGCAGCTTTGCTATCTGAGAGAATGTCAGATGTAATTTTATGGTATGGTATGGAGAGCTTAATTACCACTTTGAATGGGATATCTTTTTTTAACAGATCTAGAATTCTAGGTGACCTATCAGATTTCCTAACTTTAGTTTTACTGTCAAGATTAGCATGTGGGCTTCGCTAAATGCCTCTTTCCTCACTATAAGGTGAAAAGGATATTAGCCTTTGATTCTTGTTCACTTTTTTTCTGAGCTGTTGTTTGTTCAGTTTTCGACCACCAAACAAGCTCTGTATATATGACTGTTTGGTATATCCAGAATACCATCTTAGGTTTAGTCTCCATGTCTTTCCAACAAGCTCATATAACCACAGTGATTTTGAAATTTCATGAAATAATGGTTTCAAACATTCTATATAACTGAATAACTGTGATTATAGGTACTATTTGTTTTTTTTTTTATTTATATCATCTCAATATTTTAAATAAATAACAAAAACTTCAAGGTAATTTCTGAAAGTTTAATTAATTGAATACTACACAATCAATATTTTCTATTTAAAAATAACTAGTTGTTCACTTTGTAACTATAAAAATCATTATTGTGATCACTATAATTGACATCAAATACTTAAAAACTTATAAATGTTACCTGCCACACTTAAATTTAGAATAAAGACAACAGAATTGAATTAGGTAGTTGTAAAAACAAAGTCCAACTCGAATAATTAGAAACGAGTTATTTATCACAACCTTGACTTCACTCTTTTAAGTAATAAGCACACAAAAATTGAATTTAGTAATATAATTATTAGTAAATATTCAAAAATTACTGTTTTGATAATTATAAACTATGCCACTTTGGTGATAGTTGTTGAAAAATTTATATTTTCAAAAACACTGCTTAAATAATCACTTATAATTTAATTATATATATAAATTTAATAATGTAAGCGTTTGAATTTCTTTTTGTTAAAATGAAATAATAATGACATTCATAAAATACTAAGAAATATTAATAACAATACTAGAGCATATTTATAATAATATGAAAATTGAGAAGTCATGTGTTAAACAGCATATTTTCATAGGATAATTGTCAGTAATATTCTTAAAATTGATTCAATATTAAAAGACACAAATCAACTATTAACAAAGCAATATTTTCTTTACTTTTTCCATTCTAATTAAAGGAATTCAAATGATCTGTGGTATTATTTGTTGGAAAAATATTACTTTTATAAAAAAATGTAAACATGTATTAAACGTGTTCACCTATTTAAAGTAATCCTACCAGTTTCTTGGACTTCTTCTTAGTTAACATTTCCTATCAAAATTGACTGATGAATTTCAATAACAAATAGATTTTTGGGATGAGCTGTATAATTTTTTTATATATTTGATTGTGTCGTTAATTGTTAACTTTTTATCTTAATGCTTTCAAAAGTTTCCCCAATGTAATTTCGCAATCGACCTATTTATATGAATTAGTTCCAATATTATTGCAACTTTTTCCTCCTTTGTAACATTTAGCGACTTGTTTGTTTCAATTGTTTCACATAAAGAAAAATGGTATAAAAATATTCTAGTTTTTATAACTGACAAATATTTAAATTAATTAAGGAATTTTTTACTTTTACCTTTCTTTATATCGGTATCTGGAAATATTATTTGAATATATTGAATAATAAGTATAGTATTTGTAAATTTAGTAGATTATTTTCAAATTCCAAATTGATAAGAAATATTATTTGATATTCACAACACTCGACCTGATATTAATCAAGGGGGTCAAAGGGTAACATGTAAATTAATTAAAATCTATTTGATGTAGACAAAAAAGACTTACTTATTAAGATAAAAATTATCACAGCTTGTTTTATAAAATTCATTTTGAATGAATTAAAAATAATTGGAACGGTTTTTAAATGTTTCTAAGAGAACATAAAATTAGCCACAATTCACTACCTCAGCTCTGATTACTTACTAAAGACTAACTAACCTCTATGTGAAAATGACAAATGTCAACATGAAAAAAACAAAGGAGGAGACCAATGGGGGAACAAGCATAACACAGTGTTGCCAAATTTTCTATATATAAGCAAAAAATTATGAATTTAAATCTCTGTTAAAATTTTATATATTTTCAAATTGATAGTAATAACTGGTTAAAAAATGGGGGTTATAAAAAAATATGATTTACCACTTCCAATAGGAGGTGTATTATTATGTAATTGCGAATATGAATATTTATATATTGTTCGTTAAAAATTTATAATGCCGATTTGTAATGAATAAACAAAATAATAAAAGAAGTAATTAGACTTAAATTGGCGTTTTCCAGTTACAGTTAACTACACCATAAATCACCTATTTAGATCTATGATTAACACTTAATAAAAATAATGCCTCAACTCTATCTGACTAATCATTGAAGTTTTATACGTAGTCTCAAGATTTTGGCTTAATATTTTCGACAAAAAATATGAAGAATTAAATATAACAATTATAATGACTAAAAAAGCGACATCTAGCGGTCATATAAAAAATCACAGATTTCATTTCTGTTATCAATCATTACTTTGCTTAAAGCTCAGTTTATGCAGCCAAAATTAGAATTAAACTAACAAATTAAATAAATAGTTGAACAACACTGAAATCGTACTTGTAGTTTATGAAGAAAATTGAGTAAATTCAAATTAAAATTAAACTAAGAGTTCGTCAACTTTTACTTACGTATACCGAGGTGTTTTATTTTTAAAACTGACATAAAAAAATACGAAAAACAATGTCTGAAAGTCAGCAATGTCCTTTAGAGAATGGAACACTGATACGACAGTATCAGGACCTTTCCACATTTGTATGACAGAAAGGACCCATACGGGGAATTTCTATTGCGTTACTAGTAATTTTAAATTGTCTTTGATTTACTGCATAAACCAAAAAATAACCACCAAGAAAATTTAGTATAGTTAAGTTTTAATTTGAGCTGCATAAACCAAGTTTGAGACTTTGAGAAAAAACTGCTAAGCTGAAGTTACTTATAACCTCGAGATTTATTGCCCGCATTTTTAATATGGTTGAATTATTGCAATTTTAATTATTGTTACGCTTTATAGCGGGCATTCCACAAACTAAAAAATCGTTTCCAGAAATTTGTATTTGAGAGTTAAGCGGCTTCCAATATACACTTACCTCGATTATTTGGCCACCTGGTATAACTAAGCACCATAAATCGCTTCAGTACAGCATTATGTTTCAAGGCAATTTATTCCATAACGTTCGTGAATAAATAGAAAATCCAGATCACTATTTTTCTTTTAAAGACATGCATTTAATAGTAAATAGAGAAAATTATTGTAATTTGTTCTGATTTTTTCATTTTGCATCGAATATAAGTTACAGAAATGTTGAAATCATAGATTAATGTCAATCAAAACCTTTGACCTTTAAATTTAATAGTTATACTATAAACATGATATCAAGTCCTTAATATCAAGGTGTTCAAGGTACTAAAAAGTAATATGTTCTCTATATCAGAGCACAACACAAATATTCTACGGTCAAGGATGTTAAATTTGAGTAAACTGAGAGCGGGTGTAGTAATCATAATTGCATTTGGGTGAGTTGCTTTTCTAAAACTTTAACCTGTACCAATCCAAAAAACCTATGATTTTGATAACATTATTTTTGAACGTTTTCATATTCGTATATTTATAGATATTTATTCAGTTGTATATATATTTCAGGTGCTTGATAATTGTTATTCAATTTTTTACTCTAATTTTGATACCAATTATTTATTTTTATGTTGAAAAACGAAAACACCCACCACAATATTGCTAACACTCACTTTTACATTAGACATTTGTAATTTTTAAATTTTTGAAAAAGACTCTGGCATGGAAAATGCAATATTGAATCAGACAATGACCAAATGCAGGGTTTTGCTTGATTCGGCTTAAATTATTTTGATTTTACTATGGCTGAAAGTTAAAATTTTTTTCTACACATTCCGATCTATTTATTGCTTAATTGTTTACTATTAATTTCCTACTTATATAATAAATATAAAACAGCACAACAGGCCTTATAGGCAGACCAATGGCTTGAAGTCTTTTTACTGCTTTTCTCAAACTCCTTTTGTTCAAGATTGCATGGCGCTAATTCGCTATTCCTAACTTCTGCATCTAGCTTTTTTCTACGTGGACGCCCTCTTCCTCTTATTAAGGTTCTTTTCACTCACCTGTTTTTTTTCCATTGTAGCTATATGCCCCAACCAAAGCAGTATTTTTGCCATTACTATATAGCTGATCTCTATCTGACCATATAACTTTTTAATCTCTACATTCGTTCTTCTTCTCCATTCATCTTGTTTCACTCGTATTCCTCCAAAAATTTTTCTTAATACTCCTCTCTCCCATGCAATTAGCCTGTTTTCTTCTTTCTTACTCATGACCCAGCTTTCACAACTATATAACACCGTAGGTTGTATAACTGTCCTGTAAATTCTTAGCTTCGCTACCCTTCAGATAGTTTTGACCTTTAATAGGTTTTCTAGTGCATCAACTATTTCATTGCCTCTTGCTAATCTTTTGTCGATTTCTTTAATTTCGTCTCCTTTACTTGTTACCGTCACTCCCAACCAACTGTTCTATTGCCTCTTGCCAATCTTTTGTCGATTTCTTTAATTTCGTCACCTTTACTTGTTACCGTCTCTCCCAACCAACTGTTTTATTGCTTATGTTAATCTTTTGTCGATGTCTTTTCAAATAGTAGAAACATTTTCTGTAGTTCTTGTTTTGTTCTGGTTAAATTTCCCACTTATATTAAGCGTAATTTACATTAAGGATAACTACTTTAGCTAATCCAAAAACATTGTATAAAGTTGATTATTCTAAAATTTTGGTTCTGAAAAAATATTTCGGTGGTAGTTGGTAAAAATATATCATTAAATTACTTGTTTGGAAGTACTAAGTTTCCCACTTATAATTAGTATAATTTCAATTTTGAATAGCTTCCTTTAACTAATAAAAATAATGATGATAGTTTCCAAAAGGCTCTGATGTTACCTTAAATATAGGTAGAAGGAAAATAAGTATGAGGCAAGTGAAAATTTTTATTAAAAATTATTTTATTCCCAAATTTTTACATTTAGTATACATTATTTTAAAATGGTTCTAATATAAAAAGCTTTTTTTTAATCATTTATACAAATTTATATATTTTCATAAAAATACTTAAAAGAGTAGCACAAATACAACAGCTCGTTATTGAACACCCATTACAGAAAAAAAATATACTAAATAGAGATTCTTTGGTAAAAAAGAACATTTATTGACAATTTAAAATAAAAATTAATAAAAAGTAAAGCAATGTACAAAAAATGAGTATAAATTATATAAATATAGATACATACAAAACGTTGATATAACTTATAATGAATAAAATTTTAAAATCATCACAATTTTATTTATTTAGAAGTATGTACACAGGTAAGTCTGCAATAATGGGTATATTTTTATACAGTATTGAAAAAAAATAATAGAACATACTAGTGTGTGTCAGCATTTATTTTAATATAAAAATAGGATTGTTGTAAAATTTCAATCGTGAAATTAATTAAGTTCATTCGCTTATAAAATTGTAAAATGTGTTTTTTTGTCTTAATAAAGTTTTTAAAAACGAATTTTCGAAAGTTAAATATATAATTTGCACAGTCGGAGTAGGATTTATGCGGTTGCGAATGTTAGCATAGTGCGGTGAAAGATTCGACTACGTATTTTAATACAGAAGCGCGAATATCTACGTTTTCTTCGAGGGACAGAAACTTCAGATCGCTGAAGTTTTGGTAATATATGGTTTAAGATTATTGACATGTATTGTAATAAATTATCTTTTTAATTAGCTCTTGTTTTAATGTAGATCGATTTTGAAATTTACACTGTTAGATTATAAATTTTACATAAATATTCCTAAGTTTCGTAAAATGAATTGGTTGATTAAGAAACAGATAAAGTCTGTTTTTTCATGATTAGCAATTTCCATGGATTTTGGTCGTTCATGGTAATACCCATTATCTAAGAATAGACCTTTACATATTTTAAAATAGATTGCATTGCTTCTTTCCAAGAATTTTGAGAAAATAATAAACTTCATACTTAAAAATCAACTATACAACACTTCTTGGATACTTTTTTTAAAAAATTATTTTATTCCAAGTATTTGATGGTTTTAACTTGTTTTGGACTATTTACTAATAAACTAAAATATTTTTATATTTAATTGAGATGTATTTTAATTTTAAATTTCTATGAATTCAATAAAACAATAGTTGTACTGGATATCTTTGCAACTTTTTATGTTTTCAAGTGATCATATTTCAATATATTTATGAAAATTTTCGGCTTAATAGCAATAAATTTGATTTTTCTAGTCATTATTAGGCAAATTTGCGCATAAAGAAATATCACGTGATTCACCAAAACAGTTGAGATCTCACTTATTTGACAATATTAAGTACTTGAAGTTGTCATGAAGTTATTTTAAAGCATAAAATCGCTTGGTGAAGGAGACTTCAGTTGAATATTTCGGTTTTAAAATACAAAAAATAAATAATCAATGGATTCCACATAAAACTTGTAAGTTTTCTGTTGAGTCTTCAAGGGTTTCAGAATAAAGGAAAATGTCTTGAATTAGACTGGTATCCGGAAGGAGCCTAATACTCATTTTGATAGCTGTTACTCATACTCCAGAAACAATGATTTTTCTAAATTCACAGAAATCGGTACAGTCTATCAGTGAAAATTAATAACTATGATGGTTATTAGCCTCAAGATTTATAAATAAAATAAAATAATAAAATAAAATAAATTTCCAGATGATTTATGAAATCCCAGTGCGGAACAAGATAAGCGCTTCTACCAGGATTTCAAAGAGGAAAAGTATCAGGATGAGAGGGATGGCATTTTACTGTTGGTCTTTAAAAAGTAATTATCATATAAAAAAATTTTGAAAGAAACGCAAATAAAAGATGTTGAAATATAAGTTTTCGAGATTTCCCTCTCAATTTACTACGATGTATCCTAATTTCTGACAAAAAATTTAATTAAAACAAAACTATTGTTGAGCAGTGTATTATTAGATTAATATAGTGTCAGAGTTAGAGATATAAATTTGATTTATAGCCTGAAGATCCTGAATAACTTTCATTCTATCATTCTTATTTTTAATGAAATTAATAAAAAGGATAAGTGTTTTCTGATCAAACAATTTTTTTATTCTTAGAAAGAATGCAATGTTGAGTAAAAAATATCTAAAAAGAAATATATGTACAACTTTAAAAACAGTAAATAATAACTATATACAAAAATATTTTTAATATATAAGGAAGACTGTACAATTTAAAATGTGTTAAAATCAATTTTAAAATTCACATATATGTCACTTATCAGTGGGGGCCGTAAGGTTTACACCTCGGAATCCAGGACCAGTTAATGAATCTTCATCTTGTGATTTTAAATTATTTTAGAATTTTTTTTTTCGGTTGTACAGTTTCCTAACGGTTTCTGAACTAGGATATATTATAAAAGTTACTAGAGGAATATCAACATTAAAAGCTATATAAAAATATTTTCTTGTCACGCAGAAGCTTATGCTGACAGATTAATAATTGAAACTACTGTTAATATGCAAAATGAAAACATTGCTGTAGTGTCCGAAGATGTAGATGTTTCAACTCTCTCACCAACAGATTGAGAAAACGAAAACCGTCCAAAGACAAAATACAGCAAAAAACGTACTCTTCTAAGAGTTTGGAAAAAATATTACTAAAGTATAAAGAGAATAATCTGTTCATCGCTGGTTGTGACACGACGTCAGTTCTGCTCCAGCGTAGCCAAAAAATTTTGAAAGACTTTTAAAATGCTGCAATAGTTTTTAAAAATGAATGCAAAAATATCCATGAAATAGTTAAGGTTAGTGTTACATGCACTATTGCTTTATAAGATGCCCTCAAAAAATAAACTATATTAATGTATTAAAATGTAAATCTTTTTTGAAAGCAAATGCTTAAAATACCTGTGTTAAACCACCTACTGCTGATGCCGCTTTTTAACACTTTAAGAGTATTTTTGCAAATTCAAACAAGGCTCTGAAGCGAAATATCGCCAGAAGAATGGGGTTGGAAATATGAATGCGGAATATTGATACCGCAAACAATGTCGCAGCTACCAGCTCCATAATCTTTACTAAAAATTATTTTCTGCGCATGTAAAACAGGATGTGGAGCATCTTGTGGATGCGGAAAATGTGGATTGAACTGCACTGCAACTTACTTAGAATGCAATGGTGACAGCTGTAAAAATCCTTCACCTACAATCTAAATCAACGAGATCGTTAATGACGAATATTTTTTGTAAATAATTATTTTTACAAAAATCTAATAAATTGACATTGAAGTTAATCTGCAAGCATAATTTATTACATATAAACATTTTTTCCTCTTCCACCTCTAATTTTTGAGTAAATTGTTGTAATCGATCAACTTTTTTATTTGAGGCTTTAATAAATACTTATTATAGATTCATTGACTGGCCCTGGGTTTAGAGATTTTATCATTTTTATGCCTTACGGCGCTCCACTATAAGTAAATAATTCAAATCAGTTTTAAACCAAAGTGGGAATATAAAAAAAGTTGTTTTCATTTGAAGGATAAAAGAAGTTTTAAAAGTTCTAGAAATATAAAAAAGTAGTTTTGCTTCAACTCTAAATTAAATAGAGACGCTACATACTTATTTAGATTTGGATTAAAAGGAATTCTTTCTTTTTAATTATCTTCAATCAAAATTTATCATCGATTCAAGATTAAGCAAATAGAATGAGCATTCAAGGAATTTAAAAAGTGTAAAAGTTACTGAATGAAATATCGCACTCCTATTTCAATAGCGCCATATAAAAAAAATAACTTACCATTCAATGTATACTTTAAATTATTTTCACAGGATTTAATTGTGCCAAATCATTAGTATTAACAGATTCCGCGTGAGGCACTAAGTGTCATTATTACAATGAGTTATTCGCGACTGTATGTATCATGAACAGGGCCGTATGCCATGATGTCATCTCATTTCATCAAGATATGTTACAAACATCAAAGCTGTAGTGCCATAACCCAAACTGATTTTTATAATATTAAGAATTTTCAGACGCAGATCAGTACCTTCTCAAGTGAAAATCTCCTATGAGAGTGAATATTTCCAAAAGGTGGTTATTAGAAAAAAAAAAGGAAGAAAAAACGACTCTCATTTGGTTTTGATCCTGGCCTACAGAACTAAGCCAAATATTGACGCAAACAAAAAGAAAGAGTAATTGTCCTTATTTAAAACCAGTATTATTTCAAAGTCATATCTTCCATATTTATCAGGGTATGTTGGATTTGAGGAATTAATTTAAATTTAAAATCCTCGTTCCATGTTGCTCAATATTATTTCGTTTTTTTGATGTTGATCTTTCTGACATTAAACGGAGGTCTACTTAAGTGCGAGCACAACTTTTGTGGGCAAGTTTTAGTTCAAACATTTTTTGGCTTGATATTTCCCTGTTATTTACTTACATTAAACTAAAATATAAATAGTCAAAAACAGTCAACAGTAGTGCCATATTTACATTTTACATAACTAATCAGTAAAGATATTTTCAATCTGTATGTGCACCGAATTTGATACGCCTAATTACTGAATTAACTGATGTAGAAAATATTTCATTTACAATCGTTTTTGTTTTAGTTTTCCTGTAAAATTAACATTTCTGAGCTTATGAAAATAGGGGTGCGATATTTTTTTGCGTACAATTATGAATAATTTGAATATAAAAATTTATATTATATGCAAAATATACTTTAAAAAATTAAAATTACTTCTGAATGTGATTTTGATCTTAAAAAATATTTTGTATATATTTTTACTATTTTTAATCTAATTAATTAAAATCTATAAGAATATTTTAGATTTGTATTTAATTTACATGATATTTATTCTTCTATAAAATTTGATTGGTGGTTGTGCGACCCGCTCCCCCAACTAGGGAATTCTCCTAAAACAAAGAAAACAATGAGACAAAATTACAGATACTTGGCATTGATAATACAAACAATTAGTTGAGCAAGTAAGAAGGAACAATGTGATTCTATGCGAGTGGAAGCTAAGCATATCTTTAGCTAAAAAAGGAGTAAAAAGGGATCCCGAACATTTTAGAAATATAACTTTTATAATCTCAGTGTTAAAACTTGTCACGAAAATTATTGGAAACATGATTCCAACGTCAAAAGAACAATAGGGGACACAATATTCATAATGAGTTAATAGAAAACTCAATTTAGTTCAACCAGCTCATGTTTAGATGTTTTGCTGACCTCACTAAAGCTTTTGATAAAGTAGGATTGTGTGAGGTATTTTAGATTCTGAAGAACAATATAGATTATAAATATCAAAATATTATTGAAAAGATAAACACCGGAAATGTAACAAGGTTTAAAACCAGAGCTGGACTATCCAAAGAAGTACAGATTTTGACTGGGATAAGACAGCTTTACCCTATACTATTCAATATTATGGACAGAATCATAAAAACCGTCAAAAAGATCAATACAGATTACGAAATAGGTGATCGATCATTAAAAGTGTTATGTGGATGAATAGTACTAGAGGCATATAATTAAGATGACCTACGGAATCTACTATGGAGTAGGAAAACAACGGCACAAAAATATAATGAGCATATATCACTCTGAAATATCACCGGATATTTCAGGGAAATAAAGCAAGATGAGAATCTACAAAGCATGCAATGGAAACAAGAGCCAAAACATCAACAATAAGAAGAATAATGAGAACGACTGAAATTAAAATAATAAGAAAAAAAGAAGAACTAGGAATTCAAGATGTGCTGAGATGAATTAAAGAATGTAAACAAGGTTGTAGAGATCATGTCGCAATAATGCCAAAAAATAGATGGGAAAAAAACCAGAAACCAAACACAAGGACCACCAAAAAGATGGTATAAGTTAAGCATCCAAAGAAGATCTGAGATCGGAATTACATAGGGAAAGATCCTATCATGAAAAAATAATTCCTTCTAAACAAAGGACATGATATAAAAAACCAGATATTTATGACACAATTCATAATCATGAATGGACAAGTGATTCTAGAAAGTAAGCTACTGATTACGATGTAATTAGAAAAACTGCTAAATCGAAAAGAAAACCTAAGGGTAAGTTTAAATAAATATAAAACTATAAACTAATGTAATCATCAATTTTTATTATTACCTGTCCTTATTGCCTAGAGCCCCTAGCAGCTTCCTCTAATGCTCTCACTTTGAGTTCACGTTCCCTTTGTTGCCTAAAATTTGAAAACTTTAATTATACAGATGACCATTTCCCAACTGGCCGTTACTTTTCAAACTATTTAAGAAAATATTGCCTGGAAAACAAGTAGATAAGCTAAGTGTCTGTTTATTTCAAAGATATGAGATATTTGTTTCGATTTTATTTAAAAAAATATATTCGAATAGTTATGCCTGTGATTTATACAACCACAGCTGTCTTGTTTTGATTTTGCTACATCTAAGCTAGTATTAAGGTTATAAGATGTCAGTGAATGTTTTTTCTGACTAATGTATAAATATCCTTTTAGTTGTAACACCATAAAATTTTTTTGCTATTTTGACAATTTGTAGTCAATTTCTAGAAAATTGGAATTGTAATAGTGTCCTTTCGAAATTTCTCAATAGAGCTTCGGCTTAGCAATGTACGTAATTTAATTTCACTAGAGTATAGTTTAGTCTTCATTAAAAAGCTGCCATCGAATGAAATGTTAAAATAATTTTGTATGTGATTATGGTGTCATTTCCACTCGCCATTATATAATACATTGATTAATCTTCCACTCAACATATACAACATATGTAACAGATACAAATAAACGATAAATTTTTTTGAAAAAAACTTTATTACAAAAAATACACTATAGTAAACAACAAAAGTGGAAAATAATTTTGAATGTAATACAAATATCACAAATTATATACAGAATTCGTATAAAAATATCTCATTTTAAGCATAAGTTGTACACTACATTTTTTTCAACGACATAAATACAGTCAAACCTCGATATAACGAATATCAAGAAACCGAACAAAAAAATTCGTTATATCGAGGATTACGTTTATAGCGTGTTCGTTATTTCGAGGTCCAGTTGGTGAGATGTCGCTATATCGAGTTTCAAAGGCAGCGTTGGTCAATTTTGGCCGATGTTTAACCTGCCGATATTACATCATAAAATGAATAGAAAATAAATTAAAAATCCAAATCTATTTGCCATAACACCATGCCTGGACACGTATTGACACGATTTTACGTTTCTGAGAATCTGAATATAAAAATCGTTACATCGAGGTGATATTTTTTACCAGGATCGACAAAATTCGTTATATCGAGTTTTTGACTAAAAAAATTTGTAGTATTTGTATTGATTGTATTATTTTTCACTTTTGTTGTTTACTGTAGTGTTTTTTTTTGAAAATATTTAAAAATGTATTTTTTTTCATTCATTTCTGTATATTCTACATGTTTCTTCATTTCTTCTTTTAGCCAGTGGCGTAGTTAGTGAGGTATCACAGGTTAATGAGTGTTTTTGGAAAGTCAAAACGAAAAAAATGGCTCTGATACCTTTCAATTTTTTTTACGCAGAAGAATTTAACAAAGTAGGTTCGAGCTTATTTCATAAATGTTGGTTTAGTAACCTGAAGAATGTTTGGATGAATGTTGGCAATATAAATAATCTATCGTGTCTCCATATCTTGCCACTAGCAATAGGATTCTCAGTGTTTACTGCTATTATTTTTGACATACATGGTGATAGAAATAATGTTATGATATGTATATCATTTGACCACAAATTCGATGCCACCTTTTATTAAATGTGTACATAGTCAAAAGTTTTACAAGATATATATTTTATCAAAAACCTACCTAAGGTACTCTTCGTGCTGAGCAACTATGGAAGGATGCGGAGGGAATCTATCACGTTCAAGTAACATCTGCCTTTGTAACTGTTCATGAGCTGCTGCCTATATAGAGCAAATTATTTTAATTATAATACTTATAGTGTTAGAATACATTGAAACCCATTATTAATGTAGATAACTAGAATTATTACAATAAAAAAATAATTGGAATAAGGTAATTATTTAATTGTTGTATTTATGAAGTCATATTATTCTGAAGTATATTCACAATCATAAATAATTGGATAATGTGTTTTAACCAGTTCTGGTTTTATTATTTCAATTCGGAACCTCAAACCTGTAGTTTACACACAGATCTAATAACACAAGAGACCAAATTGTTTACGTTTCTAGAGTGAGCCAGCATTGACCCATCCACTTATTATGCTAAACAACTGTAGCCAAATTTATAAATAGTATAAGTTTATCTAAGATTAACTAATAGCAAATAGTGATTTAATTTCTTTTTATACAAAATTGTTTAATATTAAAATCAAACTGTTCATTATAAAATAATAATTTTATTTTATGAATTATTCGTATGAGATTTCTATACATCTAAGATAAAAAGAAATATGACAACACCGTTTACAATTTCAAGCATTAAATTTCCACATTTATATTTTTTGTAAGATCAAAATTCCATTGTTTGTGGTAATATATCTTTAAAATATGCAACTTTAAGATGTATTATAACAAAAAAATTATTACCTGTTCTGAGATAATGGTACTTTTAGAATACATTCAAAGTTAGTGCCATTTATAAAATTTAAACTTGTAAACCAGAAATGTCTATCTTTTTTTGACATAATTGCCATCAATTTTATGATGGAAGATTGAAAAATGTCCAATTATATTAGAATATAGATCAGAACAAAAGCATAAAGAATGAATGAATAATTATCTAGTTCTCTTCATCAACTTTAATGAAAACTAGATAGAAGAGTTCAAAAAAGTGTTATTTCAGCATTAACAGTAAAATTGAAATACTAACATTCATTCTTCTTAGTAAAAATTTCTTTTCACAATATTGTTAAATTTTTATAATAAATATTTTAAAATCTTGAATTTGGATCATTTGAAAACTCACTTGATGTGCCAGTTGATCTGCATAAGGTCTGCCCAACAAGTCAGGATGATGTAATCCCAATGGTCCCTCCCTGCTCGGAATCAACCCGGGGCGAGGGTAACCTGGAGCCGCAGATGCTTAAATATAGTATTTATATGAGTGAAATGTTTTTCCCTACATTGCGCGAAGTCTTTTAGAGCTTGAATGTATTTTATACTTCATACCGACTAAATAATTAAATGTCAAATTGGTATACATACAGGCTTTTAAGCTGAAACCCGTTAGACTCCAAATATTTTCTAATGTGAACAAACTAACATAAATGTATTGGGGATTGAGAATTTAGAGTCATTTTGTCTAAATGAGAGTAGAAGAAAAAGATTGAAGTTTATTAGAGATTGAAACATTTTCGGGACTCCAACCTGTACATGTTTGATCAGTCTAGAGGTAAGTACAGTTCTAAAAACTATTTGTCCTTTTTTAATCGATTTATAGAAAACTCAATTCAAATGCTATAGTACCTGGTAGTGGAAAACCCGCAGCCGCTGCCGCTGCTTCTTGCTGAGCTTGCTGCTGTTGAGGATGCAAATGTAGGTGTGTATGCGCATGCGTATGTGCATGAGTGTGGGCATGATATTCTGGTGATATACCCGCCATTTGTAGACGCACCTTCAACAATTTAAAAACACGAAGTAATAGAATATGTTATCAATATGTTAGTTATTACACAAACAAAAAGAGCAATTAAATGATGAGAATTTTTGTTTCCATTTACAAAAACACTACTTTCGAATATTGACAGCTGTGTCGTTACATTAACTGATTTTTATGAGACATTACAATTCTTTAGAACTGAATTGTCAAGTCACGTCACGTTTTTTGTATACAGACACTGTCAAATGAAATTTGATTGCTAATTATAATTTTTTATACTAAAGTATTCACGTACTTTATATAAAAAAAATTGTAGGCTTACCATAGGATCAGTTGCCAGAGCCAATCTTTCAGCAGCCTCTAGCTGAGCCTGGTGAGCTGGATGATGTGGATGTCCAGGAGGAGGACCTCCTGGGGCACCTGGTGCTGGTGGTGGGGGTATTCCAAGCCTTTCCAGGCGTTCCCTTTCCATTTGCGATAAAGGGGCGCTACCCCCACCAGGATATAAGGCGAAATGGTGAAGAGGAAGACCTCCTGGACCTAAAAATTTTCAAGATATTACGAATGTCACTGGATTACATTTTTATATTTTTTTACGCTTAAACTATTGTACAAACATGTTTTTTTAACAGGTGAACAGGTGTAATACTTACCTACAGGTCCAGATAAGCCTGCAGCTGCATATCTTCTTTGAATTTCCAGCCAATGTGGATCCATTGGGTTCGCAGGTCCTCGCATACCTCCTTTCATTATCTCCTCTTTTATCCTGTCATTTAATTCTCTTTCTCTAAGTTCCCTTATTTCCCTTTCTCGTTTTTCCCTTTCTAAGTGCTCCAATTCCAATCTATAAAATAACTACGATCAGACCGATTCTCACATAAAACTAGAAAAACCCACCTCTCTCTTGCTCCGGGTCCATACATACTACTCAACTGGTATTGCAACATTGGATCCATGACATGAGAAGGGGGTATAAGTGACCTAGGCATGTGTCCTATAAAAAAATTAATTAATAATAAGCAAAGTATTAATAAGAATTGTTTTATACTGAATGAAATGAATGAGTATTTGAAAAAATTTTAGAAGCTGGACAAGATTCTTTTCGTCAATTGAAAAAATAAAATAAATTTCCAATTAAAATTTTATAGAAGTTATAGAAAGAGAATTTGGTAGGACTTACCGGGACTAAAACCAGCATGTGGCCTTGCATATTCAGACAACTGTCTCAAAGCAGGTGTATCATTGAAACCAGGTCTTGGGAACCTTTCGTAAGGGGAACTGACAGTTTCCAAAGGCCCCCTAGATGGTGGTTTAATGTCTGGTTTTTCTGGCGTTGCATTTTTCCTCTGTTGAGCTTGTTGTGCCCTCTCCCTTTCCTCACGTTCTCTATCTGCTTGCTTACGAAGTCTTTCTTCTCGCTTTCGAGCAAGCGTCGAATTAGGTACAGGTTTAAATGTGAGATCTGTTCTCGTACAAGAGTTATAGTCTCCACGGTTCCAATGACGCAGGAATCTACAAAAATTTATTTTTAAACAGAAAGCATCTTATTTATATTATATGAAAAAAATTTTGGGATACTAAGTTTTTCTGTAACTAAAAAGTGACCTATTTGAATTTACCTCAGTTCAGTTTCTAAAAGCCTAAGAATTTTGAAGTTCTCTGTTTTTAGTTTCAACGAAAAATAAGACAGAAAATATCAGAGCAATTTGTAGTTTCATAATTTTGCATATATTTATTCAACATAAACTAAAACATCAAATAGAACATTTCTTTTAGAGTTTTAGTTATTATTTTTGTAACTACTATTTGTACCAAAACATGAAATGGAAAAGGCAGAGTTCAAAACAGTCTAGGTCTGTTAGAAATAGTGATCTCATCTAATATTAAAATCTGTATAATTTTAATGTAGCTATAAAAAAACACAATTAGCTTCAATCATAAACCAACTGATCGAAAAACTTACATTGCACTTTGACTTCTATGACATTCTGTATCTTCGATCCTAGGCTCAGGTGATGGCCCTCTAGGAGGTTCAATCGGACTGTTTTGTGGTTCGTCCTCGGGTGGAGAAGGTTCTGGATCCGGTTCTACTTTAATGACCTCGTCAGACATAATTTTTGGAGGATTCATTGGGGAAGACGGCGGATGCATATTGGCAGCCGCTTGGGCAGCATGAGCTCTCAAAGCTTCCAGAGAGGATGGATGGTGACCCATATTTGGTGGTTGTATCATTAAATGATGGGCGTTTGCAGTTTGAGGGGTGGGAGGTTTATGGATACTGTGACGTAAAAGTTGAGTACTTGGTGATAAACGATCGTGGTGAGTATGTGTGTGATGATGGGTATGCTGATGACTACTGGTTGAACTCGATGATGTGTGGTTGATACTTGAACTCGATGATGTCTAAAATAAACGAAAAAAACTGTTATTATCATAAATGTGAGGATAACAATTCAACAGTTATTATGAATTTAATGATAAATTTTGAGTAATGAAAGAAATTATTTCAATTATAAAATATACTCAGCTTACCTGCGATACTGGCGGATGTGGTGAACTACTTCTAACCGTTTTTTGATTGACTTTATGCTGGACACTTTGACTCGAACTCGTAGAAGTACTATGCGAAATTGTAATACTATGACTACTACCATAATTGTGCTTATCTACAGTTGCATGTACAGAACTATTATGTGAAGTACTTTGGTGGTTTGTTAACGTCATTTCATGAGTTTGATGTCTTTCTCCACCATTTTCGTCGGATTCTCTTGTTTCTCTCTTTGAAGTTAAGGTACTACTAGTGCTATGTTGTGAAGACATCAAGGTGGCGCTGACAGTATCAATAGATTTAGGAGCAACTGAAATATCGTGTCGACTAGTAGGAGGAGGAACGGCATGTGGTTGAGGTACTACAGGATATGGATAAGGGTAAGAGAAAGGATATCCGGAATATGGATGTGGTCCATGGAATGGCATTTGGAGGAATGAAGGATGGACTAGATGTGGATGGTGCGGAGGCATTCCACCATATGATGAACCGTGAGGTTGGGTTGGGTGAGGTTGAGATAAAGAAGAGGTAGGAGCCGAGCTCGGACTAATCAAGTTCATTGCTGAGTGTGGTGAATTGGTACCTATAAAATTTTTTTTTATATTTTACTTGTTGCCTCAACAAACATTTTTGTGTTGATGGTAATCAATTATTAAATTTAGAAGGGGTCAGTCACTTAGTGAATTATACAATAAAATAGATGCTAGGGTTATAACCCCTTGGTAATGAATTGAGGCTGTTCCCAAGGGGGCTCACTAGATCAAAAGTTTTCAACGATCATATAAATTTGAAGGACTAATGTTTTCCAGTTAACCCAAGGATTCGGAATACACTCACCATGTTGTCTAATTGGTGGAGGTGTCTGTTGAGCTCCAGGTGTAGGAGTGTTAGTATTGCTACTACTTTTGGGAGTCGAACATTTATCTGATAAGGGTTTCGGACTGGGTCCGGTACTAGAAGATCTGATGTATTCGGGTTCCTTTTTAATATTCTCAACCGCTGGACCAGAAGAAGGACGTTCACTTCTTTCGTTACTAGCTGACTGGGTGGATTGACTGTGTTGTGCAGGAGGAATGTAGCCAGGAATCTGAAAGAAAAGTATAGCATAATTTTAGCAGGTCAACACACAGGATTTGAATTATAGCTTACCTTTACGTCTTTAAGACTTTGAAGAGGATCTGCCATAGGTGAAGGCAAATGATTTGGAGGTGCCACAAAACCTCCAGAAGTTGGTAAATTTGTTGCTAGATTCTGAGAATTGGGAGGTAATGCTAAACTTTGAGGAGATTGTCCTGGAGGTCCCGAGCCTAATGCACTCTGCGTAAAACTGCTTAAACCATTCAAATGATTAGGAGGCATTGAGGAGCTTTGACTTTGGGGTATATCTGGTATTTCTTGTTTGATTTTCAAATTTTGTGGTTCATTTTGTTGGTGTTGAGACTGATTTTTTTCCAAGTTTCTAGGACTTTGAGGATGAGAAAATGGCAGACCAGTCATGAAGCTGTAGTGGTTTATTTGTGGTGCTTGGGAACCCCCTATTGTAACTAGATTACCAGATTGCATAAGACTTGGTAATGGAGGTTGCCCTATTGGTGTAGAATTTATCTGTACTACATCAGGTCTCTCTGGTCGTTCTATTCTGTCGGGTCTATCCACTCTTTCTGGTCGTTCTAACTTTTCTAATCGTTTTTCTTCTTCATAATGGTTACTAGGTGGAATATTTTGAGACATTGGTATAACTTGCGGGATGTTAAGGGGTTGGGGAAGCGTATCTGGAAAATTAAAAATAATACAAGTCAACATTTTATATCTAACAAATAACTTCACACTAATATACTAACCACTTTCTGTATATGTTTCTATTGAAAATGAACATGTAAATAACACAAAATTACCAAATATTACTTACTATAGGATGGTTGTTGTTGTTCGCTCCTGTTTTGACTAGTTAATTCCATCGGCTCCTCACGTGGTTCCCTAGGTTCCAATTTTATAACAGTATTATTAATACTATTAATAGTCACGGCAGTAGTAGCATTGGAATCTTTAGGAGGTTGGTAACTATAAGTTTCTTGTTTAATATCCGTGAAATGATTCACTGAGTTCATATCGACAATTTGGTCTTTATGTTTATCTTGTGATGGTTCTTTCATTATTTTAGGTGCTAAGTGATTCATTAAAGATGAATCTTTCATACCGAAAGTTATTGATTCTTTGATAAGATTCTGTGGCATAAAAATATTGTCTTTGTAAGATGATTCTTCTTTTACCATAAGATCGTTATTTGAAGAATCTTCTTCTTTGGCAGGATGAATCCTGGGAATAATTAATTCAGTTTTGAAGCTCTTTTCTTGTAACACAGAAACTTGCTGAGGAATATGTTCTTTGGGAAGTTCATCAGTACTTTCACTTTCAATTTTCTCTGTTTTAATAACTGGTTCCTTCTTGAATTCTGTTTGTTGAGCGAATTTCATATTTTCCGGATTGAATCTTACGGTGTCCTGGTTGAAACTAGTACCTTCTATATTAAATTTAATATCTTTAGATTCCATTGAAGAATCTAAATTTCTTTTTATAAGATTCTTCCTCTCGTTTATATCATCAGGAAGACGTATAGATACGTTGAGTGGCATAGGTTCTGCCAAGTGAGCCTTTGGTGGATTACTAGCTACTGCATTAATTGGATTGTTGGAAGGTGACAGTGCAAGAGGTTTGATGTCGGGTGATTCAGTGATCTCTTGTTTTATTGGTCCTTTACAAAGTTGTTCTTGAGGTAATGAAGACGTTATGGTGGAAGGGGTAGTTGTTATAGTCTGTAAATTTATAGAAAGGAACATGTGTATATTTATAGGGTTCAACATTTTATGAAATATATTTACCATTGATGGTAAATTACTTACAGCAGGCAGATTTGTATTTGCAGGATGTATTAGGTTACATGGAACAGCAACTTCGACATTTTCATTTTCATTTTCTGGATTTTCAACATCTTCATTGACAGTTTCAGAATCGGTGGTAAGACTACATGGACTTTCTGCTCTATCTCTTTTCTTTTTGTGTAACCCAAGTTCACGTTCTTCCATATCATTATCTTCTGATTTTACATCTTGGGGTCTTTTTCTACTATCTTTGTTTTTATTCGGGGTTTCTGGTTTATCTGACTTCTTTTTTTTGCCAGGAGTACTCGTTTGGTTTGGTGTGGTTTTTTCGGCATTTGGGTTAGTCTTTATTGGCGTTTTAGGTTCCGGTGTTTCTGTCCCCCCTCTTTTCGGTCTTGCACGATTGCTGGTTTGTTCTTTGGCTTTGTTTCGTGTGCGCATACGTTGAGGACTTGCATCTGGACTTTCTGTAAGAGGAAAAAATGTTGATCAAATTTATTCTTTAACGTCAAAGTCTATTTGTCTTACCTGCCGATAGATTATTTCCGCCAGCTGCTGGAGCTGTGACAGGTGGTAATTCGTTTGTCTTTTTGTAGTGAGCTCTGCACTCGTAACATAATAGCTGTCGGTCTTTGCCTCCAGGTTGCCAGTCTTTAGAATCTTTATGAAACAAAAAAATTGTGATTAAGGATTCCATGTGCAATATTTTCATTTAAAGAGCTACATGTCAGTGGAAACTTATGACTATATCGTTAGCAATATGTTCAGCATTGTAATATGTAATACTTGAGACAAATTAGATCACTGATGTTTTACTATATTCTTCATAACATTTCATTTAATTCTTCATTTAACAGAAAAGAAATTTGATAAAATGCTAGGAAGACATAAGATGCTTTAAAACAATACTTCTGAATCATCCCCTACCTATGAAATTCTTTTTAGTACTAAAAACTGTGTAGTAAAATATTCCAGATGACAAAAGAAACAATTGCTGTTATCAAAAAAATGTCTTCTTTCAAACTTTTGAAAGTTTTATAATGTTTATATAAATTATTACATTTCACTTTATTAGATTAATCTATAGTTGTATTTGTTCATAGTAACTGATTATAAGAAAAATAATATCACATCACCAAAGCCTTAAGAGTACTGGTTAAGCAGATAATTGAGCTTCATAAGTAGTTAACCAAGTTTTATTTGTGTTCAAAAGACTCATATGGTGAGTAACACCAAAATGACTGGTAGTTACAAAAACTAGGTCCACCAGTTCAGAACAGGGACATATATGTAAATAGATTGATTAAGTAAAATAAAAGTCTTAACATCTTCTTCTAGCTCCATTTACAACTATATAAGAATAAGGACTTACGTGTTGTAAATCAATGTGAATACTGACACTGTGCCACTCTACTGTCATTACTGTCTTCTTTATCAATGCCATCCTCAGTAACAGAACTGGGTTTGACAGATTATTTTCTTATTATTTATTAATTCCATACAATTATATACATAATGACAATTTATAACTTACGTGTTGTAAAGCAATGCGAACATCGATACTGCGCTTCTCTACTGTCACTATCGTCTTCACTATCATTATCATCCTCAGTAACGGAACTGGTCTCTCCAGGTTCTTTACCGGGTTGTGGAGATGGTCTGCTATTTTCAGTTTCAGGTGGAACGTTACGCCCTGGAGAATTATATTAGATTAACTTTTTGTTTTAACCATAAATAACAATCATTGAGTTTCTTCATTTTAATAGATTAGTTCATTTTATGGGCGAAAAATGTCGATTGATATAAATTATAGAAAAAAAAAATGTGCATCCAAAGCCATATACGTTACATATGAAGAGTTATGGATTTATACAGATGAGGTAAATGGAAAAGGTTATTCGTGAAATTGGGTATTTCGATGGTAAAAAAGCCATCAAGAAAATCTTTTTATACACATTTCAGTATTGAATATTTTGTTTCGCACTTTTTTCATTTTGTATATATCAGGACGTCACGGAAAAACTCAAAAATTGATTGTTATTTACAAATTGAGATGAAAATCCCGTTAGTTTTGTTAGTATCAAAATCTAAACCATTCTAAGATATATTCTATACTACGCTACAGAAACGTATGGAATGGAAAAATCTAAAAAATGCAATACTCTTTAAATTTGTCGCCTTTTTAGATTTCCTCAGCCGTACGTTTGTGGTGGCCTAAAATTATCAAATTTTATCACAAAAACATTAAATAAGGCCCTACAACGAAGACTCAAGTACTGCATGCAAGTGTTAGAGGTCAATACAAGGCGACAAAATAGAACTGCGTCAACATTTTATATATTCTAAATTTTTATCGAAAGAAAGTTCTTATTCAGTCTTTGAGAATCTGTCAGTATAATCTCAGGATTTGGTCTTGTCTGGACATAAAATATCACCATCATCCCAAATTCGCTTATTAGGTGTTGAGGTTGGAAGCAATATGTCCTGGCACAGACACGTAGCCGAATTAGATGGGGCAGCCTCACAAGAACTTGGATCTCTCTTTGATACTAAAAACTATTTACTCCGCAACAGCTTCCAATGCTCTACAAGGTCTAGATTCGTCCATATATGGAGAATTGTTCGTACATTTGGATCTCGGCTCCCAAGCATACCCTGAGGATGCTTTACTCAATACAAAAGAGAGAAATTCGTCTTAGAGGCGACCCAGAAACTTGGACAGCTTAGAGCTTAGGAGGAATGTCACTTACCTGACCCAGTCTATCACGACAGATGTTCTACCGAGCTATAAAATATAATACCACCTACAGCAGTATTTTCAAGATCAATTCGACAAGCAGTCGTAGCTCATGAGCACCGAGTTCGCCTCCAGACGACCAGAATGTCTTTTCTTTTAAGAAGTGCAAGCATGTGGAATCAGATACCAAGGCATGTAAAGACACGCACAAACTATTTCACATGAATTCATGAATTTTGGTCATTGTGATAGATGTAGTATGAGAAGGAGCGTTTTCTTAAAAGTACTTTCTTCAGAACGCGGTCTTTTTCAGGATTTCAAAAAGGGGACATTAAATACTTAGAAATTATTACATTTAATACATACGTACGAACTGGATGAGTAATAGCTTTATTTAAAAGCTGTTGATCTTTATTTTAAAATGTCGACACAGTTTCTGATAACAGATCAGTTTAAATTTTGGTTGGAACATTTTATTGATGGGATTAATTTTGATACAAGTCAAATAACAAAATGTACATTACGGTAGGATTTGAAAAATTTGTTGTAATATAATTAATACCCATTTAACGATTTTCATGCATACAGTTCGACATCCTACTTCAATTAATAACTACTTACAACAATACCACCCTTAAATACCAAATACAAATATATCTTTAGTACCACATATTGTATTGAGTATATCTGAGTATATATTTGTTTGAAAAATAAAATAACTTTTTAAATTACAAAACATTGCACAAAGTTTACATTTCTATTGAATTAAGTTGATATTGTCATTGAATTAGTCATTGAGAAAACATCAGCACAATTTACTATCACCTACTTTGGCTCATATTAGTATGTATCATGTACCCAGTGATCCAAAGGATCTATTGTGTGCCCATTTCTTGCTGCGATACAGGGGAACCCAGTGTTTAAAGCTGATCTGTTAATCCCTTTCCTTGTAGAAAGTTCATAATGCGGGATAGCTGTAGCTGCCAGAGATCTTCTTCTTCTTTTTTATATGCTCTCGGTGTAGTGCTTTGGAGTTCCGTAGTGTATCACACTTTGAAAAAATGTGGATGGAGGTTTCTTCATCTGCGCAACAGAATCTGCACATTGCATTATCTGCTACGTCTAGCGTCTTCAGGTGTCCATTGGGGCAACAGAGCCCCGATAGGACTCTTGTTAGTTTTCGTAGGTTGTTCTTATGGACTGATGCATTCTGAATATCTACTTTGGTTATAATTTCCCAAGAAAACCTGTGCCTGTTTCAGCCCCTGTAATTTATTATACCCCTATTCACCTTCTTTTCTATTGTTTTGTAACTGATGGCACAGAAGGGTTCAGGTCCTATAAAGGGTTTGTCTGCTACTCGTTTAGCAAATCTGTCTATTATTTCGTTTCCCTCCAATGTGAGGACAGGATGATGGTTTCCTGTTTGCGACAGTTTCTATCTAGATTAAACTGGGCACATTTTTAAATTGCATAAATTTCTGCTTAAAAAATGCTTGTTGCGTTACCCAGGTTTTCAGAATTTTTGGTTCTATTCCATTATTCCAGTTCTGTCTGCTGTTTTGGAGCCGTCTGTGTACCATTTGATAGTATTTCTCATATGGTATTTGATCCCACTTACTTCTACAGCTTAGTACGGAGGTGGATTTCTTCTGAAAGCTAAACTTTTTTGGTATTTCGTGCAAGGTATGTCCCAGGTTTGGTCATTTTTTAAGGATGGGTTTTCCTTGGTGATTTCATCTCTGAACATTCTGAGTGATGTCTATGTGGGGAGGTGGGAGATTTAGAATCACTTCTAGTGTAGCTTAGTCACAGAGGTTATTCTCAAAGCTCCCCCTTGCGTAGATGACTATGTAGTTCACTCAGCCTGCATGAGAGTTCGTTTACTACTAAGCCCCAAATAAGTGGGGATGCAACTCCTCCTTGTGGACGTCTCTCGTTAGAAGTAATAGAAATGGCACAGAGGATAATTATATTTATATAATTAAATGGTTGTTTGGAATTTCGAACAGATGTATGTTTAAAAAAAATATTAAGTAGATAATTTGAAATTATTAACAGAAATGAACATGTTTGAAACTAAAGCTGTGATGTATTAAAACCTTCTTTAACTGATACAGTGGCAGCTAATTTTAGGTGTTTCCTTGGTTTGTTGAAATTTTTTCGTTATCGACAAATTTCCATTGATTTCATCAGCTTTTGTGCTGAAATGGTGGATTGTTGGAATTGTTTACAAATAAGAAAAATATGAATCACCAATCAATACTTTACATTTTTACTATACTTCCATTAATTTAATCATGTTGAGAGACTTGAGGTATGTTTCGAGACTCACTATAGTTGCATCTAATTGAACCAAAAAAATATGCCACGAGTATTGGAAATATAGTATTCATCATGTCCATTATGTTTAACCAATAATAAAAATCTTATTTATCTATAGTATTGGTGTAGTCTAATAGCTCATTTTCCATATAATTATAAAAATGGCTTTTGAAGTCTTCAAAATCCATTTCAAACTTAAGGCTTTCAGATTGGTGACCCCTATTTCCGTCCAATTTTCTGGCAACAAAAAATACAATACTAAATCCAATAATTGTTACCAGATAAATAATAATACTGTAATAACGTGAATGGGGAAGTAGGTGGATTATTCAACTGAACGCTGGCATTTCGTGTCAGTAGTTTTTTATTGAGATATCATAATGCGAAATATTATGATTTTTTTTTTATAACTAGTACAAAATGTTTAGATTATTATTATTAAAATGATGTAATCAAATCATCATTTTTTTAACTTCCATCACACTATAACATTTATGTACTACTGTCCCTGATCTGACAAAATATGAGAGGTTGAAGATCATATTCTACCCCTAATAAAAAGGTGATTGATTGAATTACATCTAGAGAATTTATTGCCCCAATTGAGATTATAAATAAAGTTTTTGTCAAATAAAAATAAGAAATATTTAAAAAAAATAAACAGAAATTAAATTTTTGACCAAATTTAATTTATAAAACCAATTTTTTTAAAATTAAACTAAGAGAAGAATTTTTTTGATTAAATTGAAAAAAAGTTATCTCATAAAACCCATTTTTTGACTAATTCAAATCAAGAATAACAATTATTTTGACAAAATGAAACCGGAATAAGCGAGTTTCGATTACATTAAACTCAATATTATTGTAGTATAGTAAACAAAAAGTGATACTAAAGATATCTACCAATAATGTCAACATTAAAATTTATACCTTGTGGTTGTTGGTCTTGGTGTTTAGAAAAAAATTCTGTTTTCGATTGAAAAAATTCAATCTTTTAGGCCACCACTAACCACAAATTCAAACTTACCTGAATTAGATGAAGTATTACCTCCTCTACTATTTCGTGTATTCCTAATTCTCCTCAGTGATCCTGGCGGTCTCCGTCTCCTGTGGGGTCTATTGTTATTTGCACCTGGCGTTTTCTTCCACAAATAATAAAATTCAACCAGTTCATGCTGAAAACATACTTCTTATTAGTATATTGACCTATTTATTAAAATAAATTGAGCTACAATGGATAAATTTAGTCTTCCAGGATTATGTCGACATTATACTGCAAATATTTAGTCGAAATTTGATTTTTTATCACTCTGATGATGAATATATAAATGATTCATTCCTTTTTTCTTATTTATATAATGCCATGTTAGGAATGAAATCCATCATGCAATATATCCATTACAAGACCAATAAAATTAGAAGAATATCACCATTGTAATACCCAAAAATTATAATGATTCGCATGACCTATTGTATTTTGACAGTCAAATTCTTATTTATGGTCCAGAAACCCCGTCTCATTTTTGCACTTGATTACTATCAAGTTAATTTTCCGTGAAAAGGTTCGTTTCGACGAGACGCTCAACTTTTCCTGTGTGATAATTCTCGATTGCGGTAGGTACAGGGATAGGGATAGGGATAATAATCAAAGTTCAATAACTACTTCAACTTGGTATAAATAGAAATACAAAATACAAAACGTAAAATTAAACGAAATCGCGCGTGCTGGATCTCTAGAAACAGCGTAGCTCCGTTGAGATCTAGGGTTCACGCTTAGCAGTCCCAAGAAAAAGTGAACTTACAGTTCGATTTAACCTGTGTTCATGTACCAGTAAGGGGTGTGATGAAACAATGTGAAAGGTAAAAATATCTAGATATGCTGCATTTTCATAGTAAGTGCTACCAAGTATATCAAAGAGGATTAAGTTAATTGTATGCTATTAGGACATTGAGAAGATTATAAAAGAAAGATGACTTGGAATTGCCAAAACAAGATAACTTGAAATTCCCTGGATCAAGTATCGATCAATTAGGGATCCATTGTTTTATTGTGGGAATTGTTATTGGAAACGACCAAAGGGAAAAATATGTACCTGTTCTAAATAAAGTAATAAAATATACAAGTCTGTTAATGAGATCAATTACCGTATCTCGATGAGGCAGTAGATCTTTCCTTATCCTGAAGAAATTTTTGCCGAACTGTCGAAGACCTTTGACGAATCTTTTAGTTTCCTCTTCACTCCACTTTTTATCGATCCCTTTCGGTACAGGACATTTTACTAAAGCTTGCAATGCTTTACCTGGATCATATCCAGAATCGTGCAACTAAAAAGTATATTATTATTGAAACAATCAGATTTAGTGAAAAACTAATTATCTTACCACATCTAAAGCATTGATCGTCGTGTCATCTCTCGATGCTGCATTGGCTCCATCCTCAGGACACCCACCATCACACATACCAGCAAAAGCAGCCATAGACCTTGCAGCGCGAAGGTACATCAACAAATCGGCATCTAGTGTCATAGCGGGAACCCATCTTTGTTCTTCGCGAACCCGCACCTGTTCTGGATCTGGTGACAACTGATCTGGTGGAACACTTGGACGGTATTCAGGAAGGACAGCCTGAGAATAATCAAAGTAGAAATAAAATGTAACTAAATTTTGTAAGGTTTATTACACTTTTTCATATTTATTTCAAACATTATATTCAACAAAATGTAAAGTAGAACCACACAGACGAGCATAAAATTAGGGTCACTCAGAAACTTTTATTGTAATCTTATTCTTGAGGCGATAAAATTTGTCTGTCTCACTAAGTTATTTGAAAAAATTTTATGTTTCAGGATTTTTTCGGTTGTAACATAGTTTGCTGACTGGATACACTCCAACAACCATGCCAAAGTTGGCAACATCGTAAAAGTTTCAGTCTTCTTGTTTCAACATGGGTGAGGTTCACAGGAAAAGTGATAAAAAAGACAATTTCTTTATGTACTAAAAACCTCTACAAAAAATTGGTCCTTCGAGCCGAATTCTCCTCCAACTTGAATAAAAAAATTTCTGTGGTTAAAAGTTTATAGAATAATTCCAATTTATGCTAAGTAATGAAAATAAAAATTTTTACTTTACTATGATTTACGTTGAAATAAAAGAAATTTTAAAGCCTTCAGAAGGGAGTATTCCCTCCTCTGGCAGTCGTAACAACTTACAAACAAGGAGGCTTTGGATCTCATTCTGAGGACTGTCCCATTCCTGCACCAGTATGTCACGAAGATCTCTAGAATTACTGACACATGTCTCTGTAAACGTCTCTCAATCTCATCATCATCAAATGTATTTGCGTCTTCTCTAAGAATAACCATGAATGGTACAACATGGTCTTTTAGAACCTTTGACAGGTACTTGTGCGAAGTTAACGACCCATACTAACTCCGAGCGAGTGTCAAAAGATATGCCTCTCCATACTATAACTGGTACTCCACCAAATGGAACTCGCTCGGCAATACACGCGATACATCGAAAAACAATACGCGACTTGAATCCGCTATTAGTTAAGTTGGAGTTTTGGGAACCGTTAGTGATATTCATACTGAACACAATATTTACACTACCACTACACCATCACCCACAATTATACTGTTTGGCGCGCGTTTCGAAAATCAAAGCAAACAGTTTGCCTTCAGTCCCTGAAGATGATAATTTGGTTATCGAAATTCGCGTCAGACAGTGTAATTGTGAGTGTTGGTGTAGTGGTGGTGTAAACAGTGTGTTCAGTATAATCCGCTATTATCAAAGTAAGGTGTTCTCGAGCAATATTCAACCTGGATTCACGGGAAAGCGGCAGTCTAATAGCTCTAGTTTGAAAACATAATTCAACAGCATGAAGTCACCTCCTAACTGTCCATTCACCTATTTTTATATTTTTCACTGCTTGCAGATGATTTCGAAGGGTAACTGCCGTTAAGAATTGGCACAATAGTATAAAAATATATCTAAAATAATTTCAAATTTCGGGATGACATTGTACAAAACATCCTGGAGGAAGGAGATATCAGAAGAATGAATTGGTCAGCAAATTCACCAGAAATGTATCTTATTGAACATGTGTGGGATTATATGGGCAGAGCAATATCCAATCGAGAAAACCCTTTAAGACCTTACTGCTGCCGTTCAAGAAGAGTAGGACAATATGGCTGATTATGTTATTGATAACTTGATTCTCGGGATGCCGAGACGCCTTGGCCAATTGATTGCAAGAACAGGCGGTCATACGAACTATTAATTTGTTTTTTATTACAATATATTTTTTCTCTCAAAATTTTTTGCACCTTTTTCGTTACTTGGGTTGCTGTATATTGTTGGTTACGTAATTTTTTTTTGTTATTACACTAAAGTATAAAATTGAGCATATTTTATAAATTTAAAAATATTTTTTTATTAAATAACCAGGGGGAGGGCAAGACTTTTGGAGATGTGAGTGTTTCAGAAAGTTATAATTTTGTTATTTTGTTGTCTTGTTTCAATAAATATATTTTATAATTCGTTACCGAAGAAAATGTGTTTTTTAACATAAAAAATGATTATTTTAAATAAATTTTTCTCTTGATTCCGTCTAGTCTGTCATAAATTAAGCTGAAATTTACAATTCGAGAATTTACCCATCATTAATTACTAAAGATTGAAGATATTTAATGAAAAAGTGTACTAAACAACTAAAATGATTTCTATTACCACTAAAATTAGGAAAAACACAGTAACATAATTTCTACATTATATTATTTACATCACATGCCAATTGAAAATATAAAGTACATATACTTTCATGCTACATTGCCTGAAAATTAAAGATGAAAGGGTTATAAAATGTATATAAAGGATCCGTTAATCTGACAACTACAATGTATATTACAATTTAAACATTTTTAGGTGATTATTTGCACCATTTTAATATTGCGAAGTACGTAGATTATTACAGAAAGCCTAATTCTATCTATTTATAAGTTTAGTGAAATCTAGAGATGAATCGATTCTCGATTCTACCGATTCTTGGACATCGGTATCGAGAGTCGATCGCAAAAAGTCGATACCGATACCAGTAAATGGGGGCAAATGGGGGGAAAATTATTTTTTAGACGACGCCATCTGAAAGTTGTTCGTTCTGTATTCATTTACATATCGAAAGTTGAGTTTTGAGTGTTCCATGTAGTGAAAGTGACAGTTCCGTACTGCAAAACACTTTCGGGAAGCTCGGGAGTAGACAACTTTGACTTTCTTAAATGTTAACAGTTTCACTTCGATAATTTTGCATAACCTTAAATTTTTAATTATCTGAAATTATTTGTTTTATCCGAAGTTTTGTCTAAATTAATGAATAACAATGACCGATGATGAAAAATAAAACATCAGCGATGAAGAGTGACTCGAATCCACGCCACCTGATCTCACCGAAGAAAGCAATGCAGCCGTTCTTAATTTGTTTCCGGATAAATCTCTTGCAAGGTACGAAAAACAATACGAACTCTTTACGAAGTGGTGTCACCAGAAAAAGTAAAAAAACCCAACAGAAAACGTAGTGCTCGCTTATTTTTCAGAAAAATCTAAAATCTGGAAAAGTTCTACTTTATGGTCTACATTCTCGATGATTAAAAGTACTCTCGCAATAAAACAAGATGTTCACATCAACAAATATCCAAAACTCATCAATTTCCTAAAGAAACAAAACAAAGGGTACACTGCAAAAAAAATCAAAAACTTTAATCAGAGAAAATATAATAGAATTCTTGTTACATTCTTATGCGTCGTATAAAAAATATTGTATACGCCGCGGATGAAACACTACTTTGTTGGACTCGTCTGTTGCTCGCCTCGCTTCGCTCGTCTCGCAATTTTCAGCCTCGTCCAACAAAGTAGCACTTTCAGCCCTTATAATACAAATAACTATTTTATTGGCTTCAATCGATGTAAATCGGATATATCTGACAAAAGTAGACGCCAATACATCCAAATATATAAGAATTTATGTGATTCGACTTCAATTGGCGTGAATAGACTTCGAAAATTTTCAATCAACACAAAGTGACAATCGACTTCAATGGATGTAAATAGGATATATCTGATATCTTGAAAAAGGAATGACTATCTACGGCGAACTTATTACAATGTTTAAACGAAGGAATCAAGCAAAAACAGACACATTTGGTTGAGAAGAAATTGGGACCATCATCGTATTGAACTTACTTATTTTGAATAATTTGTTCTAGTTACTAGAAAATGCAAAGTTTCGATTTTAGAACTAGATACGGAGGATAAATATTGAAAGGTTAAGTGAATAGAATAAGCAGCTCAAAAAATTAGATTGTGATTCACGTTTTTTGTCTAAAACCAAATAATAAATAAATTACAATATGTTAATATTATTTTCTGCTAGTATCAACATCCGCAATTATAAATATTTTCTTAATGTTATTTATAATAATCAGTTCATTTTTCAATAGTTTTCATAGTTTGGATGATAACATTATTTTATTAACACCGATAACGTCGTCAAATTAACGGATATGATAATAATTTTTAGTTGAATAGAATAAACAAAGTCCATGATTTATGAATAGTTTAGAAACCCAGTGTTTTCAAAATCCTTTAGTTTGAAATGACTGCTTTTTAATTCCAAATGACACCTAATACGAGGGTTGCGAGCGTTTTTTCATACGAGTGCTATTTGAGTTGTTTACAGATACTAGAAACATTCATCTTGATCAAAAAATGTCATTAAATCGCGAAAATTTTATACGTGGATTAAACCAACGGACTTTTGTCGATAAAGCTCCATCAGGAACCACCAGGAATCATTCTCCAGCGCGACCTCTCACATAAGTTCAAACAAAAACGTTTTTGAACAGACTAAATGTTGATTTGATGGATCAGTCGCCGTTTGGTACCCAATTCCCGTAGATCGAAAATAAATTGCGAGTTCAACGTTTCTCTACACCTGAAGAAGCGGTTGATGCTTCGAAAATTGGTTCAAACACATACTAAGCGTATTGATCTTAATGGAAATTATTTTCAAAAACAATAGACATAATGAATATTTATAATTCATGAGTGATGGTGTGGAAAGTGCATGATGAAGGGGGCCAACGACGCAAATCTGTCGTTTCAGATGACAAGGTTCAACGAGTTGACAGAATGGTTAAAGAAAACCGCAGATTCATCATTACTGCTTTGTCTACGGAATTTCCAAAAGTTTCAATGTCTGTTTTGTACCCTGTTGTAGTTTAGTCTACATTGGCGGCAAGTTTCTTTGAAGAGGGTATTGAAAAGCTTGTCCACAGATATGACAAATATCTCAATCTCTTTTATATGAACTTGTCTTTTATTTATAGCCTATAGGAGGTTGAAAAAAAAAACGGCCATCGTATATAAAACAAAAATAAATGTTATTAACCACGTAGCATCGGGCAGAGGCTAGGAGGCACAGATAAAGGGAGAAGTTTGTGAAGCATGAAAAATGGAGAAGGGTAGATTCAAGAAATCAAAGTTCAGCCCTACATAACTAGTATGACACAGTGTTTTTCATACATTGTGGGAAAATGAAACATTTTAGGAAAAATTGCACCTTTGCTGTTTGGAAATTATGATCAGGTTAAATTCCTATATCTATATAACGAGTATGACACAAAATGCTTCACATACTTTTTGGAAAAATGAAAATTGCACAGCTATGTAGTTTATAAGCAGGTTAATTAGATTAAAATATAAGTGTACACCCGATATTTTCATTTTTTCATTTCATAAGAAAATACTCCAGGTAGAACTTGAAAAAATACTTTAACTGTTTACTAAAAAAAGTGATACGCCTATGGATTACGAATGCTTCATCATTTTATTACTCTCTCATTCATAAAAACAGATTATAATAATAGCATAGCATGAAATAAACGATACAACTGAATTTTTTAGTTACTTTCTTCATGCAAGGGTTCATTCAGAAATTCTGACTAATACTTTATACAATTTAAACGACAAATTTGGTCTTGAAAACGTAAGGGTTGATAACTAAATATAAATCATGTTTAATGCTACTATTTACAACCTAATACTTTTTCGACATTTAGATGACGCTTTCTATTTTTGTTAACGATTGTTATCACTACATCACTAACTCAATCTTAGTGTTCCAAGAGAGGGATCTTTGATTTCGATAGTGACAAATCGCCGAAAAATTCTAAACAGTTACTAGTTTAAAATTTGACACAATAAAAGAGGTAGAGGGAAAAGGAGGTTAGTTAGGATAGGTTCTAATCTTTGTTTTTAAACCTCATGTGCTAACGCTGTAGATGACCGCCATTCCGATATGATTGGATAATAGGGTACTTGCATGGCTTAAAAAAATAATTTTGGATAGTTTCTACATAACTTTTATTATGACTTTTTTCTAATTCTTTGATCAATATTCATAGAGAAAAAATTATTGAAAATTCAAAAATTTTGTAGGTAGTTTAAACATTTCAGTAAGGCCGCCATATTTGTAATTGTAAACTCTGAATTGGGTGCTGGAACGTTTGCGAAACGATATGCGAAAAAGTGACCTAATGAATGGGACGACGAATTTCGTTTTCGTCATGACAATACGCCGTGGCACAACTCTCTTTTGAATAGGGTATTTGTATGATTTGAAAAAAAAAATATTTAAGAGAGAAAATAATTATTGAAAATTCAAAAATTTTGCAGGTAGTTTATACAATTCAGCAAGGTCGCCATATTGCGTGACGTCGTAGGTATAAAATCAACATTGGACATATGATACAAAGGAAATACGACAGTTATTCTCTCGGTTTTTCTAAAATATTATTAAACTTTGATTAATTTGGAAAATGATATATTGATCGTGTTTAAACTTAACCTATAAAACGTTTATTCACTTTATATATAACAGCACACGCTACGTTGCCGGCAACGATAACCTCGTGATCATCAAGCAGACAACTGTTCAATATTTTTATTAAGCCTATAACGTCACAACTGAAAACCAATGAGAATTGTTTTCTTATGTAGTTAAAAATTTTAAATTTTTGCGATTCTCAATTAAATATTTAGATAGTATTTTTCAATTCTAATTAAATATTATTTCATATCAAGACCTAATCAAATAAAGAAAAACATAAATACTTTAATCAATACGAGTACCCTATTATTGAGCTTCAATTTTGAAGCACTTCTGGAGCACTAAAAAACAACCCTAAATGTGCGAAAAAATTTTTGGAGTCAGTTTGGGGTGGAGCCCTACTTCTAAATATTTACCAAGTATTTAACAATGGAATCCATGATTATTAGGATTAGTAGCGAAATTAATGTAAATTAAACAATTAAACAAACATATGAAAAATAGATGCAAATTTATTTTTAAAAGTCAATTAAAATACAAAAATGCTTTCAATATGCCGTTACCTAACATTTTATTATACTCACATGCACGATATATTATTATTTAGCAGCTCATAAAGTTTATTTTTAAGTGTATCTTTTCTTCAATTGTTATTTAGGTCAGTAGCAATTTTATGATATCGTTTTTTTTGGATTTGTCAGATTGAAAAGTAGCTGCAAACTCCTAACAGAAATTCTGGAATTAATTTCCTAGATTCAAGCTATTAAAAATCATTTATGGAAATAATTTGGAGCAAAAACATGCTGTTTTGAGAAGTCTAAATGGTTCTAAAAAACTTCATTACTCAGTTTCAGAATTATATAACTGACATGAAACAACAATTAGCTAATGATTAATTTATGCACAACTTATTATCAAACAATAGTACTGGTTTTTTCATATGTTTTATGTATTCAATTTCAAAATTGTACATTTTCAAGGTAAGTTTTGAGATAGAAAATAGTCCGGTTAAATTAGATAAAAAAATAAGAGTGAAGCTATATAAATTTCCATCAAGCTGAAAATCAGTAAAAATATAATTAAAAATAAAATTTAAGAGTTGCCCATCAAAAATAATACATTTAGGTGGCTATTACTTTTGAAATAACAAATTTAATGTTTCAATAAAATATTATTTATTGAAAGTCACAATGGATCGTTCATACGAACAAGAAGGAATTGATATTTTAATGATATTATTAGGATATGGTGATAAGAGTAGAAGTAAACAAGAAAAGTCTAATATCTTTAATAATTTATATCCTAACCGAAATCCCATAAGATCTAGTGTCAGTAAATTAGTGAAAAAGTTTAACGAAACTGGTTCAGTAAAATATTTATCCAAATCAATCCAAAGAAAGAGATACCAAAAAGAATAAAAACAAAATTTTAAATTCTCTCCTATACTCACAATAAGATACATTTAATTAAGATGGGATATCTAAGGAAGATATATCAGATAGGACAAAAAAATCTATGAACTAAACCTATAGATACTAAAATAGAAGACGCACAACTAAGATGGTTTGGGCATGTTACAAGAATGAGTGAAGATATAATGGTTAGAAAAGGGCAAGTAACATTGAATGGAATGTATCGAAAACACTTTTCCTGTAAAGAAAGAGATACCGAAAGAAATAAAAACAAAAGTTTTTAAGCTCTCTCCCATACTTTTGGGTAAAAATGTGGATCACAACACAACTTTTTAAAAAAAAAACTATAGATACTAAAATAGAAGCGCAACTAGGATGGATTGGGCATGTTACAAGAATGAAGATATAATGGTATAAGACATAAAGTAATGGATTGAAAAGAATAGAGGATAGTTTTGAGAAGCTAGATTATACACACGTCTTACATCTGCAAGGGTAGAAATACTTAAGTATGAATTTAGTCATAAATAATTTAATTACAGTAATAGTGTTTTGATAAATTTATATAATTATGAAGTCACTTTAAACATCCAGCCTAATTGATTTCTATTCTTTAAATATTTGGGTGAATTATTTTTTTGAAAGTGTCATCTATAAATTGAAACTTATTAGGTTACTTCTAAACCCCTACATGTTATATACACAATGAATACAATTTCGATTTTGTTACCGTGGTTTTTTTTGGATCAACGTACATAAATATCTTTTACCTGGTTACCAGGACCCACCCTGATTTCTCCTTGAGTAGTCGCCATTTATGAATCTCTGCTAAGCAGTAAACCTAAAAAATAAAATATTTATAGACATATTATAATATTTACTTTGCTAAAAGTCATAAACCTTGAATTGGAATAGTCAAAATAAACAGAAGAGCGAAGATTGAATGGCAAATGAGATAATTCACGAATTAAAATAAACATTTCTTTCAAATAATAGAAACTCATCATCAAAAATTAAGCATAAAAATAAAGTAAGGTTTGAGTATGAATACAAATAGTGTCAAAGTATAGTATACAGTATGGACATTAGGTTGGGCCAAAGAAAAGTTTTAATTTTTTTTTACCTACTACGAAAATATCGTTCAACATGACGAAAAAAAAATTTGGTAAAGTTTGAGCTCTTAATATCAATATGTGCCGCATGGTGATTTTTGATTTCCCATTTAAATTACGCGGGAGTTTTTTTTTGGAATTTTAATATATTTCAACAAATTATTGTGTAGTAAAAAGAAATAGATATTTTTGTAGGAAATTAAACAGCATTCAAAAAAGGTCTGAAATAATTTTTCGCTAAATTAACTCGGTTGAAAGTTATCTACAGCAAATTATATATTTTCCATTTTGCTCAATGACCTTTTGCCATCTTCCTTTCAGCGCTTCATGATTTCACTCATAAAATTTATGGTTCTTATCAGCAAAAAACTGAATCAAGTGCGATTGAAGGTAATCGTTATTTGTGAAAGTTTGATCATTCAAAGAATTCTGCAAACTTCGAAATAAATGGTAATCAGATGATAACAGATCAGGGTTGTATGGGAGATGTGGCATCACTTCACAGTCAAGCTCCAATAGTTTCCCATGAGTTGCCATGGTGGAACACTAAACCTTTCCGATTTGACAATTCTGGCCGTTTTTCTTTCATTGCTTCATCCAGTTTCATTAATTGTTGACAGTAAACATCAGAATTGATCTTTGGTACCTTGAAAGCAGCTCAAAAAACACAACAACTCTATAATCCACCAAACTGACGGCATGAGCTTTTTTGTTGTTTTTCAGCTTTTGATGTGGTGTGGAAAAAAATGCTTAATATATTTGAACTTGGTATTTGTACTATTGTGGAGAATATATTTCATACCATTGTGAAATTTAAGAATAACAAAAATAAAAATGCCTACTCAATGGCAGTGTACCTGATAGAAGATTGGTTAAGCTAATGGAATCATTCCTGGATCCGCCACCAGCATTACTGTAGCATTTATAACCAGTTCTCTATACTTTATGACAATCTGAAATATGAGTGAAAACGTTTCTGCAATAAACAAACTCAAAATATTCAACAGTGTTAAATATAATAATAAATTTAGGAAATGTACTTTCCTAATAGCCTTGAAAGCCTTTACTATTAAGAAAAAACATACTTCTGAATAGAAGAAAAACTATAGAAAATAAAAGTCATATGTAGAAGTTATGAAATAATTGAAATCATTTGGTATCTAGTATATTGTGTGGTCTTTTTAATATAAAATCCATTTCCATTGATATTTTTAAAGAAATTATATCAAATAATTAGTGCAAAGAAGAAGTTTCATTATTTTTATTATTAGTAAATGTTCTTTAAGTGCATTGTAGGTCTATGATCAATATTTTTCACTGTAAATTTATATTGATGTTATAAAAGTGGATATAATAAGGATTTACATAGTTGTTCAACTATTATTGCTATTTCATATTTTAGTTTATAATGAAAATTGAATTTTACCTCTCTTCTCTTGATAGTGATTAATTACACAACCCTACATGGTGATATAAAATAGATACAGCTGGGATTGATCAAAGTTTGATTGTTTAAAAATTTGTGTTTGCAATTGTTTCAACTGTACCTGTTTTTTAACAAAACAGGTGGACAATTTTCTTTTTTAGAATGTAAACAGATGTTGAACATGTGTGTAAATTATGTAATTTAATGTTTATTTCATCAAAGAGTTTCAAGCATGCAGTTGTATTTAATATCCTTCCACCATTATTTTTATTTCCAAAACCATAAACTTGGAAAAGTCCATTTTGATAACCTATTTATAATTTGAATTCACATTTTTTTGAACAGGAGATGCTACATAATGTATAATTTTTTCAATAGTACTAGAAAGTAAACTGATATCAAAACATTTCTGAAACAATTGAAATTGTTTATAGAAGCAAGCAATTATTTGCAATAAATCAGTTATAGATAAGTTAAATTCATTAGCAAATTTATTTCAATATTTTTAGCTCTTGATTGGATTAAAATATCATGTTGTATTGTTTTATAACTACACTGTATATATAGTTGTTTTATTTAATAAATTTAAAGTAATTACACACAAATGTAATATACTACGCCACTGATCAATAGCTAAACAAATTGCACATGAAAGATTAAACATTAGTTAACGAATTTTTCTACTTATCTTCCTACATCGCTGAAAGAACAGGTAAAATAGCGTAAAAATAAACAAAATAATATAAAGGCTAATTTTATTATAATAGGGTTTGTCGTAGTTTATGACCCATTAAAAAGTCGTAAAAGAAGTTCCAATATATTCGCTTGAATCGTTAGCAAATTATCACCCATTGTTTCAAAAAATACTCTCTAAAACTTTCAACCCAACTTATAAGATATAAAAAGTATACCAAGGTAGGCTAGACTGGGTTCTTATTTAACAAAAATTAAATTGTCAACACATAATATCACCCCCACTACATTGTATACATTTAATTAAAATACGGTTTGCCACAATCCCTATATTAATTATATCGTGTTTCAATAGTCCTATTCTTGTCTCAAATAGACTTTACCATGCCTCAAGTACAACTGGTAATTGTAGCCAAAACACTACTTACCACTTTGAAACAATTACTACATAATTTCTTTTCACTTTTTCACTAACAAATAATCAAGCAAAAAGGGCACATTCATTTTAGGATACTAATAAACTACACACACTGTAAATATTCGTAATTTTATAGATTCCTCTGTAGAAATATTCTTGAAAATGTACTAAAAACAAGGTGCAACTTTTATCGATCTCGGTCAGCCATTTTCAATGGGCTTCTCACATCTGTCATCATTAGATCACAGTAAATGGTAAATAGAGACCTGCAGAGCTGTCAATTGTCAAATTTCCAGCTTATGTTGCCAGTTTTATGTTTACTTTTTCACATATCTGAATATTTTTACATTACTTGGAATTAATGATGTTACTAGTAAATGAAGGATAATTTGATTATTGTATATAACTGAAATAGCGCAAGAACTACTATATCTCTTTTATATACTTAATTAAAAACAATATTAAACTTGATAATTTATCTATCGATATAAACACCATCTACATTATATATTTGGTAGTGAATTGATACTAGCATCTATCGGTTAGTATCATAAACTAGCCTCAAATTTGTGAATTACGTTATCTGCATTTGAAATGTATATTAATTGAATTAGATATTATAATTCATACTTTTATTTCTAAAATACGCATTTAAGAATAATTTTTTGTCAAGAATGTTAAGTTTTATGCATTTTTTAAGTGGGAGTCCAATCTTATCATATTTTATAACAATTGTTGAAAATATGTTTTATACTAAATGATTTGGTTTAAATTGTTTTTGTTTGTCCATATAAACGGTATAATAATTCTCAGTTAACTCTTTATGTACAATATATTATTTAATCTTTTCCGTTTTGTCGCATCCTATCAAAGTCAGACTCACAAGAGGATTAATTGAAATTGAAAGCCAATGTTTGATTATCGGTTGGTATTATACGATGATAACCGATGTGAAGATAGTTGCAATAATGATGGAAGTTGTTTGATTTGTGGTTTCAGTGGCGTTCTCATAATTTTAAAGCAACGAGAAGTTATGTTAAGGTGGAAAGCGACAATAATGATACGAGAGTACTCATAAAAAACCCTCGATTGTCTATCGATCAGGATTAAAAAAGTAAACTACAAGAAATAAATAAATGCTTTGGAACATTTTATTTCGTTAAAGTGTGTTTTAAAGTGTTTAGTAATATAATTCACATTGTTTGTTTCAATAGTGTTACGTAAGAATACGAGGTTTTAAGAATCTGAAACACAAATTATGATTTGATTATACAAGTAGAATGAAAAAATGAAAAACTGAGTAAATCATATTGTTTACGATAAAAAAACTATTTGAAATATTTTAAATAGTGGTTAATTAAGTCGATGTCTGTTGAAATAAATTGTAAAAATTAACATAGAAGTGACCCATTTTCCTTTATTTGTATTTTCTATGAAATCTATGTCTGCTTATTTCTATACATCAAATTGATTTCTACAATATTTTCGGTTGGTGCCACGAATCTGGAAATCCATACTTAGAGTGTTATTAGGATTAAAGTTGATTAATTTTACGAATAATAATAATAATATTAAACGAATATGAACGATCAAAAAGTTTTTCAAAAAGGAAAATATCTCAGTTAGCAAGCTGTCGTCGATTTGACGTCTGCTGGATGTCTGTTTGATCAATTGACGTCAATGACATCAAAAAGACTTTGAAGTCATTCATATGACGTCAATACGTCACTCCGAGAAAACGTTTATAATACATTATTTATTTTTTAATAATATAATTATTTATTATTAAATATTACTATTATTAAACTTATTTTATTTCACAAGACCAGATTTTCTTCATACATTCGATTATCCGGACTTTCGATTATCCAAATCCCTAACGACAACAATTAGTCCGGTTAATCGAGTTTCCACTGTGGTAACTAATTTTAAGTACTTAGATGCATTCAATAGATACATAAAATACCTACATAATAAAAAAAATAATACGAACACAAAAACAGTACGAAACAAAAACCAATAAGAAAATTTGATAAAATTCATGAAAGTACGCAGATAATAGTACGAATATATTTATAAAAAAAGTGGAGAGAATACAATGAAGTTGTAGACAGAGCATGGGAAAAACGAAGAAAAATTTGAATAGAGGAGAATATGAGAATATCAAGATAGCGATGAATAAGAAAGAAAAAAGAACCAACAGTTATGAAGAAATAAACTTTAATCACATGATAACAATTATATAGGGGAAAGGCACGTAATATGAGACACTTTTTTATTTTTGTTAAAGAAATGGGTATTAATTCAATTTTTTAAAATGGTTTAATACAGAAACGATAGAGCGCTGTATAAAGGGTGTCCCACGACGAGTTGAAACTATCTGTATATGGCAAAATACTTATCATAAAAATTTCTACGTTTGTGTTTTCGGATATGAACTTTTTAACTAAAACTTTTGTCTAAATATTTCTTTCGAAAAATATAACTTTTTGAGTTATATTATTTTGTAGAAAATTTGATCGTTACATACCCTTATAAATTATTTTTTTACGAGGACACCGTTAAAGATATGGTGATGGCTTCTGTTCGGTTGCTTTTAACAAAGTTAGACGTATTTGAATTTTTGTTGAGAATTTTTCATGCAGGTGTGGTAAAATTTTATTTATTCGTTATTAAATTGAGAACGAGCCATTTTAACGATTTTCGAAAGTGTCAACAATTGACTAATGACAGTTGAATAATGTCATTTATCACAAAGCCTACTAAAAGTATACATCAAAAATTGAAACTTGTTAAAAAATACGATAATAATTTAAAACTCAAATATCTCGGAAACGACTAAAAGTTGGAATAGGATTTGTAAATATAATTTGATTTAATTTTTTTGAAAGAACTTGACAAGATAAAAAAATACTTTTTTGTTTCTTATTCTTAGTGCTTGTATCAACGGGTCAAAATTAAATTTAGACCACACCTGCATCTCTAAAAATTTACAGAAAACATTTAAAATCTGAAAGTTTACATGAATTTGTCTTATTTTTTACCCCTGAATGCATTAAAATAGAAAAAACCGGGTGGTTCTATTTAAAAAAATAAAGAAATTTGTCATTTATGAAGTTAAACTTTGAACACTTTGTATACACACCTTGTATTGAATGAAAAATTTTTCAACATATATACAAATACGTCTGACCTTGCTAAAAGCAACTGAATAGAAACCATTTCCATATCTTCAAGGTTATCCTCGTAAAAAAATAATTTATAAAGGTCTGCAACGGTGAAATTTTTCCTCCGAGAAGGTTCCTAATAAAAACGCAGAAAATAGAAAAATAAGGAAAAGAACCAAAACAAAATTATTGTTTTAATTTTGCTAAAAGAAACAAATATAAGGATTAAAACTGTTACAATTCTAAAATCTAATCGAAAAGGAGCTTATTTTTTCCTTTATTTTTGTGTGTTTTCAATCTCGCCGCATTCTTCGTGGGACCACACAAAACCAGCCCCACATCTAGCCCACTTTTCATCTCGATTGTCTTCGGGATATTATCTCCGACAAAACAAACATTCACTATCATTGTTATCATATTCGTCAGTCTAAATAACGGCGTATAATGCCTTCCAATTTCTCAATGGTAGATCAAAACAAAATTGTCGGCAAGAGTTTTTATAATATGCAATTTATATTGGAAGAACTAAATCAATTCTGGCTACAGGTAGTGGCGGATTTACGAATTTGCCGCCTACGGGCCAGACCTGATTTGCCGCCCTTTCCAATCCCATGTAATGAGGGGTGGAATTTGTGAGTAGGTGGTGGGGAGGGAAGGTGCGATGCTTTCAAAGTTGGCAAAGTTGGAAGCTAGTAAAATTTCTTACATAACCAAGAAACTAAATTTCAATGAAATTGTCTAAATATGCTTAGCTTTTAAATTACCTCTGCAGTCAGTTGACTGATGAAACAGATCAGAATATTATACAAAGATATACTATAGAACAAAACAAAATTTCAATGTCAAAATATTTTATTATTCAACATATTCTCCTCTTAATTGGATACATTTATTACAGCGAACCTGCAACGTCTCTAAACCTTTCAAAAAAAAAATGTTTCTTCTTGCTCTGCAAACCAGACCTCCACAGCTTTTATTAACTCCTCGTTGGAAGAAAATTTACGAGTTTTTAAACTTTTTTTTTTAGTTGAGGAAAGAGATGATAGTCGGATGGATCCAAATCTGGTGAATAAGGGGGTGTTCTAGTAATTCAAACCCTAAATCACGAATTTTTTGCATGGCAGCATGAGATTTGTATGCAGGGTCGCTGTCCTGCAAAAACACCTTTGGATAGCTCTCCACGTCTTTTCTCTTTAATTTTTTGTCCCGTATAGTGTATAAATCAATCATGATTACTCCATGACAATCCCAAAAAACGGAAGCAAAAACTTATCCAGCAGATTTTTGGATACGAAACTTCTTAGGTTTTGGAGAACCAGAGTGTCGCCATTGCTTTGTTTCTGGATCGTAGAAATGTACCCAAGTCTCATCCATAGTAACAATTCGGTTTAAGAAGTCTACATCATTTCCAAATCGAGCACAAATCGAACGCGATGCTTCTACACTTGCACGCTTTTGGTCAACATTCAATCATTTGGGGATCCAATTTGCAGCAATTTTTCTCAAGTCCAAATTGACGTGAACTATGTGATAAACGCGTTCGTATGAAATTTTCAGTGTTTCAGATATCCGTTTTAGCCCAATTCGACACTTGACAGCGCGCGTCGTGGAAATGACTCAAGGTAACAGGCTGCAGAAGGTGGTAACACAAAAATAGTATGCACTGAATGGCAACACGGAAAACTACTTCAACTTCCTGCTTTACCAGTAGTCGCATCTACCTTATCATTGCACAATCCAGTTTACTCTATACAAGTACAGTCTTGACTGACTGAACAGTTCTCTACATCGTGGTTTTTTGTTTTAATTAGACAATTAAAAAACGGATACGGTAAAACGGAAGACGTTAACTTTGTCAAAGTGATATTATCATTTATCAATTGTTTACTTTAAAGTAAAGACACTTTTCCCTTATTTTTCAATTTTGCTGCCCCTAAAATTTGCCGCTCTGGGCCATGGCCCGTCCGGTCCCCCTTAAAATGCGGCACTGGCTACAGAGCCGAATTAAACTACAATTATGTTGATTGTAAGTAAAATATTATACCGTTACTATCGTGCTGTAAGTAATAGGTCCAAATGGTCCAGCTGTTAGGTAAATAGGAAATCTGCTTCTAATTATAATTAATATAAGATCCTTTTGAATATCCGTTTCCAAATCGTACCAATGAATTCGATGCATAATATTACCAACTGAAATACTCTAAAACAGATGTGTCAAATTCAATTTTGCAGAGGGCCATATATTTAATTTTGAATTCGTAGGCGAACCAGATTAAAAATAAAAAAAATGAACTGATTTATTTCATTTCATTTATTAAATTATATAAGTATATAATATGCGGTTGTTAAAAATCCTATCAAGGTTATAAAAGATGGTAGGTAATTATGTTGAGCTCGAGGATCCAGATACCTGACTTCTCTTGTTTACGACAAGCTCATTGATATCAGGTTAGGTTAGGTTTTAGGTTTTTAGGTTTTAGTTATTGTAAGAATTGATTGGAGATGTTCATTCGCAAGTCTTGTGCGATGTTTGTTCTTATTTATTTTCATGACGGAAAGCATCTGCTCACATAAATAGGTACTACCAAACATGCAGATAATGCGTGCAGCATGCTTTTTCAATTCCGGTTAATTATCTAAACTCTTGAGATATTGTATATAAAAAGTAAGAGCATTAATTTCATTAAATTTTTCTGCCCGATTGAAGATCTATCAACTCCAATTGCAAATAAACTGGTGCCTGGGAAGCTTCAAAATTGAATGGATTGTTGAAAATTGGGAATTCCATTTCATTCATTTTATTATATAAATTATTCATCCAATTTTTTTTGGGCCCCCAGTGCCAAATGATTTTAAATGAGGAAAATGATCCAAAGTTTGATTTTTTACCTGATTTTCCCACAGCCTCAACTTCGTTTCAAAGGCTTGAATATATGAATACATTTGAGTGACAATCCAATTTTTACCCTGTAACTTTATATTCAAATCAGTCAAGTAATCAATGACTAATGTATATTAGTCATTGTCATAATCAATTAGTTTGCCTATTTTCTAACAGGAAAGCTCGAACAGGGTCAAGTAATGCACAAAATTTTTCTAAAACTACTCCTCGACTTAGCCAACTTCGATGAAATAATGGATATCAGAAAACTTTTCGTCCAAATCTTTTAAAAACTACATGAACTGTCGGTGATTTAGTCCTCTGCTTTACAATTTTAATTATAGGTTGCATGACATGGTCCATACAGTAAAATCCCACAAAATTCTCTGATGTTTTCTGTTTTAATTTAGTCACAGCGCCGTAGACTTGATAGTACAAGTATTTAAAACATCAGGGACCAGAAACGGCCCGCGGGCCGGCAGAAGACAACAACTGTAGATTGTGCGAGCAAGCTATAGAGACAGCAGAGCATCAACTCTACGAATATTTTGCGTATTTTAGTTAATGGCTTGAGTACCTCTAAGAAGTAGTGCTAATACCTTGGAAATTCGGAACAACTCCCAAAAATCTTTATTTAAAACAATCTAATCTACAATGATACAAATTTAAATTGACCTCACCGCTTCCATTAATCGTTGACCTCCATAACAAACAATATAAGTTGATATCAACCAACCTATTAATAGAGCGGTGGAATCTAAAGGGATATGCTGAAAAAGAATAGCATAAAACATTGATAATAGTTTGAGTAAATAAAAACAACACGCTTTAATTAATATAAATTAGAATAGTTATTTGTATGCCAAGGACTGAAAGTACTAGAAAGTAGTATTTCAGCTGCGGCGTACACAACATTTTTTAGACGACGCATAAGATCCAAAAATTTTTTAATTACACCGAGGAAAGAAAATAAATAATAGAGAATTTTATTTATTGAACAATATAATGTACTTGGATTGGATACAGATGTGTGTGTGTGTGTGTGTGTGTGTGTGAAAGCAAATGGCTTGGAAGCAAGTCCATCAGCCACAGAATTATTCGATGATACTACTTAAAGATTAATTTTAGTATCTTTGATAAAATTTACCAATAGATCCAAAGTTCGTCGGCTATCCACGCTCAAAAGGTGTGTGAGATTCAGAGGTAGGGATTAGTTTTGTTTAACAAGTAACTGTAACAAATTGTTTTATGAATGTGATTGCTGCATCCGAAAAAAATGTGATTGAGATCAGCACAAAAATGATCATCGCAGGTACAGACTGATGATTGTATAATACCTAGCCTGGCAAGATGGGCGGGATATCTCCCATGACCAGTCTTCATTCTAAGGATACTTGCTGAGTAAAATTTCGAAGTTGTGTATTTAAATATATAGTTCGGGGGTGAGGGTAAAGTATCTCTGTAGATGTGTTTGTGATTTCGATACAATTTGTAGATGTGTTCGTGTGTTCGATAGAATTTGTTGATTGATTCGTATTTGTGGTGGAAGAAAGTTTGCAAAATCATCGAAGTGAAACTGTCTACTCCAGAGCGTCCTGAAAGTGTTTTGCAGTACGGAACTGTGACTTTCACTACATGGAACACTCAAAACGCAACTTTCGCTATGTAAATGAATACAGAACGAACAACTTTCAGATGTCGTCGTCTAAAAAATATTTTTTTAATACTTAAAATACGGGTAGAACGATTAACAAAAGGTATCATTCTCATGCAGGGGCTCCCAAACTTTTTTGTACCACGCCCCCCTCTTATTAATTGGAGACCCCCCACGCCCCTCTACACATATCAGCTTCCCATTTTGCAATACCCTATTTCCACGTTGCCGTACATACCAACTCCCCAGTATAAACCTACTTGATACGGTGAGTAGGTAGACTTTTTCGTTCACTGTTGAATGCGGTAACGCAGAATGGAAAGATTCAATAATTGTACGTATGATGAAAATTAAAATAAGTATTACATGAAAAACGAATATAATTACTGATACAAAATTTAACATTGTAACACAGATACATTTTCAATTTAAGGAAGGTAAAGCAATAGGCCTACCTACTTACAAAAACAAAACATAAATGTAATTTAGTGAAATGGGTGCGCTTGCATGTTCTGGATAAGTTGACAGATCCTGGGTTGAATTTCAGACAAAGCTAGGTAGGTCACTTTCGACATCAAGTTGGTTTTGATCGCCACAAGAGTTGAAAACGCTTTTTCGCACATGAATGTTGTTGAAAAAGGCAAGTACATCCGAACATCTTTCTCTGAAACATTGGGGTAAACTTTTAAGTACTTTAACCAAAATGAGGGCTTGTCCATTTTTTCAAAATCGTATCTTGCAGCAGAGTCATTTTTTATTCCTATTCCCTCCTCTTGCAACTCTTCTGGCAGCAACTGTATGTCCATGTTGAACGGGTCGGTTGATAGTTTGTAAAACTCCTCTCATAAGTTAGGAAAGTACCTGCTGAACTCCTCCTTGAGGTTCTTCAAATGGTCAATTATCAAGTTTTTCAAAAGCGGTCCTTCAAAAACGTCCTCAAAACATGCTTCTTCTGAGACTGACACTACTTTGCTGAAACTTGAATAGTTGCGGGGGTTCATTGACACTTTACGTATCCAATGTTGTAGTTTCTCAACGTACATCTTGATGGCATCCCGATGTGCCAAAAACGTAATCACTTCATCACGGAGCTCAAATAGTCTTCTTAACATATTGCCTTTTGATAGCCACCGTACTTCTGTATGAAATAGCAGCGGTCACTTCCTAAATCTTCACAGAGACTTTTAAACAGTCGAGTATTTGATGCACTGTTCATTACGTAGTTGACTACTGTAATACATAGCTTTAAAACAGCATTGAGTTCGTGTGGAAGCGTTTTTGCTGCCAAGGTTTGACGGTAAATAAAACAATGAATCCCAACCACGTCAGCATTCTTCTCTTTGACCAACTGCACAAAGCCTGAGCGAGAACCGAGCGTTGAAGGAGCACCATCGGTGCATACACCAATAATTTTTTGCCAAGAAAGTTCGTGTTTCTCAAAAAAGTCTGATCAGTCACCAGCTCAGTAGAAAACATCAGTTCATCCTTCATTCTTTCATTTTCAATGTAACGAACATATATAATCAAATTAGAACATTGTGCTACGTCTGTATTCTCGTCAAGCTGGATAGCAAAAAACGCTTTGGGCACTCGCACTCACACCAAGGCCATACGGAGGTATCGGTACACACGACCTTTGTGTCTGACAGTAACTGCTATGGAGGGGGGACGGTTTTGAGAACCTTGAACTCTTGTGTGTTTTGTAGTTTTAAAAACTGTAGCCTTCTTTGATAAGGTTTACAACTTTATTAAAACTTTACAAAAACAATTATGAAAACTTAGAAAGACTTTATTTCAAAGATTTGAGGAAATTATTTTTGTAACTTTTTCATTTATTTATTTGGATGTCACGCCTGCCCTGGACTTTCTCCACGCTCCCAGGGGAGCGCGCCCCCCAGTTTGGGAACCCCTGTTCTAATGTAAAAAAAGCAGAGAGTGCTTGATGTGCTGAAGAATGCCGTTTCTACAGTTATTTTTGTAGCAGCTGTCTGCAGAAACTATGGTTTTTCGTTCTGAGTGATTGGCTTGTGACAATAACTGTTAAGTAATTAAAACTCTGTAAAACCATAAATCGTGTCGGTCTGAGTTTTTTTAGATTAGAACTTGAAAATCACATCAGGTTATGGGTGCCACTTCGATTAACTGCGTTGTGTTGTGTTCTAAGATGATGGTTGGTAGTGTAGAGTTTTCACCCACTAAAGATCTCTCTTCTTTACCCATACTAATATGTGAGGAAGCGTCAGCGTTAGTTACTTCAATCCAGTCAGTGGAATGTCTTATGTCATCTGCTCATGTTTCACTGATTCGTTTCTGAAATTTTGTCTATGGAGGCGTCGCACGTAGGCTGTGATTTCATTTTTGTCCTCATTTTTTTGCGTTAGATTCGCAGGGTTGACAGTCTATCTCATAATTACTTTGGTTTATGATTCTTTCAGCGAATGAAAAACTCAAGTGTTCATCTCATTTGGTTTTTTCAGGCAGAACTTTCAGATTTGAGTGGGGTGAAAATTATTAAAGCTGATGATCTTCATTAAAGGACTATGAGACAAAATTATTGAATCATTGTAGTTAGTGTCATTAGTTCTTAACAAATGTGCGATATTTATTATTAATTTGATCCTTTGGTAATAAAAAATCGAGACCAAAATTTGGTTAAATGATATCTTGGTAAAAATACATACATACATAATAGGGAAGCTACTAAAAGATTGCAATTTATATTTTTTTACCGTGAGAAAAGTGTATCCTATAACGCCTATGAATGGTCCCGTTAAACTAATATGCACCATCATACAAGGACTGAAACATTTGTTTAACAACGCTCCAATTCTGAAAATACGAACAATTTTCAAATTAGTTTTTTTTTGCTTTCGTATATAGTTTCGTATATAGGTTTATGTATGGAACCCCTCAATTATCTAGGAAGCGTCTTGTACGATTTTTAGAAATTTTTTTGTGTTGTCAGATCTTTCCTTTTTACGGAAAAAAATGGACTTTGTTATTTCAAATGGAACACCCTGTATATTTTTAGCTTTTCGAAATCCTTAAGAAATACTTATTATTTTTCAGCAAATGTCCCCTATACCTAAATACCATAATTTCGGAGTTAAAGTTAAAATAATACATTTGACGTTTCAATAAATTATTATTGTTTAAGTTTATTGAAAGTCATAATGAATCGATTATCTGAAAAAGAATTGATATTTTAATGATATTAGGATATGATGATGAGTGTAGAAGTCAACAAGAAACTCTTAATATATTTAATAATTTATATCCTAACCGAAATCGCATAACGAGATCTACTGTCAGTAAATTAGTAAAAAAGTTTAACGAAAATGGTTCGATAAAAGATTTATCCAAATCATGGCGCAGAAAAACTGCATCAACTGGAAACAAATCTTTAGACGTTTGTGTCCTGTTAGAAGACGATCCACATTTAAATATTCGACAGATATCCAACTTGATGGACGATTTTGATGAGGAGTTTGCAGACCTAATGATTTTTTATGTAATGTGATAATTTGCGATGAGGCCACTTTTTTTAATAATGGAAACGTAAATCGGCATAATTGTAGATACTAGTCACGAAACAATCCTCGTTGGATACGTGAATCCCATACCCAATATCCCAAAAAATTGAATATATTTAGATTTATTGGTTAGGTTAGGTGAGTTGGCTCGGATATTTTCAAATCCAAGTAAACATTTTCAACTAAGCGTGTGTGGTGAGGCAAGACCTAAATAATGTGTTTTCCAGACGATGGATTGGAAGGCGTGGTTATATCGAATGACCTCCGCGATCACCCGACATGAATCCTTTTGACTGTGGGGAAGCATATTTGAAAAGTTTGGTTGCTTGTTGTTTCAATTTATATGTTTCACAATAAAAGATGTGCCACAATGAACAACACAAATAATTTGTAAATCACGCTAATTTGAAGCAAGCTTACGTGTGGTGTAATGGTGGAAGAATATGTTTCACTGCAGCACATCCTCTGTTTCACAGCGAAACAAAAAATGTAGAGGTTATATGAAAATATGATGATTTATAACTTTAAGGTGTGATTTATAACACCTCATAGTGTACTCTCAAAGTAGTATAGACTCGAACATGCTAGAAATATTTACACAATAAAATAAAAACTTGTTTTATTGAGGAAAACAATTCCCTATAAAGGTTGGTACTAAAAAAATTTTGATTAACTTACTCGATAACAGCTTGATGATATTGTATGGCTTTATAAAATTTCTGCCTTCTAATCACTCTGTCTTTTTCATTTAAAGCAATCACTAACTCATCTTCTACATGTTCAAATCTAAGCACCAAATGTTCGCATAAAGCCAAAATGGTGAATGATACAAATCCAGCTGTTTGGTAGACTACAAGAACCGCATAGCACTAGAAAAATTAAACAATCGAGTGGTTCCTAATAGTTGCAGGGATCTTCGATCATATTATCATTATCTATCAGTGTCTTCTTTTTAAGAAAAAGGTTTTGAAACAGATGAAATATTTCTCACCTCATACAAGTAAACAATTTGTTTAACAGGAAAATTATCAAACCTAAACGGCAGCCAAGTTGCCATCGGTAAGCCACATACTTCTTCCAAGTTTTTTTCCAAATTTTCTTGTTTGCATTGCGGTATGTATAATAAAGCAGGAGTAAGCATTGTTATTATGATACAACTATGGTAATATATGTAGATTTTTGACCATTTATTTATACGCTCATTTCTTTCGTCGAATTTATTAGGTTTTCCGAAAGTTTTGAAATCTTAAACAAACATACAAATCAAATTCAATGCTTTCACTCTCGTTTTTCGAAAAATCATTGTTTTTATGCAAAGAGCAAGCACAAAAGTTAAACCCTATTACACTCGAGTAGTTCGAGTAGTTTCTGCCTTGTGGAGATGCTTGTGGATTGATTTTGAACTTCTATAGGCTGTAGTGTTCGGGAAAGAAATGCCTTGGTAGCTGATTTCACAGGCTGGCACTTCTCCAAAGAAAGGAGTCCGATAAATTGATGTTCTGGGCGTCTGCATTCCAGCTTTGTGTTCATGAACCACGTCTGTCTATCGAAAAGATCTTACAAAAACTGCTCTAAGGGATATTATGTTGGGCCGTCTTGGCAGAGCATCCAAAAAAAACTACAGGGGAATTGTATTGTTAGAGACCTGTTATAAAATAATAAAGAACAGACTAGAAGAATATGCCGAGAAAATACTAGGGGAATATCAAGCAGGCTTTAGAGCTAATAGGTTAACAACGTACCAGATTTTCTCTCTAAAAGAATTACAAACCACCTGCTATTAATACAAGATACCACTTTATTCCTTGTTTATAGATTTTAAGCAGGCATATGACAAAATAAATAGGAAAAATGTGTACGCAGCATTAAGCAAATTAGGTGTAACGGCAAAAATATACAGATTAGTTAGACTAACCTTAGATAAAACAAAAAATGAAGTGATATGGAAAGGGTATAAGTCTGCAGAATTTCATGTCAATATAGGACTCCGACAAGGTGACCGCTCTCCACTTTATTATTTAATATTGTTTTAGAAGTAATTATTCAAAATTTTAAATTAAAAAGCGATGGGACAATCTTCAATAACGAAAGCCAATGTCTAGCTTTCGCAGATGACTTAGCGTTGATAGGAAAATCCAAGAAGCATTGAAGAAAGCAGTAATAAAATTGGAAGAGGAAGCCAAAAATTTTGGACCAGAAATAAATCAAGAGAAGACAAAATATATGATCATGGGAGATACTCAGAGAGAAGCAGAAGATAACTTGTACTTCATGACAACCAGACACCAAAAGAGTACAATTTCAAAAGAGTTTCCAACTTTGTGTATCTAGGAGTAGTAATAGAAGTAGAAGAATTAGAACTGAAAGCTAAAATAACTAAAGGAACACAAAAATTCGGAAGTATTAGATCACTGATGAAGTCAAAATACGTGTCAAGAAAAACAAAAATAAGAATATATAAAACATATGCATTTGAGATATGGATATTAAAAAAGGCAGATGAAGTCATGTTGGAAAGATGGGAGAGGAAGATACTAAGAGGAATCTATGGAGAAGTACACACAGAATAGGGCTGGAGGGGAAGAACTAATAAAGAATTGGAGGAACTTTGTGGAGAAGCTACAATAAGCTCGTTGATTAAGGGACAGAGAGTGAGATGGTTGGGATATGTTGAGAGACTACATAGAGAACGGATTCCAAAATTAGTACTGCAAAGAAGACCAATGGGGGAAAAGAGAAAGGGGCGACCAAGATCTAAAAGATAATAATATTGTGTGGAAAATGCAAAATAGAAGACTTTTATATATAATATAAAAAACTATATAATACTGCCATTTTTTCCCTAGGCCTACTTGGCCTGTAGAGCATATTAATATAAGTTTTTTCTAATCTGCCTTAGCTGATTCGGCTACGTCACGCTAGGACATATTGCTTCCAACCTCGACACCTAACAAGCCAATTTGCAACATTGGTGATAGTTTATCTTCAGATAGGACCAAATCCTAAGCTGTAGTGTCAGCTTTCTTTGTAAAAACAGCCGCCTGGGTCTTTGCTGTAGTAAACTCAATTAGATTGCTCTCCAGAATGTTTTCCAGATCGATATTACTGGTAGTGATTGTTTCTGCCTACGGATTTGGATGTTATTCGTGTTTATTGGAGCGACGGTTTTTCTGATGCGCGTCCATCGAGAGTGATGGATGAATCAGTCTTCAAGAGACGTATAAATCCAGTCGATGCTTTGCGACTTGCTCAGGATTCTCCATATTTTTCTATAGCTTTATGACATAGATCTGGTTGATCTATGTTTACGAAAGCCGTATTGATAGTCGCCGATGTTGTTAGCAGACCTAAGATATCCGAAGATTTGCTGGTTAACGACTTTCTCCATGACTTTGATAATGGGACTAAAGCAATCGGATGGTAGTTGTTGGGAACCGTCTTTTTAATTCTATCCGTTGCAGTTTCGAAGAATTTAGCTATAATAGTTGAACAAAAAACTACCTCATATCTCTATAATTCATTTATGCAATACTAATCTGAGGAAAGAAAATTTGTTCAATATTTGTGATACAATTTTCAGCAAATAAAAGTAATTAAGCCAGTCAATTGAAAAAAAAAACTTCCGTCAAGCAAGAATTAGCTTTTTACTGTATCAAATGAATCCTTGAATTTCTCTAGTCTATCAGAATCGATCACAGACTGATTTCAATAATGAATAAATTTTGCTTCTATTCGGTATTTCGGGTTTTGGTTTTAAATATCTTGATCTCTGGAGGGAATGAGATGTTTAGTGAAATTCGAATTAAACGCTGAAAATCTGGTTAAAGACCAATACATGGCATTAATATTTGGTTAGGTTTGACTTTGGAAATACGTAAGAACAAAAAACAAAGAAAGAACAAAGAAAGCTTTAAAAAATTCGCAAAATATATAACTTCAATTGTCAAAAAAGCCTGGGGCAAAATTGTTTCCACGTTATTTAATTTCTGGGAAGTAAAATAGTTTCTTGTTTGAAAAACATAAGCTACAATTCTTTTTTTTAATATGCCAATCGTCCTGTTACGTTTTTCGTCGAATATTTCTCTATATTATATTATTTTTTTAATGCATAATCCACATTCATAATCCAAATACAGAGTAGGCCAGAGAAAACCCCAATATTTGACAGTAATAATTAGATTTTATTTGTCATTTGTCAACCCCAGTATCAGAAATCTGTCAAATAACGGGATGGATCGCTGTCTACTCAAGGTATATCCTGTATTTAAGTGAATATGAAAGTTCTCACCTGAAAATTGTTTGAATAAAAGTACAATAGATCTTAGATTCAACATATATCTAAACAAAAAATACGAAGCTCCATGATACGATAAGATATTACCAATATCTTTATCAATATGATCAGCAATACCCTCTGAAACAAAAAATAATATGGAGCTATGTACATCGATACATGACAAGGAGAGTTTTCTTTCAAAATAAGTGAAAATGAAATTTTGGACATGATACAGCTGTCCGTGGGTCCTTGTTTACTCATTTCGGACAACAAGCGTAATCTTGAGACCACTTTATAGCAGTGTTTGCTGCTGTCTATGCATGTAGGCAACATACATGTAGTCATTGGTAGACACCGGAGATTAAAAAATATCGAATCAGTGGGTTCATCCGGCGAACGTGTTCCAAAGAAGTCAAATACTGTTCTTTTGACCGGAAAAGTAAAAGCCACAGCATCGAATATCTAAGAAAAGGCTACAGGTCAAATTTTGACGAATAAATGAAAAACGGCTCCATTAAGCAAAGAAAAAAGTGTTGTTTCATCATGACAACGCACTGGCTCATACCCCTGGGTAAATCGATCAAATTGGGTTGCAAACTGCTATTCCATTCAAAGGATACTCCAAATTTGATCCTGATACTGACTTCTTTTTGTTTTCATGCTTGAAAAGTCATTATATGCCCAATTTGAGTCGAATGAAAAGGTCATTGTCTCCATGAATGCTAGCTTTGTAGTTCTAAGAAAACGCAGACGCATTCAAGAAGTTGGGGCATCACTGATTTAAGACAACAGAGTACAAAAATTCCTCGCCATGGTTTCTTAGAAGGCCGCTTCCAAACGTTGCCGTAGTCACCATTTACGGGACCCACCTTGCACAAACCTTGGCATATTTTAAGTTGTCTCTAAAAATATTGCGAATACAGGACTTGCTAATATTAGGGATCATCTCGTTGAGGTCCCAAACCGTCACTTTGGATCTTCCAGCCTTGTTCCTTCCAAATTTTGCAATCACTACGTCGAAAACTATTGTTGACCAGAGCGTTGCTCGTCATGGACGTCTTTGAAATATCTGCACCATTTGCGCACATATTAAACATTTCGCATACACCTTGCGCAGCTAGAAGAAAATATTCACAGAGCGTAATGCGAACCTGGCATGAAAATTTTTCATTGCTACCAAGACAATAATGAACGCCTTAGAGAGCTCACCGGGGCGGGAACTGAGAGAAAGGGGGCCAAGCTATACGCTAGTCTCGTCAAAACCTGCCTAACAGCTTTCCTAGCGCCCGATAAGCTGATTATAGTTTTTAGAAATTTGGGCGATGAGTCTTATTGTAAAAAAATTAGTCTAAAAAATATTTAAATTTCCGTAAGATGGAAACGTTGCGACTTTATAATTCTTAATATTTCATAAATACGCACTCATACCAAATTAAGAAATGAAAAATAATGTTTACTTCCCGTATAAAATTCTAACAAACCGTCAGTCCACGTGGACTCATCATCTTCACTGTTTACCAATGGAAACATCAAATCGTTAACATAAATTCATTTCTATTGGCCGAAGCTGTCGGAAGGCGTATGTACACAATTTCTCCAAAATATTCCTGTCAGACAGTCTGCGATAAGCAGTGGCGTCGTTTGATGAGGATCATTTAATTTATAAATTTCTTTAAATTAATAGAAATATGGCGCTCTTTAGACAATTGGCGAATGAAGACAATGACATTGCACAGTGTAGTGCGAATAAAGACAGGTATGAATTTAATAATAAAGTTCTAGATAAACACAAGTTATTTTAAATATATTCGAATGTTTAAAAAAAGGAAAATATTCAGCACTCTAATGCAATCATAATAGAAATTGCTGAATTAACTGGAGTCAATAAATTTTCCATTTATTGAGTAGTCACGAAATAGGTTGCTGTGGATCATTCACAGAACCGAAAAATATGTAAAGAAAAACTGAAATCTGTTAAAGTTACTCAAGATTTAATAAGTAGAACAATTAGACATTAGAAGTAATACAGCAAATGATAGCAGATTATTTTTTTCGCATAAGATTTACATATTTTTAAAAGTATTTATAAAAATAATAAATTTATAAAATGAGGTATCTACGCCTATTTTAGATCAAACAAAATTGTCGGCAAGGATTTTTATAATCTGCAATTGATATTGGAATTACTATACATGTTGTATTGTTTTTGTGTGACTAGTATTGACAAAACTAGTAATTTGTTGTTAAAATACTCACTTTTTAGATTAAATATCATATGAAGTAATGCTCCAATTGAAAAATATATAGAACTAATATTTACCAACAAGTATTTGATGTAAATATTCGCTTTCGGATCGTTCATTTCTTTCGTAGTGGGAAGGAGATAAGGAATTTGCAATAATCTCACAGAATGTTGCATTATTTTTATTTCTTTGACGTCTTTAATATCCATTTTAACGAAAATTGATCAGAGTGCTCGCTGCGAATTGGATAAGGTTGTGAACAGCAAATGTATCAGGAATTTCTAGACAACTGATTCTTTCTATCGAAGAAATTGATATTTCATTTGAAAAAAATTCAAGAATTATTTTTTTATAAATATTATTCGAAGCTAATAGGGAAAATAGATGATTTAATATGATAATAATAAAGTTAGAGTTCGAAATACCGGTGTATTTATTATTTTTTTAGTTCGGTAATTCAAAGCTACGATTTAATATAATAATGAAACGTTACATCAGTTTACTTTGTAATAAAAATACATAATAGCTATAAGACATTTTTCATCGAGAAAAAAAGAATCTTGAAATACAAATATTTATTATATAATTATGGTCAAATAAAAGATATGTATGTATAATTCAGGGTGTCGTATACAATGCGACTCAAAAGAACTATCCTGCTCCATTTTCTTGCTGTGGCTTTGCTGATGCTTAGTGTTTGTAGCTAATCTATACATCCTTCTAGAAAATTCATGATATGGAAAATGGAAAGTCTTTAGCTGCTAAAGATCTACATATATTCAATATGTCATCATGTTCCGTAGTCTCAAGTGAATGTGGATAGATATTTTATCCTCTATGTAGCAAAATCTGATCACAAAAAGCTTCAGGTCCTACAAAGGGTTTATCCTTCCCTGCTATAGGAAGTTTCTCTATTATTTCCCTTCACTCAAGTGTACTTTCCACTCAATTCGAAAATTTTGGAATATCAGTGGAACATTCTCCTTTTCATACAATACAAAAAAATTTAACACTTTCACTGCGAATGTCTTTTTTGGGGAATACCCCTGTTATGGGTGCATTTTTTGTTTGAATTTTTCATATGCCATTTTTTTTATCATGTTCAATGATTTTAATAGTAATCCAACAAAAAAAATTAACCGGAAGTGCATTTCCGGAAGTGTCTTTCCGAAAGGGCAACCTGTAAGCGAGGGATTCCACCTGCTTTTCGGGTTACAATCAATAGACGCCCATTAGGTCAGCTTATGCTAAACCCGTTACACCTATATCTAATGTTGATTTATTGTAAAAGAAAACTCCAGAATTGTTGACAATTTTTATTAGGATATCACCTAACAATTACTAATTATATATAATTATTGATGCAAATTATTATTTGGTTGGACATTATTGATAACCAAAGTTTTTTACGTTATTATTTATATTATTTTTTTGAGGAAATATGCATTCTTTAAATGAAGAACTAAGTTTAATATAGTTAAATGTATTAACAAATTTAACTACAATAAATGTGATGTAATTAGTTAACAACATTTTATTAATCATCCAAAACAATACAGTTTAAACCATTAGAAACAATTTTAAGATTTTTCTCAATTCTCTTCAATAAAATATCATTATTATTTATAACAGTTTCATAAACATTGCTTTCATCTATTTTGGGACGTGAATCCAACAATATGTTCAATATGTTTTCCATTTTTAAGAATTTTTCATCATCGATCAATTTAATTTTCCATCCCACCAAGTTACTCAAAAAGAAAATGGCTTTGCTTTCATCATTACAAGTTTTGAACATTTGAACAATAGTCCCTTTAATTAGCTCCGCGTCTTCTTCAGTAAACTTCGCTTTAGGTTTAAAATTTCTTAAACAATCTAAAGCTATTTGCCTCATCGCTCTAAGTTTACATTTTTCCAATGTCAAACATTTAGCGTATCTATGTTCATCAGATTTAGGAAAAACGTGCTTCTTTCGTTCCCAATTCTCATCTTGGCCACCTTTCAATCGACATTTTCTAAATTTAACTTTCGCCAGCTCTTTATAATAATAGCACTGCCCTTTTACGTAATTTAAAACATTGTACTCTTGTTGGTCAGAGTATAAACGTTGGGCTTCCCCGTAGTATATTGTAATCAGAGTTATATAAACCGTTAAAAAAATTATACTCATGATCATGTACGAGCAATAAAACAAGAGAAATAAAGTTGAAGCAGCGGATTCAAAGTCGAAACTGTGAAATCCCAATGAAATTAATACTAAATTCATGAATGAATTTGGAAAAGAATCAAATGAGTAATATTGGTTTCCGAATAACAAATATCCAGCTGATGCAAATATTAGTAATAAATGGAGATGTAAAATAAATAGACATAATAGAAATTTAGCAGCAATATCCAAAGTTTTTTCCACAACTTTAATGATAACCATAAATCTAAGAAGTTTCCATAGCCTGAATGTGGCTAAAAATACTAAAATAGCAGCTAAGGTTGTTAGAGCAGATTCCGCGTAAAACAAATAAAAATAGTTGATGAACTTATTATGTTTAGCTTGTTTAACTCTGTTTAGAAACTCTCCTACTTCATGGCTTCTTTTAAGGTATAAAAAAAGACAAATTAGAGTCATAGTTATTAACACGATGTCAACTAAGCGCCAAAAATCTTTAAAAACGATTGCCTTCTTTTTTCTTATATCGTTTATCGATCTTATACTCAGTGATATCACTATTAATGAAAAAAAAGTTAATACTATCAACGTGAACGCATTCGATTCTTCTCCTACCAGCAACAACTTGGCAGTTTGAGCCTAAAAAAATCAAAATATTTCATTTAATTATCTGATTAATTAATTTAATTATGTACTATGTAAAAAAACCTTAATCAGATTGATTTTTATTCTTAAATTGACAATTAATAGTGTGAAACTATTAGCCACCTCTTAAATATGAGCAGTCCCTAGAAATTTCAAATAAGAAATGGGGTAGTTTGGAAAGAGATTTTAGTCCTCTGCTCAGTAATATAAAGTTTTTGAAATTTGGTGCAATCATAACTGAGAACATCAATTATTAAGTGAAATTTTTATTTATCACAAAAACTTTACGTAGAATAAAGATAATAATATTTATAATGTGTTTTTCAATGTACTTTACTCGTAGTTCAAGTCAATTTGGACATGAGAAAAATTGCTGCAAAATGGATCCCCAAATGTTTGAATGTTGACCAAAAGCGTGCAAGGGTAGAAGCATCGCGTTTGTTTTACTATAGATGAGACTTGGGTACATTTCTACGATCCAGAAGCAAAGCAAAAATCGTTAAAAAGTTTAAAAGGTCGTAAATTTTCCTCCAACGAGGAGGTACTAAAAGCTGTGGAGGTCTGGTTTGCAGAGCAAGAAGAAAAATTTTTTTTGCAAGGTCTAGAGATGTTGCAGGTTCGCTATAATAAATGTATCCAATTAACTGGAAAAAATCATTATTATACCTCTTTAACTTGCTACAACTGAATATTAAATTATATAACGTGAATAGACGAGCTGTTACACTCGATATATTCAAGCGTCGGATTTAGAGAGTGTCTAAGGGGGGCTAGAGTCCCAGGTCTCGAGCAGGTAGGGGCACTATTGGATCCATAGCATTTTTTCCACAAATTTAGTTCATTTTTTCTTAAAATTTATATTTAATTTGCAACTAATATATTAAATTTCAAAAAGTTTAAGCTGTTTTTGATTCCTTTTTTAGTCTGAAGTGGGCCCCTAGTCGATTTTAGTCCTGCTACTCCTTAATCCAACGCTGTATTCAAGCAATGAATGAATTTATTTGAAGGTATTATACTTTTAAAAACATTGGTTCCCCATCAGAATGACTTCGAATCCTCTTACTTTGTTTTTTTTATTTTATACATCACGCACGTAATTTCCGCTGACTGCAGTAACTGCGTAGCTCGGAATGAAATAAGTTTTTCTACAAAATTATTATGCCCAGAAGTAACTTTTGCACCTGATACTCCCACTCTTTTAACTGTGCTTAATGTAACACACGATAACGTAACTTTAGGCTGGACTCGCCTGTAAGGGAGTTTGGTTTAAACAGGGTACAAGACGTGAACTGAGCCCTATTTGTAGCCCATTCGTCCATTAGAACTTCGGTATATCATTGACGATTCCGTTATTGCCAACCGTCTATTCAGTTTTTTGTGTTTAAAACCACAAGCCACAAAACTTGACGCAATATTTCTAAACTGGTATAATCGTATTCTGCATAATCTGCTATCTTTTGCTGTATTACTTCTAATGTCTAATTGTCCTACTTCTAAAATCTTGAGTAGCTTTCGTCAACTGATTGCAGTTTTTCTTTACATATTTTTTGGTTCTTGAATGATCCACAGCAACCCCTTTCGTGGCTACTCGATACATCGAAAATTTATTTACTCTAGTTAATGCAGCAATTCTTGATGATGATTGCATTATCAGATTTCTGAATATGTTCCTTTTTTAAACATTCGAATACATTTAAAATAACTTTGTATATCTAAATCTTTATTATTAAATTCTTTATTCTCACTAAACTGTGCAATTTCATTGTCTTCATTTGCTCATAGTCTAAAGAACGCCATTTTTCTATTTATTTAAAGAAATTTATGAATTAAATTAATCCCACCTTGTCACGCCGCTGCTTATTGTAGACTTTCTGGCAGGAATATTTCGATGTTTTCATTGTTAAACAGTGGAGATGGTAAGTCCACGTGGACTGACGATTTGCTAAATGTTTACCGAATTTTATACGGGGAGTAAACATTTTTTTTATTTCTTAATTTTGTATTCGCATAACTGTCTTCTTCAATTGATATTGGAAGAACTATAAAAATCATTCGTAGCTAATTTTCTTCAAATTGATCATGCTAACTTATTTACGTGTAGAAAGATCTACAATTTAATTTAATACTTGATGATTAAAGAAACATGGCGGTTCGAATCCATTAAAGGCCGCTGGAGGGTATATTGATGAATTAGTACAAAGGACAGAAAAAGCTCAAAAGCATACTGCTATGTGTATCTATTCATTGTCAAGAAAAAAGTTTCTGGAATTGTAATACTCACTCGATAATTAGGAAGGATATAACCGCTCGGGCTTATTTCAAATATTATTTTTACGTTATTAAATAAATTCGAGTTTGCGCTGTAGGTGAGGAATTCAATAAATAAACATCTAGTACGTTCATCTATCCATACATTTCTTTTATAAAATCTGAAATTTATGTACGAATTTCTCATTGTTCTTCCTAAAGGCGCTACATAGCCTCCACCTGAGTAACTAGCGAATTTACCTAAAATTGAAAGTAATTTAACTTAAATATAATGATATAACATCAGCCAATATGCTTCGGGTATAGTTTTTATCTAAATTTCGTTATATTTTAAGATATTTATATTCTAATTTGACATAACCTTTCTATCTATTTTTTTCTAGAGCAATTTTTCTTTTGACTCAACCAGGAATGTTAATTTAGCGATGACTTTATTATTTAATTGATATTTTTTCCGTTGGAGCATTTTTTGTGGGTCTAAAAACAGCTAGTATTCTCCCGGAGAAAATCTGGACAATATGGTGGTGGAGGAATCAATTTGAAGCTCAATTCACTTAATTTGATTATTTTATTAGAGACAAGGTGCACTGGTTTACAAAAAAAGAGTTCTCTCTTCTACATATATTATTTCTTCTTCATTTGGTCCAATAATATATAGTGACAGTTATTGTTAATTGTTATTGATCAAAAGATATTGGTTATAACCTTGTCAGATGATTGTTCTATTTCTGATCGCTGATTGTCCAGTTCACTTAAAAGGCTATTTTTTAGATCTAAACATTGTATTTACTCATTTTAACAAACTTAGTACAAAAATTGAATTAAGCATCATTAAACCTAACTAGTCTTCTTAAAGTCCTAGTTAATGCAAATCTCTATAATTTTGACAAACAATTAGCGTGCTCTAAGCATACTCTGGTCTTTTGAACTTTTCTCCTTTCGCATTCCTAACAACCTGTTATATATCTTTGATTTTTTTCTTTCTGAAATCACAAATAAACGTCATCCTTTTATTAGTTTTCCCTGATTGTTAAACAGATGTAAAATCACAATATGAGTTTCCAGCTTTTTCCGCGAGCCTGCTACAAAATCACTATGAATATGCTTTTTGGTGACATCATAACTCCAGTTACAGGAGGTGTAGTCACGTAGGTGTAGCCACGACTACGCCACGTATTAGACCTCTTTTAGGCACACGTTTTTTGTCGCTTGTCGCGGGACGACAAGAAACGTGGCGTTATTTTATGAAACAATATCCAAGCGTTCCTTGTCACGTGCCGCTTTCAAATTTGATCAGTTTCAACTGAATTAAGATTCGATAGAGAGAGAAATTCTTCAATTATTACCGTATGCCGACAGGCTCATTTGATGAGCTATGTGAAAAGCTAAAAAGCACTTTTATGACGTTGAGGTGAGTATAAAGAAAAGACCATGTTCACATACATATTTACCAATTTCCTGCTCTTCTTTTTCAGTTTTTTTACTGAATTCGTGAATAATGATTTCGATAATTTCCTTCCACGCATCTCTTTTCAATTGCCTGTTTTTGTAATCTGCTGATGATGAATCCCACAAACATGTTTTTTATTTTATTGCGTCAATAAAAAATTCAACGTTCAGATTTTACATGGTAATTCTTCACACATCAACACAACTCTGCAAACTGACTGTTCAACATTACAACAACAAACGATAATAAATGCACTGCATAAAAGCGCACATTTAACAACGTGCTTTTAGAAAACGTCGCCTTTTTGTCACCCCGCGACCAGTAACAAAAAACGCGTGCATAAAGGAGGCCTTAACATTCCCGTCTGGCGTTAGGCGATAGCTCAAGTGGCGGTAGATTAACGCGAGAATGCCAAGAAGCGGCCATACTACGTATTTTCAGTGTGCGCCGTAAGTGCGACGGGATCGCACGTGTTTGTCTTTGAAATACGTACTATGGCTATGTAGTGAAGTAACGAGAAATTAATTGCGTTTCTCGAGATTCTGCAAACAGAACCATGTTTGTGGGATCCGAAACTCAAAAGTCATCTGTTTGAATCATCTGAGTTTTATATACCAATGAGAATACTGTAAATAATCGTTTTTCTTCTATATGCATTTCCAGGAGTTTTGGCGATCTTGAAGTCTTTCCCAAACCTCAGGAGTCCTTAAATATACTGTAAGAAATCAACTGTTGTTGTTGCCTTTCGTCAGCCCTCCTATTAGTCTCCCAGAGGCGCTGAAGTCTATAGAATGGAATTATTACATTTGAAAACAACTATTGAAGAAGAGAGAAAACCTCAATGGGTTATTATAGAAAAATTTCATCCATCTGGGTTATACGAAGTCTGGTTATTAAATAACGAGACTGTGCGCCTAGAAGTCGGCCTAGACGGTTGGAGTAAAAAACGAGTAGTGCGTTGGGTATCTGAATATATTGTCTATGCACGTCCCAAAATACGTTTCCGTCACAAATATCTCGTTAAGTAAAAAAGCACCTCGACTGAGTGCTATAAATTGTTGTAAGAAGCTTTTGGGGACAATTCTCTATCTCGTACGCGTATTTTTGAGTGGTGTAAGCGCTTTAATGAAGACCGAGAGAGCACTGAAGATGACCAGCGCCTAGGTCGCCCTGTGACTGCTTCAACTCCGGAAACAGTGACCAAAATCAATGAAATTGTGCGAATGAGCATCCGGATGATTGCAGAGGTTAAACGGTTTTACACGAGGAATTACACATAGCAAAAGTCTGTCCGAAGTTGGTGCCAAAAAATCGGACTCCTGATCAAAAGCTCTTACGTTAACGGGTCTGCTCAGATTTCCTTTGAAGGTTAGAAAAAGATCTGCTTTGAAAGGGACCCGATTTGAGTCAATAGAAGCGCTCACAAAAGAAGACTTCCACCACTGCTTCGATAAATGGAAAAAACGTATGGAAAGGTGTGTGGCAAGGGCGAGGGAAGTATATTGAAGGGGAGCATTCGTATTTAGAATAAAGGAGCGAGGAGAAGGTAACTTAGAACTAGAAGTATATTACCTGTATACCCCAAAGTTCCAGTTTTCAAAACACTTTGATAATCCCAAATAAATTCCAATCTAGAAAAACCATCTAGCCCGGATATATGCCCCCACTTTTGACTGAAAGTTCTATATTCCGGACCAGTCGAAAATGGCGACACGCAGGAGTTGGTTGCAAATTTCATGGACGATGGTATTGCGCAACTTATGTTATCTGCTCGTTTTTGTCTAAGTCTAGCTATGCCTATATATTTATTAGAATTATCTGTCAAACTACCAGGATCTTTCGCGATATATCTGTCATACCATTGCGGTGATTGCATTGATGGTATAAGAGTATTTTGTATATAATTTTGTATCCTACAAACAAAACATAATTATCTACTGATGTAGAAATCCACCCACTTCGTAAATTAATTCAAAAATGATTCACTCAGTGCCGATTTTAGGTTTCAGCCACATTCTTGAGAATGTTTCATATTTTTAATATTACTTAACCATGAGACACAACTCATCTGCTCGTATAAGAACAAAAAGTAAAATTATTAATAAAAATGCACGTAGAATTTGAAACGAACCTAACCTAAACTAACCAACAGTTAGTAGTGGGTTTAGATTATAAACATCTACTAACTAGCAACTAAAATTGACACCATGGTGGACTATTCCAATAAAGGAAGAAATAGGAAAATAGGAATATGGAAGAGATATGGGTGATTCCGTTCTAACTGTGATTTTTTGTATTCAAAATTTCAAGATTTTAAAATTTAACTTTTCTAACTTTTTTATGCATATTATTCATCTATTTTACTGTAAAAATAAAACTCTAAGAGGAATTTACTACAACTTCAAAGTATCACGAGCAAGACACAAATGTCGGATTTTGAGTTCCACGGTACTGACTCATTTATCCACGGTACTGACATGGTAACTTAAGATATTAAACAACAAGTGCATCAATTTTCCTCAGTTTGATCATAAACATTAGAATTTATAAGGTAATTAGTTTAAATCATTTGTTACGACAAAAAAAATTAATAATTTATCGGTAAATTCTAGGAATGGACATGACACGGTACTGACATTCAAGTGATGTAGTATAAGTTTTCTTTAAGTGGCAAGTTATATTGTATAAAAATAATGTTTAAATATCTTAAGAATTATTCAATTAACACAAAATTTTTATTAATTGATTATTAATTAATGACTAGTACAAAAAAACAATACAGGACATTGAATATCACAGTTAGAACGGAATCACCCATATACAAAATACAAACAGAGAAAAAAGTAAGTTGGACAGACTTCGGCAATAAATTAAAAAATTACAACAGAAATGGTTTATATTTTGAACATTTACTGATGGATAATAGAAGATAATGAAAAAAATAAAGAAATTAGTACCAAGCGGTATAAAGAGGACTAAAGAGGTGATGACTCATTATTTAATTGAAAAAAAGATAAAAAAATAATATTTCAGCCCATGATTTAACTTGAAATACCACTTTTCTTATGTATAGTTCGAATTTAACTCGAATAGGTATTGACAATAATCTATTGGAGATATCTGTGTGTGTGGTATATATGAAATAAGCTGTGGTGATTGTGACCGGAAGTATATTGGGCAGACTAAGAGATCCGTTATTGTCCGGTTTGAAGAACACAAAAAAAACGGACCGGAAAATCAGGTATTGTCCATCACGCTGCCTATCACAATCATGACATAAATATTAATAATGTAACATTGTTAGAAAATATATCCAATAATAAATTATTGGATGCATTTGAGAGCATTGAAATTGCTATATGTAAGAGTAGCTTAAATAGCGACAAAGGGCCAATTCCTTACAGCCGACGCCTTAGAATGAACATAAATGTTTCTATCAAGTTTTTTCCCGCTGGAATTACTTTTCGCGGGAGGTTTATTGGTGGGAAAATTTGGGTAAGTCAAGTTATTGGATTTTAGTTTACCTTGAATCTCTGATGACGATAACTTGGTTATCGAAACGCGCGTCAGACAATGTAATTGTGAGTGTTGGTGTAGTGGTGGTGTGAACAGTATATTCAGAATTCTTTATTCATGTTATTAGCTAAACATGCCATTTTTTTCTCATCTACTGTAACGGAAATCGAAGATTTGTATGATTTTTTTTATGGAATGTTGATTGGTGGCAATCATGACGAGATGGCAAAGGACTTGCATAATGTCAAGTGACGTGCAATATTCGTCTATTGTCTTGCATCATGTCAAGCGGCCTTAATAGATAGTAAAATAAGTGATTAAGCAACTCAATGAAAGTGCGCGTTGGATATACACTATCTCATTAATTGAGATGGTCTTTCAACTATCGCATGTTCGTTTTGTAGTGTTTAATAAACAAATTTGTTATTTTTGTTCTTTTTTGACACAATTCCTGGCATCGAAAAGGCCACGACAGATGAGAGACATTCCGAAAGAAGCCTTAAACAATTGCTTTTAGTGATAAATTTAAATTAAAAATGTTCAGCCTTCTGTCTTTCTTTTCGTATTTGTATAGGTCCATTTTATCACAATATGCTATTTATTCTTGTGTCACTAGAAAAAAAATTTTTGGATACACTTCCGAAAAACGCCAAGAGAAATTGGAAGGTAAAAGTGATAGGGAATGGTCACAATCGTATAAGAACTAACAAAGTATACCTGGAATCGTGCGCATGCACGGAAAACGTGGATTAAAAATTCGGTCAAAAAAGACCTACGTATTTCCCAATCCCGAAAGAGCAATAAAAACAATAGAAATAAATGAAAATCAATGTTATTCCACAATAATTTGGTCACTTTCCTCATCCTCTTCCATTGGAGATCGATCATTCTTTCCAGGATTCAAAAATTTTATATCTACAATGATTGCATCGAATAGATCCACATTTTTTCGCCGGATTCCCCTCTCGACAAAAATAAAAAATTAATTATCAATTGACGAAACATTGGATTATTCAATAACTACTTATATTTTTCAAAGTATTCCTTTTAATTTTAACTCAAAAATCAAACCACAAAAAATGGTCGCGAGGTCGCGAGAATTTCAAAAATATTGACGTCACCTGTAAAATTTTATTGACGTTTTTCGGAAGTTCAGTCAAATTTTTTTGTCGAACTTATTTGTTATCAATTAATCAATTTGACACAAAATAATTTCATACATTTCGCGAAAACATTTTTTTTATATTTGCACTAATTGATATATGTTCAGTGCAGCTATGTTAAGACCCATTTCGATGTTACAATATTAACAATGTCACCGAGCAACACTCTTCAGAAACAACTTACTCTTTTGTGCTCAAAATATGTTCAGAATACGTATTTGAATGATGTCCTCTTATCAAATCTCGCATTTCTAAATTACTGATATTCGCCATGGGATCTTTGTCTCTAACCAAAATGATATAAAGCAAAAACACATATATTCCTATCATAATTATATCTTCGAATGTTTCGATGAGTTTTTCTTTTTGTTTTTCCCAATGTTGACGTTCCTGCCATAATAAATAAATATAAAAAAAATGGAAACTTCTAAATCTTTTATTTACCTTAACTGATTCTTTGTCTAAAGGTTTGTAAACTTTTTTGAAATACGGTCTTAGACTTATCCTACCAAACATATTATAAAAATTATTTCGTTGTGCTTCAACGTAATGTAGGATTGTATTACTTTTACTGAAAATCTTTTTCATCTGAAAATTTGAAAAATAATTTTGAAAATGTTATACTGTACTTGCTAGTTATTACTAGTCTTTTATTCTCATTTAAAAATCTAAAAACATCTTCTCAAACAATCGCACACCAAATGGAAAAATATTAACTGAGAAATAAATGAATTGAACCACATATTACGGTATATAGCTCAACAAATGTGGAGAAGACTATAGAGTTTAGCTCGAATTAGCTAGATGAACAAGCAATAAGCTTTATTTAACCCAGGAGTTCGAAAATATGTCCAGCTTGGTAAGTTTATTGTATTTATAAGAATATTTCGTGATTAGAATATACCACATCGATATAACAGAAATCAATTAATTTTCAATAACTGTCAATTTATTATTACCAATATACAGGCTGCAGGCTTGTGCCACAAGGTCCAGCTCGTTTGTATAAAACCACAAAAGAGCTCAGAAGCCATTTTAGATGTGGCTAATACATCCTCTGAGTAGTCTGATCGGAAAAAAACTCTGTAGAGATGGATAGAAACACCTGAATAAGACAGCAAAAGTATACATAGATGAGCCTTCTGCTTCTCTTATCAAACAGGTCCACTTGAAGAGAATATGGAAAAGGAAAAAACGGCGCACGGAATTCACATGTGTGAGCTTTCCAAAAGATATCTGCTTTGGTAGTTTTAATCGGGGTCTATCAAAATACTTATGTGCGCAACGGTCCCTGACTACTAACCTAACTATGAACTATGTATAACTACACAGTCCAACAAAATTAGTAGAATACTATGCTCTACATTATTTATTATATTGTTAGAATTTTCTCTAACTCTTCATACCTTCTACAATCCCAATAATTTTGAAGCAATAAAATTGAGCCGTTAATTTCATTTCTAAAACATGTGCTGATGTTTGCGACCTTGGATGATTGAAAAAAGGTTCGTCGTATTTACAAGCAGACGTAGCTAGATCATTCAGATGTTTTCTATTATGCATGGTGGGAATACCTGTCACAAGAAAGTGAAAAAACTATTTCTAGCTCTGAAAAAAGGGCTTATATCGCCTATTGTTGTATTCATTTGGGGGGTCAGTATATATTTTGAACCACTAATTTCCTGTCTAAAAAATGTACTGATGTTTGTGATCTTGGATAATTAAAAAAAGGTTTGTCGTATCTACAAGCAGACATAGCCAGATCATTCAGATGTTTTATATTATGTATGTATGGAATAGCTTTCACAAGGAAGCAAAAAAACTCTTTCTGGCTTTGAAAAAAGAGCTTATATTGCCTATTATTGTATCCATTTGGAAGATTAGTATATATTTTGAGCCGTTAATTTCATTTTTAAAACATGTGCTTATGTTTGCGACCTTGGATGATTGAAAAAAGGTTCGTCGTATCTACAAGCAGACGTAGCTAGATCATTCAGAAGAAATACCCGTTCAATCCTTCAGCAATCTTCTTGAACTCTCAAAAAATTATCAAGAAATATTGCATATTTAATATGAATTAAATATTAAATATGGAATATTAAAGATTAAATATTGAATTTATTTTAAAAGAAAAGAACCATCCAGAATTTTCTGGTTTTTTTCGCTAAGGTATTTTGTAACATTCGAATATCAAGTTAAGGTCAAAGAAACAATTTGTGAAGGCTCCAATCAAGATGGAAATTGTTTTGGGCTCTATAAATCTGATCGACAATGGCTATTTCGCATTCGACAGCTGAAAATTAACCAAGAACAGTTGTTAAATCACTGGTATCTAAAAAATTTGTTGGTCTGTGTCGTCTTTTATATTTTATTTATATATGGAACTGTATTATGTAGAATGAGTAATAGTAAATATCCTTACTCGAGTGTTTCCTTTTTGCAAAAATCCCTTGATTAATCGGGCAAGGTTTTCTAATAAAAATGAATACACTAATACACTCGCAATTGAGGTAGTTAGCCACATCAAGCTAGTGATATGTGGGACCCAAAATCCGAATAAAAGAGTCATCGTCATTGAAACTAATATTATAAATATTAAAATAAACCTAAAACACAAAATTTGACAGACACAATTATTGGTTTAGAGCTACGAGTAAGAAAACTGTACTGTCGCCTTTCTGAGATTTCAATGTTCAGAAATAAATCATTCGTTATACTCAATGACGTGAAAACCCGAACACCCAGTAAATATTATTCTTGACAATTTAAAAGACGTCAAACTGTGTTGGTGTTCGTGAAGCTAGTTTGTCGTCCCAACAAATTGCTGATAGAATAATAAAGGCATGGCACCAGGAAGCACGAAGATTCTGAGGCACAGGTAGAATGAGCAAGACAACAATCTATTTCATATCGACTATTTGCGAAATGTGGAAGGATCTTTTGAATGAGAAGTTTTTAAAGACCAAAGAGAAGGTTTTGACTTTTTTGATACCGAATTCAGTTGATTTCATCTCTAAATTGATTTCAGTGCTTCTAAGAGCAAATAGAGTAGAGACACAGGAAGAATGAGCAAGACAACAAGCTATTTCATATCGACTATTTGCGAAATGTGAAAGAATCTTTCGAATGAGAAGTTTTCAAGGACCAAAGAGAAGGTTTTGACTTTTTTGATACCGAATTCAGTTGATTTCATCTCTAAATTGATTTCAGTGCTTCTAAGAGCAAATAGAGTAGAGACACAGGAAGAATGAGCAAGACAACAAGCTATTTCATATCGACTATTTGCGAAATGTGGAAGGATCTTTGGAATGAGAAGTTTTTAAAGACCAAAGAGAAGGTTTTGACTTTTTCGATACCGGTTCCAGTTGATATCATCTCTAAATTATTTTGATTGCTTCCAAGAGCAAAAAGAGTAGAGGCACAGGAAGAATGAGCAAGACAACAGGCTATTTCATATCGATGGTTTGCGAAATGTGGAAGAATCTTTCGAATGAGAAGTTTTCAAGGACCAAAGAGAAGGTTTTGACTTTTTTGATACCGAATTCAGTTGATTTCATCACTAAATTGATTTCAGTGTTTGTAAGAGCAAATAGAGTAGAGACACACGAAGAATGAGCAAGACAAGCTATTTCATATCGACTTTTTGCGAAATATGGAAGAATCTTTTGAATGAGAAGTTATTATAGACGAGAAGGTTTTGAATTTTTCGATACCTACTTCGATTGATGCATCTCTCAGAGTCAGGATTGAGACCACATCGTCTTCAGTAATGAATCCAAATCATGCTTAGATTTTGATGTTGGTCATGGAGGGTAAGAATATAATAATTATAAACTTATACTCATATGTCTCCTGCGGATTTGTTGCCAATTGAAAATTTGTTGGACCCAATTGGTTCTTCTGATTACTTTATTATGAATATGTCTAGAAAGAGTGTAAAAGTTGCTGAGACGAAACTTAATAATTGATAGGGATACCAAATATTGATCGATTAATGAAATAATTTTTAGTGCGTGTTCGAATTTCTATGTCAATGAGTATATTCCATCTTTCACTTCTATGAACCCATTTCATATTTGTAGGTGTTCCTCGAGGAGAAACTCAATATTAAATATCAAGATCATTTTTGAAATCAATCTACCTATTTCAATTATACTGAGGGATTATTGGGCATTTTATTTGATGAAGAAAGTTCCGTATAGGAATACTCACCAGCATATTCGATTGCTAACGTCAATCAGATACTTGTGTAATTTGGGATGTTTTTGAAATCCACCATTTTCTGAACGCAATCTACAATAATATTTATGTATTTAACCAAAGTGTACTAAACGATTTATACATCCATATAAAACGAAAGCATATCATCTTATCTTATCAACACACGTGCTTTGGTTTTTGAATGATACATAACCTCAAATTGTTCAAAATTTCGAATGTTTGGAGTAATCTGACTAATTGTCAAAGTCAGCTGATGCTCATGCCGCCGTGAGGTAAAAAAATGCTGTTGCCTTAAGTTTTTGTGTAATTATTTGTTCGATTTTCGTCATCATTATTTCAATTTTTCTGATTCTTAAAAATTGCTACTAAAAAAAGGTGCAAAATTTCCTCCTGAAAATTGGCTTTTTCGGTTTTTTTCACTATTCAGTGTTGTGTTCAGTGCTGACTTTGCAATCTACAGTGAAAATTGTAAAACTCCCATGATTAATGCATAAAATTAGCAGAAGTGTCATAAATTTTGTAAATTTCTTGAAGTCTTACTTGCAGATTAATTTTTAATGCAAAAATAATTGTTTTCTGTTGTATCAGTTTCACTGAAACAGATCTAATAAGTATCTACGGAGTGCTATTAACACCATGAAACGAAAAAAACTATAAATCAAGTCTCACTACCGAAAAACCAAGAAAAGCTTGTTTACCCCTGATCGCCAGTATATCAGCTGTTTTCTAGATTGCCTAATTGCGCAGAATCACGCACAAACGTTCACAAAAAGACAAATTACCCTATTTATAACCAATCAGTGACTAAAAACCACAATTTTTAAATATTGTGACGGCTAGACGAAAGCCCGACATCTGCCGGAGTCGGTCATAACTTAATGTAGAGGGAACTATATTGTGACAGATACAAAGATGCGGCATTTCATATTCACTGCGACCCAAAGGATCTACTGTGTTCTCCTTTCTTGTTGCGATACTAGGGAACCCAGAGTTTACAGTTGATCCATCCATCCCACTCCTTTTAAAAAATCCAGAATGTGGGATAGCGGTATTTGCAAGATATCTTCGTTAATAAGTTTCCAGGTGTAGTGCTCTGGACTAACGTAGTGTTTTACATTGAGAATGTGGATAGAGGTTTCGTCCTTTGTACAACAAAATCTGCGCGCCGCATTATCTGCTAGCTTTAGCATCTTCAGGTGTTTCTTGACGCGACAGTGCCCTGATAGAACTCCTGTTATTTTATTATATTATATTATTATAATTATTTACCTTAGCAAATAAACTAGAGGATAATGGATTAAAAACGTTAAAATTGATGCAGCAACTGTTGCCCAAATTATCTTCGCGTCAAACTGGTACTCACAGAAATAGTCTAGGCCATCGTTTTGTTTGAAAGCTGGAAGGCCGTAAAACATCAAAACTATGTTATATATCGTTATAAAAATTGATAACATGATGGTTAATCTCTCGATATTACTCAGAGACGTTTCTTTATAGCTAAAAAATTGAATATTAGATAAACATAAACTTATTCAAAATAGATATATCCTATGTATGAAAAAGGGACTTGGTCAGATTACTCAGAAAATTTGATTTATAGCATTCATCATGTTTTGATTGAGTTTGTATTTTTAACTTCACTTGTAATTATCTTCTTACATTAACCTCTCTTACCACTTACTAAGAATGGGGAGATTTCGTCGGTAGTAATTGTTTGGATGATCACTTTTCAATGCTCTTTCTTTAGTTCAAAATTGTGGTTTTTTTTAACAATAAGAGAACCTGTCTGTGTTGTATCCGTGATAACCGATTTCGGCGTACCCTAACTTAGGTTTTTGCTTCCACTTTACTTAATTGTAGTATTTTCTCGACTCCGTTTTAAGGGATTGTCTCTCTGTTACTAGGAGCGATACCCATGCTGTACGGAGTATGATCAAACATATCCCAGCAAATTTCTTGTAGGCGTTTATGCCACATTCGTAATTTTAATTTGGTCATTATCGTGGAGAAAAATAACACATTTTCACAGTAAAAATTTGCTTTTTTGTTTGGCCTTGTGGTAAAAAATTGTAACATGCCATTCTGTTGTTTTTCTTCAAAAATTTTGAATATTCCTATGTTCACGTATTGTGGCACAGTACACACTTCTTATTTATTTATTCCAACATTCAAGTTTATAAAGAAAGTAATTTTATATCGACCTCCCACTTCATTCGAAGAATTCAATAAACCTTCAGATTCGTTGCTAAATCAAAGTAAATTAAGTGGTATCTTTTTAGGAACGTGGCAATGAAACACCAAAATGGACTAACTTTAATATATTTTCCGAGCTTTCGAATACTTATGTATTCATCGTCTGGGACTGAAATTAGGGTCAATTATAATATAAGAAATATGTATGAGAATAATAAAATTTCTACTTACATATTTCTTATATTGTATTTGACCATAATTTCAGTCTCATACATATAGAAATGGCGGGCATTTCTTTTGCTTAAATCAGTCAATTGACAATTTGAATCCATTTTAATTTATACTGGATAGTAAATTTCTGTCAAATCTCATGTAAAAATAATGGTATCAGTCTCACAAATCAATTCTAGACTCACTTTTATAATAATAATTTCTATCAAATCTCACTAAAAAATTACGGTATTCTCCTCACAAATCTATAGACTTTTACCTTTTATGAGGTAAAACCCGTACACAAATTTTTTATTTAATTTATATAAGTGCACAGGTGATTGTTCTTTGATTATTTAACGTTTGCGACTTTGTTAGGGAATTCCTATGTTCATCTTAATAAATTTTGAGAATCAAATATTAAAATTTACATTTTGAAATATTAACTTGATGACCATTTAAAATGCTGAAACACTCACAAAATGTTCCATGGGTGTGGTCCCCGAAATCCCGTTTTCATTTTTTTCAAGAATATTCCGCGTTTTGACAAACGTTCTGTGTTCCTTGGTTTAGCTGTGAAAACATGATTTTCAGAATTTTTTATATCGAATTTGAAATTTATTTCAAATAACCAATTCTTCTGTAACTGAAGATCTACAACTTCAATTTCCAGACATTCCCTAGAAATGTGAAGAAAATACAGCGTGTTCCAAGATTATCTTTACAACTTCAAAAATTCATAACTTCGAAAATAAACAAGATATTTATATTCTGTCTTTAGCATGTATTACTGCAACTAATAAAGTTTTTTAGAACACTTCACCATGCGCAATATTGGTGGCCCTAAGCACTTCCAGTTTGTAATCAATTTCAAGCTAGGTACGCTGTAACATGTCGCCTGTGATTCTACTAAAAGGCTTGTGTAATGCGGCGTTTCAAATCATCAATGTCATGAACCGAAGTCCGGTGAACAATATCCTTTAAAGAAGAAGTCGAGGGTTGTTATGTCCGAACACCTTGGTAGCCATGGAATTGGGCCATCTCGTCCAATCCATCGGTTGGGAAAAGTTTCGTTGAGGTGTTCCTGAACTGCTATCAACCAGTGTGGTAATGCACCATCCTGGAAGTAAACAATCACCTGTGTAATTCTTCCAAATGAGGAAGAGTAAAGTTTTGAAGCATATCCAGGTAAAGGTAGCCAGTAACTGTGGTTTCTATGAAGAAGAAAGGTCCAATGATTTTGTTGTGCATAAGCTCACACCACATATTAACCTTTGGGCTGTCTCGTTGAAGCTCAACTACTGCATGAGGAGTCTCAGAATCCTAAATTCGTATGTTTTGGCGGTTTATTGTACCAGATACATGGAACGTGGCCTCATCACTAAAACACACCTTTTTCAAGGAATCTTAATCATGATCAATAATTGTAACAAGTCTACGGTAAATTCTACACATTTTAGTTGACCTGTTGGTAACAGTGCCTGTAGCAACTGTACCTTATAGGCATACAGACGCAACTGTTGATGAACAACCCTGTGGAGATTGTGGTTGTGGGCATTTGGAGTTGCCTTGAAACTTGACGAATTGAAGTTTTCGGATTGTCCTGGGTCGTCCGGCTCCACTTTTATGCAATACTGATCCGGTGCTCATGAAGCTTGTGTGCTATGTACGGATGGAGGGTCCGGATGGTGGGTCTCTTTGGAATGTTGTCCTGAAATTCCTTTGAACCTGTGAATCTGATTTCGTCTCTATGAACCATGACACGCATTGAGCTTTCTGTTGTGGTGTCCACATCTTCACTTATAACTGTTCAGCCTATTGAAAAAACAAATTTATCAAATGCAGTAATACGGAGTACATGCAAAAGAGAGTTGTTTATGTGCGAAGTTATGAATTTATGAAGTTGTAAAGATAATTTTGGAACACCATTTATTGATAAAAATCAATGTAAATTATAAGTAATTTTATTACCAGGATGGTCTATATCCTACCGAATCAAACCAAATTTCAATTTTCTTTATATCACCTAAATAGTATTGTGTGGCAAAGAAAAACCAATCTTCTTGTCCTTTTCGTAAAATTTTCTTATCGGGATCGGGAAAATTCAAAACGTGTTCCTAAACATTGAGAAACATATTTATAAAGAACTATCACTACAAGACTTGATTCATAAAAGTTAAAATAATTGGCCGAGAAAAACAAGACCCTTGATTAAGAAAACTTGGACAAACATCGGATCATCAATTTCTGATGTTAGATAAAAAAATCATGAATACTTGAAGTCTGGATAATGTTTTATAAACGGAACAACAAAATTATAACATCGAAGACGTCTAGGGATAAATCATGTAGGGATAAATATTTAGGTAAGGTTAGGTTGAAGAATAATACATAAGATTTATGGTTATCAAGGTTCGGATATGTGAAAAGAATAAGTTGAGAAAGAAGAATATTCGATGCCAGAACCATAAGATTCAAAAATAGAGGGAGATCAAGAAAGATCTGGATGGACGAAATCAACAAAGCTACTAAGTATAGAGGGAAGAGACCACGCGATGTCCTACCACAAAGAATCCAAAGAAACGGATAGAATTTTGGAGAATAGAGAAGCTCAACGCCACATCTTCCGCCCGTAGAAGTTAAAAGACATGAGGATCAAATGAGTGAGTAAATATTCTATAGAGAGTATAAGTAACAACTCACTTTGCTCTCGGTATTTGTTCCATATATTTTCATCATTACATTCGATGTTGTGCCTGTGTTTCCAGTTTTCACAATAACAAGATATCCATACCGATAAAAACTTGGAATATCGCTCAGAAAATAAATATCTTGTCTCTTATACTGAAATAAATTTTATTGTTGGCTTAAATTGGAATAGCAAGTTTCTGTTGAGCCTAGATGTAGATGTACGATGATATATTGAAAAATTCTTAGTCTACTATAGAACCAAACAAAATTTCAATCTCAAAATATTTTATTACTCAAAATATTCTCCTCTTAATGGGATACATTTATTTTAGCGAACCTGCAACGTCTCTAGATGTTTAAAAAAAATGTTTCTTCTTGCTTTGCAAACCAGACCTCCACAGCTTTTATTACCTCCTCGTTGGAAGAAAATTTATACCAACATGAGATTTGTGTGCAGGGGCGTTACCCTGCAAAAACAAAAAACTTTGGATAGCTTTCAGTTTCTTTTCTCTAATTTTTTCCCGTAGAGTGGTCATTAATGTCAAATAGTAATCTCCAGTTATTGTTCTACCCTTATCCAAAAAATCAATCATGATTACTCCATGACAATCCCAAAAAACTGAAGCAAGAACTTTTCCAGCAGATTTTTGGTACACGAAACTTCTTAGGTCTTGGTGAATCAAAGTGTCGCCATTCCATCGATTGTTACTTTGTTTCTGGATCGTAGAAAGTCTCATCCATAGTAACGGTTCAGTTTAAGTCTACATCGTTTTCAAATTGAGCACAGATCGAACGCGATGCTTCTACCCTTGCACGCTTTTGGTCTATATTCAAATATCCATTTTTTAGCAATTTTTGTTATGTCCAAATTGACGTGAACTGTATGATGAATGCGTTCGTATGAAATATCCAGTGCTTCAGATACCCGTTTTAGCACTATTCGGTGGTCTGATAAAATCATGTCATGAACTGCATCGATATTTTCGGTGACTTACTCAGAAACTGACCTTCCCGATCGGTCATCATCTTCAATGGAAAATTTGCCTCTTTTGAAGCTTGCAGTCCAATTTTTCCCCGTCGCATATGAAGGACATTGATCACCAAGGGTATTAAGCATATCTTTGTAAACCTGCTTACCCTTTTAAATACAGGTACTTGATGATGGCTCGATACTCTAATTCTTCGATTTTCAAAATTTCGGTGGACATATTTTTTCTTTTTTATTTATTGCGTAACTTTTGGTTACTGTTTATGCATGGAACTGGTCTAGGCTAACTAGATATAAAAACATCCTCGAAATGCAACTTGGGGTATATAATGACCACTAGATACAGCTAGCCTTCCAGTGAGAAATATTTTTTTACTATTCTAGGAATGGTATTGTAGAACTAGTTCACTAAGTGTATTTTCCTCCTCCCGCGGAAGCTGTTTTCATCAGATTCTATTACGCCTGTTCTCTTCGAGTTAGTGAGTAGCTCCAACCCGTCAAGTATGTTGAGTTCTTCATGTCTTTTTAACGCACCAGAAATCCACACTAAGGATACTAATATATCTGCTCATTTTATCAAGTTTTCTTAGACATACTATTAACAGAGTCGATGGCGTAAAAACTCAGTGCTTTGTTGCTTTACTATTAGGATGACTTATATAGTTTTTCATCTTGATTTCCTCACATTCGACATTCTTTTTTGTATGATGTTTAAACAAGAGCCTTGTGATGTTGAGTATTTGTTTCCATAATTTTAGCTTCTGGATCCTTCTTAAACTATTGGTTTTCCTTTTGAAAGTTTCTATTCATGAATAACACTGCAGCAAAGTACTTTTCGATGCTCATTAGCTTAATCTGAGTAGATGAGATTGAACTTGATTTGGATATCAAGACTTTTGATACTGATATTGCCTGTACTATCAATTAAAGATAAGCTAAGAAATTTGTAAAGTTCAGGGAATATTTAACAGTATTAGATAACAAGATGTTATATTAGAATATCATTTTTTAGAAGCCGATTATTCACAGGAATTTTTTACAAAACTCAAAATGTACCTTACCTTTTCTTTAACAAAAGATAAGTATGTTAGAAAAGCGCAATATAAAATCCATAATACCAGAACGGACAAAAAAATTATAAAACTAGCTTGTACTTCAAGTTTATGTTGTGTATATAATGTATGTTCTTCTTTGACTGGATTGTTCTTCATTTTGCCCGAAAATACAGATGAATGGTAGCATTTACAAACAATTTTCTCACTGTTTGATTCGTTCGAGCTCTACAATAAAATATAAATTGTTCAACGAGTTAAAAAACTTACTAAGATTCTAGAGTAAAAGAAGTTAATGAATGAGAACAAATAATAATATATAGTGATGTTTGGGACAAAAAAGTTTTTAAAAAACTTTAGCACGAATCGTAAAAGAAGTGAGGAAAAGAGCATTAAGAATAAATCAGAATTAGACAGAATATATGAAAATTGGAAAACTAAGGAAAGTTTAGTAACCAAAAACAGTCTTTAAGTAGTTGACAACACTTTCAACAATTCAAGTGTCTAAAAGACGAAGATAAAATCAGAAGTACTCTCTCAAAATTCAAAGATAAATAAATATGGAGAATGATGAGGAAAATTACCACCTCCTAGTTGGTGCGGTATTCACTCCCAGAGGAAAAGCACATATCGGAATAGGGTAGACTTTGTATTTTAAGGTATTTACTATCGACTGTTAAAGTTTCAAGCAAATCGATGCGTCTTGATAGAAATATGAGGTAAAAACCTTGTTCACTGGACTATATATGTGGCCGCGCTGTATGAGTTGGAATTAATGCGTCATTTTTTACGTATGATGAATGATTTTTATATTCACAAAATGTATATTTTTCAAAATATAAAGAGATTTTGTATGAAATATGTTTGAAGTAACAAGTCGATTATAAGTATCGAACCCCACAGGATAAAAAAAAACTTGCTAGGATATTTTTCTTATCACGATGTGACTTTAACTTAAAAATGTTCATTTGGTAACTGCGGTATCGAACCGCCTTCCATGGTCTTGTTATTATGATAGAGACTTTCTTTCGCTAACTCCAGCAGTGTTCAAAGTCTACAAGACTGGACCTATAGTGAATTTTACACGAAATCATTTACTGAAGTTCAATAATCAATTTCCAATATTTTTAAGTTTCCAAGCACGTTTCATAAATTGACTGACTTACCCCACATGCATTCGTCCATGATCGTGTGGATACCTGCCAGCTGGAACACGAATATGTGAATACCCTAAACTTGAAATTAACTTTGGCTTTGCCAGTACTCGGCACAACTGTTAAATAATCCCAATGATCATAATCCATAGTATTCTCAATGAATATTGTTTTACCTACTTCTGTTATTTCAGTACATTTGTCTTCGAACTCAGCTGGTGTTGGTTTGTAAAATTTGGTTACATATATCTACAAAAATATTTAGATAATCAAAATAATTTATTAAACCTTTAGCGTACGGTCTTTTCGGTAGCATTCACTATGAGAACAATAGTTTTTTGACCTTGGGCTGTCACATATCAGGATTATTTAGAGAATATGTGGCATGATGCCCACGTAAATGATTTGGATATTCAAATTCAAAATGTACGCTCCGATTAAAAATACCGTCTGATGAGATATGCGGTTGTTGTGGCAAAAAAACCTAAAACCTACGGCGATTTAGTGTGAAATGTATGCAAACAATACAATGAATAGTATAAAGAATTGTACTTTATTTAAAATTCATTGGAAAATGAAAATTTTGGTGTAAATCACGGTACAATTGGTCTATTCGAGTTTTGAAATAGACAAATAAAAACAAATATTTATAATTAGATATGTTATTTGAACGCATCAACCGTTTCTTCAGGTGTAGAAAAACGTTGACCTCGCAATTTATTTCTGATCTGCGGGTATAAAAAGAAACGTCTTTGTTTGAACTGATGTGTGAGAGCTCGCATTGTCGTTGTTGAGAATTGAGAATTGAGAATTCGTCTTCTGCGATTGGTTTTCCTGGTTTCCTCGAAGACTTCTGGCAAACAAATGCATTAAGAATTGACCATTCTGCGTTACTCCAATGGAACGGTGGTGACATATCTGGTTATTCCTAAAAAGCAGGTGACCGTTTGCTTCGAAGTGCTTAGTGCACGAATAACTTTTGTTGGATTTGAAAGACCCATACCGTTGATTGTTGTTTAGTTTCGGGTCCATATGCATAGATCCATGATTCGTCACCTGTCACGATTTTCTTGACATCCTTTGAAGCACCGTCATTGAATTTTTTCAGCGTATATTTGCATCCATCGACAGAGCTTTTTTTGAGCGATTGTCACATTATCCGATATCAAAAGCGAATTAATCTTGACAGCCTAATTTTCATGCAATATTGAATGTTCACGAGTAGAACTAATGCCCAAGTATACCTGAACGAAATTCATCCTGTAGTGGAGTGCGAACACGATTAAATTCGAAAAACCCGGCGGCTTCATCACCAAAGATAAGTGTTGCCATATCTCAAAATTTAAGTAACAACCCTCGTATTTATTTCCTTTTCTATTATATCATCTACCAAATATTCTGCGTATATCTCCTATACCTATCTCGCAAGATCGAGGTGGTGCAAATAATAATCGAGAATTTTAAAATTGTTTTATTCATTGTAGTTATCTTTGTCAAAATATTTATAGATCCCTCATTTTGATATTTAGTTGTATGTCTCCTTTACACAAGTAGGTTCTCTATTTTTACTAGTTCATCAGCAATCTCAATTTTCCTGCTTTAGTTTGCGTGCCAAGTCATATCTGTTATTTGCACATACGAGGTCTGGCTATTAAGCAGATCTTTTTCTAAACCTTCACGGAAATCTGAGAAGACTCGGTGACTCAAGATCTTTTTGTCAGGGGTCAGCTTTTTGGCACAGACTAACCGTTTCTTTATCGGCGTTTACACTCTCGGAATCATCCGGATGCTTATTCGACGATTTGCACGCAAAATTTCGTTGATTTTGGTCAATGTTTCCAGAGTTGAAGCAGTCGCAGGGCGACCTGGGCGCTGGTCATTTTTAGTACTCTCTCGGCCCTCACTAAAGCGCTTACACCACTCAAAAACATGCGCACGAGATAGAGAATTGTGCGCATAGGCCTCTTGCAACAATTTATAGGGCTGAGTCTGAGTTTTTTTCAATTTAACCAGACATTTCAGAAAAAAACACCGATCGTTTCAAACCGCTGCTGCACAAATACTATAATAGTGACGGAAACGTGTTTAGGGACGTGCATAGACAAGATATATAAATACCCAACGCACTACTCGTTTTTTACCCCACGCGTTTAAAGCGCCCATCAGGCGCGCAGACTTGCTCTTTGATAGCCAGTCTTCGTATTACCTGATATTACCATTCCTTAACATTTCATCTTCTAAGTTGTTGGAGCTTTTGAAATATTTATTTTGAAAAGAGTTAAAAGATGCCATACTTGTCTCAGCCCTTTGTTGACTCTGAAGGATTTCGGTACATTATTTCCGATTTTCACTGCAGACTTCATATATTTATATAAGATCTGGATGATCTTTGCTAGCGTATGATTAATGCTGGTATTATTAAGATTTCACCGTAATTTTGATATTGCTATGTCATCGTCAGCCTTTTGTAAATTTATGAGCATTAGGTGTACTGCTCTATTTCTTTCTGTTTTCTTCTCTATTGTTGAGAATTGATCAAATTAACAGCTGACCCGACCTATCCCAACCTTGACCCTATCGTTACCTTACACTATCTTGTTTTATATAGAGTCAAAGTTCGTAACAATGTTCATGTTAATTTTTAATTCAGTTAAGTTGGTAGGTGATAAGCACTTTTTGATATGTTCACGCGACAGCGAAATGAAATGGCGACAGGCAAACGTGTTCCAATTTGTAATTTCAAGAATTGTTAAGTATTGAGCAACAATCCGACGATTGTTTAGCAAGAGTTTTGTTAATCAAAGCAAGTATTGTCAAACGATACAAAAGGTATGTTCGTTTCGTTTTGTATTCAAATCTTGTCGCCAAAACTTTGTTCATTAATTTTCCTTCACATAATTGTAAGAATTGTGAACAAACAAATAAGTTGCTAGTATATAGAGCCTTGAATATTTTTCTTATCAAAATTGTAAAAGTTAGATACTGATTTTTGTGTACATTGACAGGTACTTTTTGAAACTCTGTCCAATAAACTGAACATTTTGTCAACTTTGGACTTCATCATTTCTAAACAAAGAACCCAAACCCATTGAAAATAACAACATCTATCAATTTCTTTAAAGAGAACTCTTTGTCTGTACAGCTATTTTCAGTTCTTCTTCGTAATCAGTTTATTCCTGCTCTATAATATCCCTTATTATCTCACGATAATTGTTACGTTTTAGTTTGATCGACTATTGTCAAATAATTACCTAAAAAATCTGAGTAAAGTTAAACTTGATTGTCATAGTTATTACATCATACTAAGCAGTAAATGAACACAATGTTACCTAAATCTATTCTCAAGAACTTAGGAGGATACTTTAGGACTTTGGCTATGAAAATAGCGCATGACAGAAATTTCTCCAAAATCCTTGGTTTCTGTTAATAGATAATGTAAAAATTTCATCTAAATAAACAAACAATTAAAACAAACTGACACTACAGAGTAAGATGAATGAAGTATGTTAAAAATGGTCAAACTACCACTCTTCATAATGAAGAGAAGAATGGACACTCAAGCATTGTGACTGATCACTGAAGTTGATGAAAACATTGGTAAAAATTACCGTTTCACAAGATTCCATCTGGTTTCTGTAAGTTTTCCTTGTATTTTGTTATATTTATACTTTTAGGATAGAGATAATTGGAATTACAGTAGTATAATTTGAGTAGGGGTGATTAATTTAAAGCCGTAGAAGTTTGCATAGTAAAAATGTGCTGTGTTAACGACTATATAGATGTTTTATAGAATTAAAAAGTATTACTCACGTTTATAGATTGACTGAATTCTGTAAATACAATGAAATAACTTTGATTTCTAATAACATCAATTTGAAACATGGTCATTGCTTCAAATTTTCCATCTTCCTTAGTTTTGGTTTTGCCTGTATGTCTTAAGGTTGTCCCTTTATGTGTAATGTATCTTGAATCATTCACAGCATACTTGAAGGAAATTGTAAATGGATGATGAAAGCTGGTTATCACTTTTTTGGAACGAAATTGGATAATAGCAATGGGTGATTCTATTTTTTCTTTGTTTATTGATATAAAGGGATTAGTTTCAGTAGTACACATCTAAAAACAAGGCAAATATGCTACTCAGATCCTGATAATATATTATTTATCTCTATACTCCGATCTAGACTCTCCACGAGGCTACACGAAGGAGCGCGAGCGGGAGAATGTTGACGGTCCGCTCTTCTTCTCTCGGTTCGTCTGATTTTTCGGGCGTGAGTCAAAGAACGTGAGAATTAACATAAAGTGATACTTGGGATGGGAAGAGTGAGGATTATAGTATAGGTAAATACAACTGAAACTATACATACTTGAACTAGATTGAATAATTTCGGTGTTCTGTTGTATTGTATATATAAGGGTGATTAAATCTAGATAAATTCATAAATGGCGACTTTTAGAGGGTAGATGAGAAAGTGAAGTGAAGTTTCCGGATTAAACGTCACTTAACTCGCGTCAATTTTGATAACAGACGTAGCTAGCAACCGAATAAATCGAGAGTGTTGATGGCAAGCACTCCTGCCTGCCTCCTCTCGCTAAATCTGGATCAGGCATAAGATCCATTAATTTTAATATATAACACACAACCACTAAGCTATTGGTCGTAATTTATTTGTTGTTAACTTAGACGTGGATAGAATCGAATCCCCGATGTTCATCGGTATGTATGTATGGCTCCGTCAGTAATAACAGTTTGCTATAAAGTGGTGGTAGCATATCGGTAGAAACTGGTTTGTTAATGATTTTATCATATCATACCTAACCTAACCTAACCTAATCATATAATAAATCATACACTTTAAACCTGAATTATGTCAATCAGTGACATTCAAATTATTTGATAAGAATCTTCCAAGTCAACAGATTTTTGTTCACTTTCACAATTTATTAGAAAGAAAGAAGCATCTTCTGGCTTTGAGAAGCTTCAAAGTAAGTACTATGTATAAACAGCCTGGTACTTATAAAGTTGTTGTTTGACTGTTTCATTTGATTCCTTGTAGAAACGATAAGAACTGTCGGGAGTTTCTCCGATGTTGTTTAGATGGTAGTTCACCGAACAGTGTCCAGTAAGCTCATCTTAATGAAAGTGCCTTTTGGGAGCAGTTGATAGAACAAGAGATACATGTTTCTGATTTCTTCTAGTTTTACTACTTTTCTAGCATGATTGGATGGCCTTTCTTCACCAGGTGATTGCTGTTTGCTCCCAGTGATCTCAAAGACCTGTGTATGCCCATACGAGCTTTAATTCAATATTGTTAGAAATAAGTATGTGTATTTTAGCAAAAAATCCTCCACCTCTTTATATACCCCTTCTCATTCCTCTTCAAGCTGAAGCATGTGCTAAACTGTACGATATCTATACGCCTGGTTCAAACTTGCACATGTGTTTAGATTTTGAGACTAGAATATAGGATATAGAAAGACTCGACTGTTATTGTCGGCTTTAGGCTGCTGAAGAGAACTCGTGTTTCGTGCGTGGCTCTAGGATGGAGTAGAGCAATAATCTCAATCCTACATCAATATTAATAATGAACAAAAAATATTCATTTAAGCTCAAAATACATGATACGACTAATAAGTAATTAAACTAGAAAATAAGTAAAAATATTTCTTATAACAAGTATAATATGAAAAAAACATTAAAAAATAACTAGCTGTTAAATTTTTAGGTTATTGATTGCTAACGTTGTGTACTATGAGCTGCGGATTGACGAATTTTTCTAAATAAATCGTTCCCTTCAATTTTAACCCTTATATAAAGTAGAAAAGTACGTACAGAAATTTCCACTTCTTTAGAATTTAGAAAATCTTTCGATGGTTGTACTTCAGTACCCAAAGAACTAATGGAGAAATCTTGTAAATCTTTTCCAAATTTTTTGATTGCTATAACTTCTAAGAGATCATACTTGGAGATGCTTCCGTCTTGATATGGAGAAAGAGGAGTGACAAGTAATTCGGTACTCAATGCACATAAACTTATCAAGTTCTGACAAGAACGTTCCAACTGAAATTTTAATTATTATATTGTTATTATCATATCTAACGAGAGATAAGAAATTTTAAGTAAAGAGTTGCCAAATCGAAAATGAGTTTAATGTAATTTCGAAGCAGAGTGGTACAAAAAAAATACTAGAATTGAAATTAAACAAGTGTCTTCAAATCCTGGTATTGAATTGAAACAAATTGAATCGTAGAAATAATAATTCTTCAATTAGTGAGTTATTCATATACGAGGATGTATTGATATCTAGTTAGCATAGACCAGTTCCCGGCATAAACAAAATATTGCATTACCATAGCAACGAACAATAATTTAATAGTGTCAGTGTAAAGTTTGACGTAAAAAAAGTAAACCAGAGCTGCGCAATAAATTAAAAGAAAGCCATCATCCAATACCTGTATTTAAAAGGTTTAAGAGGTAAGCAGATTTAGGAAGATATGCTTAATACTCTTGGTGATCAATGTTTTTCGTATACGACCGTGAAAAATTGGACAGCAAGTTTCAAAAGAGGTAACTTTTCCATTGAAGATCGGAAAGGCCAGTTTCTGTGTAAGTCGCCGTAAATATCGAGACAGTTCATGACATGATTTTATCAGAATTGGACTAAAACGGATATCTGAAGCACTGAATAATTCATACGAACGCGTTCATCATACAGTTCACGCCAATTTAGACATGAGAAAAATTACTGCAAAATGGATCCCCAAATGTTTGAATGTTGACCAAAAGTGTGTAAAGTTATAAGCATCGCGTTCGATCTGTGCCCGATTTGAAAACGATGTAGACTTCTTAAACCGAATTGTTACTATGGATAAGACTTGGGTACATTTTTTCTATCCAGAAACAAAGCAACAATCGATGGAATGGTGACACTCTGGTTCACCAAGACCTAAGAAGTTTCGTGTACCAAAAATCTGCTGGAAAGTTCTTGCTTCAGTTTTTTGGAATAGCCATGGAGTAACCATGATTAATTTTTTGATGAGGGTAGAACAAGAACTGGAGATTACTATTCGACACTCTAGGGAAAAAAATTAAAGAGAAAAGACGCGGAAAGCTATCCAAAGGTGATTTGTTTTGCAGGACAACGCCGATGCACACAAATCTCATGTTGCCATGCAAAAAATTCGTGATTTGGGGTTTGAATTACACCCCACTTATTCACCAGATTTGGCTCCGTCCGACTATCATCTGTTTCCTCACATGAAAAAAAGTTCAAAAGGTCGTAAAGTTCCTTCCAACGAGGAGGTATTAAAAGCTGTGGAGGTTTGGTTTGCAGATCAAGAAGAAACATTTTTTTTTATAGGTTTAGAGACATTGCAGGTTCGCTGAAATAAATGTATCCAATAAAGAGGAGAATATGTTGAGTAATAAAATATTTTGACTTGAAATTTTGTTTGGTTTTATAGTAGGCTAAGAATTTTTCAACATATCTTCGTAAAACATTGATTTATATTTCAATATTTGAACTAATATCATTGAGTATTATTATTAGAGTAAATCACCGTTCCTGCCGGTCATACATCATTATCCCCATTCACATTGTCACATTTAAAAACGGTGACACGCCTCTATATCCGCGGAGAAAATATCCGCGTCAAAATATCCGCGACATAATATCCGCACAAAATTCCGCTTGCTATATATATTCCTGTTATAATTTCTATGACATATGACATCGTTTCCCGATTTCTCTAGAATAGATAAGTATTGTAAGGTCGAGAAGCGGGGAGGGGGTCTGTTTAAAGGTTGTCCAAATGTTTATTTTGATATTCTGCTAATTTCTTGGAATGTATGTCTGTGTTGACGTTGCGTTTGTACAATTTGTTCATTTCGTTTAGACTTTGGTTAAGTTATGGAGGCACGCAGCCTAGGTTAGGTTAGGTTAGGTTAGGTTTATGTCGCGGATATATTGACGCGGATATTCTGTCTGCGGATATGGAGGCATGCAGCATTAAAAACAGCGAAAAACTGACAGATAATTCCATTAGAGACGAAGCACTTTCAGAATAGATTTACGTAACTTTTCCTCGGTGTGTAATCGTTTTACATAATAATTAATATTTTTATTTTCATATTTACCCAAAAATAAAAACATTTTCTTTTATATTAATTATGATAGGTGATTATCAGAAACGTAAAGAAAACTAACAATATAATTAACGTTGTGAAAGAGGTGTCAACTTCTGAAAAGTCATTCTTCCTTCAAACCGCCCTTGTATAATTGAAAAACTGGGGCTAAATTAAAGTAATGTAAATTAGTGTAAACACACCTTCATTTTATTCCTAGAAACACCTTCATCGTCAAAGTAATCTGGATAATGTTCGGTAATAGCGTGTATTTTCAGCAATGGATAAGGAGTCGATAGCGTAGTTAAGATGTGTCTAGTTTTCAGTACGTCATGATTTGTCGATAGGCCTACTTGAGTGCATTCAGCAAATAATCTGTGGGAAATTATTTTTCTTTGATTATTTAACAATATTTATACAAGGTACCCAACGACGAGTTAAAACTATCTTTATATGAATAAATACTTATATTAAAATCATGAAAATTTGCACGTTTCGGTTTTCAGATACGATTTAACTAAAATATTTTGAAAGATGATCGACTTCCGGTTCTGCCGGAAGTATACTTTAACATATTTGACATCTAAGTAAAATTTTAGTATACTATGGTAGAAAAACTTTTTCCGAAAAATGCATACTTTTTGAGTTATTAATTTTTTTGTGAAAACTTTATAAATTATTTTTTTACGAGGATACCCATAAAGATATGAAAATAGTTCCTGTTCAGTTACTTGTAGCAAGATTAGACGTGTTTGAATCTATTCTGAAATTTTTTTTATCTTATACAGGTTGTGTATAAAATGTGTTCAAAACTTAACTTGATAAATATCAAACTTCTAATTTTTTTTAAATAGAACCATCCGGTTTTTTCTATTTTAATGCATAGAGGCCGGGGTCAAAGGTTCATGTATACTTTCCTATACCTAAACCATACCGTTATCTAGATATTAAACGTTTTCTGTAAATTTATAGAGATGCATGTGTGTTAATATCGTAAATACGTGTTGAAAACCGATTGTTTTTGCGCGTAACATTTCCTGATGTATGAGGCAATGATAAGAAATGAATTTCGGGAATAAGGAATCCTGTCACATAAGGCAATAAATCCTTTTTTCTTACCAGTCATCGCTGGTGCCCCATCTGTTTTAATTGACGATAACTTTTGTACAGATAATTTTACATCTGTTATATACTTTTTAAAAGTAGAAAAGATATCTTCTCCTCTGGTACTTCCTTTTAATGGCAGGACTTTAAGGAATTCTTATTTTGTTGTAAAATCAGAAAATACCATCTTCACGCAAATTGCTGATTGTAATATATTTGTCACGTCTGTCGATTCATCCATCTGTAGCGAAAAGAAAATCCATATCATTTGCTAATTCTGCCTCCAAATTCTCCGCAATTACTTCAATTCTTCTAATAATAGTTCGTACTGATTATTGCAACGTGTTTATAGCTGAAACTACTTCCTTTTTATTTTTAAATTGTTCAAAAACTAAATCAGCAGCTTCTAACATGGCCTCTTTCACTAATTTTCTATCTGTAAATGGTTTTTTATACTTAGCAAATGCTATATTTCATATGACGCGATCGTTGCTGCTCTATGTTGTTTCAGTGGTTTAGTAAACAAACTTTGCTGGTTAGTAATTAAAGGTTTTAAAGACAAAATTTTTTTTTCTTCCAAGTCCATTGGATAGTCACTATCAAAATTGGTATGAACGGTTTCAAAATGTCGTTCAATATTACTTTGCTCGGGAATCGCAACACTATTATTACACAACAAACAAATACACTTCCTTTTGTAATCAACGAAACAATATAGATATTCTTTTTCTTTTACATTTATCCATGAAGGGTTTTGAAAGAAAAGAACTATTTCGGTTACCTGGTAGTTTTGAATGCACGGTCCACGCGTGGTCTATTCGAAATACGATCACACACTAACGAAAACTACGTGCGTGTTATTAGATACGCTCAAGGCTAGCAAACTGCTAATCTATGCATATTCCTAAACTCAACTGACTACTCTATATATCGCCTTTTGACAAGAGTAAGTTAATTCCTCTGGTTCTGACGAGGTCGCATTAAAAATCGATCCATGACGCCCCCGGGCACCGCGTTGCCTACCCCTGTTATAGAGAATAATTCATGCAGTTCCAATTCATTTTTCTTATCTCCATCTAACAAACCGTCCACGTGGACTTGATCAATGTGTGTCAAAATTTTTCATCTCCACTGATTACCAATGAAAACATAATATTAAACATTTCTATTGGCCGAAGGTGTCGGAAGACGTATGTTCACAATTTCTTTGAAATATTCCTGTTAGACAATCTGCCATAAGCAGTGGCGTCGTTTGGTGAGATTCATTTAGTTCATAAATAGAAACATGGGCGTTCTTTAGATCATGGACGAATAAAGACAGATATGAATTTAACAATAAAGATTTAGACATCAGCAAATTATTTTGAATATATTGGAATGTTTAAAAAAGCTGTGCAAAGAACAGAACATATCTTCTTACTATTGCATATTTAATCCTGTAGAGTTAATAAGGGCAAACGTAAAATTAGAGTTACGAAAATGTAATTAGAATTCAGAATTGGCTAAAGAGGTTGTAGAACTCGTAAAAAAGTTCTAACAACAACACGCTAAGAGCTTCGGAAAAACTGTGCTGAACATGTTATCAAAGAAGAAGATGAGTATGTGGTATCACCCTGTTTACAACCCATCATAATTCAATCAAATGATGACTCTAGTTCAGACGATTCTGACTGTCATGATTCTTTGGAAGTGAAATGTTTCTTTTTTATTTTATTTGCTCAGGTACTGATCACGTACTGATTGACCATTGTTTTGTTTTACTATTTTTCTTTGATAAATTGACTTTAGTTTAATACAAACGATATAAAAATATAGTCTAACCCGCCAGTATCGGATATTTCTTCTGCGAAACTTCCAACGAATTGGACTTTATTATAATGATCCAAAGTTTTTTTAGCCGCATCGACACACACAGCTGTAGCTTTCCAGGCAACATTAGGGTTCTGATGCCCAATTTCGTCTAGGCTAATTTTCGTTGCAATAGATGCTGCTTGTTTGCAAAGATATACATCAGTTAAAGGTATCTGGAAAACATTCAAATAATATTATGCTTCAATAATATTGTAAGGAATGAATCTTTTTCAAACTCAACTTGATCAAACTCAATATTTCTAAAACGGATTTATAAAACGGATAGTGTCAAACCGTCAAGTTTGATGTTTATTTTTTCCAATAATTTATATGTATGTGGGGTATCGATATGTAACGATCAATAATATTGATTTACTGAAAAAAAAATATGCCGAAGCAAGCAATTTGAAGAGCGCAAGTACAAATACATTAACGGTTAAAAGTTAATACATAAATCTAATTTACCGATTGGAGTGCAGTCAATAATTTGTTTTTGTACAACGATGCAGTTTTTTTGAAATTAGCGTTTTGTGAAAGTTGTTCTAATTCGTCCGCAAAAACATTAAGCAATTGCATAAGCTCATAGTATTTCTTATTCGCTAATAAATTAACAATGGAGAATTTCGATTTCTTATCATAGTATCTCTTGGTGAGTTGTTTATCCAAAGATTTTTCTTCTGGATTTAATGTGTCTGTTACCTAAAAATCAAATTCCCAACAAACAGTTTTAATAATTGAATTGATATTATAAGATCGATTAATTATACAGGGTGTTTCAGTCAAAGGCGATCCCGTCTCTAGGATAGATAGAAAACTGAAAAATATTTGGGGTTTGATCATTGAAAAATTTCGTAACCCCATCCGTATTCAAGTTAAAGGGTGTTGAAAAAAACAATGTATTGAAATTACATACGAATATTTTTTGGAAGCTGATATATCCGATGAATTTGATTTTATGTCTGACTCTCACAGAGGGCGCTAGTTACACGGTTCGTACCAAGTGATATTGAACATAACTTTTCCAATATTAGATTTATCAAGCAGAATTCCAAGTGAGCTTGATAAAAATCGATACTGTGTATCGTTTTCGGAGTATTTTGATTTGAAAATCATAGTAATAACCGATGCTGGTATGAAGTATTAATAAAGTTATTAATTATCAGTTTAATCAGTATAGGATCTTGTTTTTTAAAGTTGACTAAGTATGGGCACTGAGCTATTGAAGACATTGGTATGAAACAAACAACAATTTGATGATCATATATTGCGGTTTTATTGTTTGATGGCCCCCAATAGCTGAGTACCCATAATTATTTAATATCGAATTTTCTCTTAGTTTGCCATTCATTGATAGTTATGACGTTGATCAAAATCCAACAGTTAACGTATGAAATGTGGCAGGACCAACAAATACGTCTTCTTCAAGTACTTGGAGGATACTTAAATAGCAACAGCTACATCCTTATCATTACAGACAAGTCCAAAAGATCTTGCAAGATCTTTTGGATCTACTGGTGGATTTTTGCCAAACATCACAAGAAAGAACAGCCCTCAATCCAAATGTTTTAAAATGTATTCTTTTTACGGAAACACAAACTTATATGTTATCACATTCTACCTGGAAAACCTGGATTTTTTAAGCAATCAATTATGTATTCGAGATATTAAAAGATTTAACGCTAAACGAGCGAAGTTCTCTATTTTTTATGTACGATAGAGCTTCACCGCACCAATCGATGGATTGGTAGAGGTGCGGAAGCTCCGATTCATTGGTCTCCTCGGTCATGCGATTCTAATCCCTTGGATTACACAATTTGGTCATATCTTTGATGACCTCATTGATGGATTCTTTAGAAAAAAGAATAGAATTGTGGATTCGTAAAAACGGAGGACATTTTTGAACACCTCAATCGCGCTGATTGAAAAGATCGTGACAAGCGGCGAATCATGGATTTTGCACACTGTATGGATCTTTCAAGACAAGCCAAATCCAACAAAAGTGTTCACGCTCGAAGCCATCGTTTCATTAGAGCAATTTAGAACGGTAAATTTTGATTGGTACACCAGTATTTGTTTGCCAAAAATCAGGGAAACCAATCGCAGAAGACGACTCATTCTCCAGCATGACAATGTTAGTTACCATCCATCAGTTCCATTAAAAATCATTTCTGCGGATATTTTGTTTGATGCTAAAGAGAGATTTGACTGGGCTATCATGTGCTTTGTTGCTTTGAGGAATCTTGTTTTCTAATATTTCCAAAGGTTATTGATTATTTATTTAGGGCTCGAAACTAACCAAATTACTATCTTCAGCTGAAGATATGATTAATTAATATATAAAAAATTTTTTATTGGGTCCCTAGTTTGAATGGATTGTTGAAAATTAGGAATTCGATTTCATTCATTTTGTGAAAGTCCCCAAAACGATTGTTGAACTCCGTAAGCAAATTTTGATGAGAATATTCATCCAATTTTTTTTGGGCTCACAGTGCCAAATGATTTTAAATGAGGGAAATGGTCCAAAGTTTGTTTTTTTACCTGATCTTCCCACGCCCTCAACTTTATTTTAAAGGCTTGAAGATTTGAATACATTTGAGTGAAAATCAGATTTTTACCCTGTAACTTTATATTCACATCAGTCAAGTGTTGATTCATATCTACCAAAAAGGCACAATCACTCCACCAGTCATTGTCATAATCAATTGGTTTGCCTTTTTCTAACATGAAAGCTTGTGTTTCTTGAGGGCGAAATATTTTGAATTATTGACTTTTGAGATGGAAATGGAACATCGGCAACTTTCAACATACCTACAGTCTTTAATAAAATCACGATCAGTGAGAGGTTTTGCTCTTTTCGCGATTTCTAATGCAATAGAAAAACTTGATTTCAGGGCATCTTCGCTCTCTGTATTACCTTTAGTAAACATCGATTGTTGACCTTGAAGTTTAGATTTTAAAGATGACAATCTGTCGATTCTTATTTTTTCAGTGTTACAATCGAATTTTGATTCGTATCTTCAAATTAAACTTCTTACAAAAACTCTGCACACACTATCAACGTTTTTGTGACATTATGCCAAAATCGTAACAATTATGGAACTCGACACAACAGTTATGGATATCGCACGCGCACGAAACAAACAAATGCATAATACCTTCACAATCACTACTTCGCAGTACAATTAAAATCCTTCTTTACCGTATCGCACGATTACTCGACTCAACTGACTCACGTCGCGCCGACGCACTCGTTTTATATGGTTAAGTAAGATTCTAGTCTAGACTCGAAGCGCGTAGAAGATTCTATTGTTCTCGACAAAAATAATAGGATATTTCTGCTTGCTGCTAAATTATGGCGATACTGTCTTTCTCTCTCGCTTGTACAGGCACACGCTGCCTTTGAAATTACTCATAAACATTCGTAGACTTGAGAGTACGAGTATTTAAAACATCCGTAGAGGAATCGAATTAAGTCTAAAAGCTCTAAAAACATGATTCTTCTTTCTGTGACACATTGCGATCGCGGGCCTTATTGATACGGCCCAGGGGCCAGAAGCGGCCCGCGGGCCTTATCTTTGACATGACTGACTTTAAATGAAAATGAAACAATCTAGCTGGAAAAAATGCTATCTGAATCATATTTATGATATATAATTATTATTATTAAAGAGAAATTATTACTCGAAACATTGAATGTTACTTACATCAACTGTGAGAAATTGGATATCATTGAATTCATAAGGATCTATCATTTTTACTAAAACGTGAACACCGGCACTCAAGACAAATTCTATATTACCCAATAATATACTTCTTGCCAAAAGTGTTTCCGATTTTTCAGTGACACTGTATACCTCAAACGTGTATACTCCTTTTTTATGTGAACAGTGTACTCGAAATAAGGTCGACAACGCTTCACCTTGTGCTGGTTCTATACTACATTGGCCTAATGTTGGAGACTCATGGAATGTTAGACTTCTAGCTGCTTTTCCTTTTATTTCTCCTATAATATTATATTTTTGTCTAAACGATTAATTACAAAATTAATATCATCATATAATTATCATTATATTATTATTTTATATAAACATTTTGTTAATTTCGAAAAATGTCGACCATTATTTAGACTTGCCGGCCCGATATAGTAAAAGTTACCTTTTCAACAAAAATAGGAAAGACGAACACCACGCATCCCAAGAACAATCAGTCTCACATCCTTTTTCCCTAAGACGATACAGATTCCGAACAGACACTCTGAAGTTGAAACCATAGTCGTCAACCAAGCAGGCAAATCTATGAAGACTGCATTGGTACAATTAACAAACGAAATTCAGACAAACAAAGAAAACATTGTTTGCATATTTTTGGACATAGAAAGAGCCTTTAAGCACGGTCCAGGAGGGCTGTGAAAAGAGCACTGCGAGAAATAGAGTATGTCCACAAGAGGAAGTTGCATCACTACTCATAGGTAATAGATGAGTGGTAATAGACCTTGTCATCTTGAGAATAGACTATGTGACATAGCTTAAAGAGGACTCAACGATGCAAGAAGATCTTCCCCATTGATGGAAGTAAATATCAAACCTAACAAAACTAACCTAATTATTTTCACCAGGAACAAAAGACTCAATCTCAATCCCATTAATCTAGACATACTCTTGATAGTAAAACCAAAATGTGATAACGAGTTAAGCCAAGGGAGTCCTGATGGTTTGCAGAAATTTCATAGGAAAGAATTGGGATTGTGAACCTGCTGCTATTAAAGTCTTGAGCTCCAATGTCATAAGATCCAAGCTGATTTTGAAAATACAAAAGCAGACTCCAAAAAAAGAAGGTAGATAGGAGAAAACAGTTATTGGAATAATCTTGCGACAAGCAAAGTATTCATGGGAAATTATATTTAAAAAAATATATTGAATTTATCAATCTAAATAAGAACAACCTACCAATATTGATAGGAGTCTTGTTAGAGCTTTACCGCCTCGGTGGACATCTGAAGATGCTATATTTATCAGAAACGTGCAATCTACTTGTTAGAGGACAAAACCTCTATTCAAATTCTCTCAAAAAGAGACTACCGAACTCACACTTTGGAACGTATGAAATAGGAGATGGAGACTTCTAACAGCTTAAAACATGAGAAGGGATTAATAAAGATACAATAGATTTTTTGGGTCTGAATGTATATGAAACCCTTAATGTCAACATAAAAGATACATACGTGAACCAATCTCAAACCGAGCTTCTCACACCTAGTTAGAAATTTGGGCAAAATCAAAATAATCTATTTGATGCTGGAATTTAGAAGGTGTAAAGAGTGTAGCTTTTTGGCTTTTGCATATAACTAAGAAACAGGAATCCCTTTTATTGGTGGTCGCCAATGTCAGATTAAACTGACAGGACGCATAAAGAAGTAAAGAAGAAGATACTTAGATCTAACTGCAGCTAGTAGCAAACAGGTAGCTGCAGATAACCTAATGTAGCCTGCCGAAAACTGCCTAAAAGAGGAGAGTAGCGAATATGAATTAAAATGGAAAAGAATTGTAGGAGAAAGATTTGCAAATGACTAAACCTTAGTCTAAAAATTGAATTGTTTCCTGTTTACCTTGCTCATTTGTTATTTCCACAGATACCTCATAAGTTTGGCCTTCGGTTAAAATTTTTTCGTAGATATAAAATACAGGACCTTGTCTTCCAAATTTGGTGGCAGATTCATATGAAAAATCAGAGTTAATCGACCATTTATATAGATTGGAGTTTATGTTTTTACAGTTCACTTTACACTTTACTTCGAAAATGGTAACTTGCTTGGCATTTGATACCGGTACATCAGGAGGGCAATTTTTCTCGCAACTGAAATTTATAAAGATATATAGTAATATGGAAGTATAAAAAAAATTACATGCCAGAATATTTAAAAATTACATTTAGTCTCCCCAGAAGCGATTCACTCTGATTGAAATGACAATCAAAAGTGATATCCTGTGACAGTCCGCGCTATTATTCGATTTTTATGACCACTCTACACTCTGACGAAGCGCCACGATACTAGTCTTAGAGAGTGGAAGCGGAAGAAGCGCTAACTGTCCACACTCTCGATTTATTCGGTTGCTCGCCAAGCGTACAACATAGAGGTGAGGCGTCCACATTATCACACTATAAAACGTACAATTAATTGCAGCTCTCGAATTTAAAATCTTCGTATATCTTTTTGACATACGGGGATGGTGCAACAAAGAAAATTCAAAAATTTTTGGAAAAAATTTAATTATTTTCCAGCGTAATCTTCTTTTAGCTTCAAACATGTTTCCCAGCGACGCTCAATAAGTTCGATACCCTTTTTATAATAAGAATCGTCAAGCTCCTCAAAATAGCCAATAACTCCCGACATTACCTCTTCATTGTAGGAAAATCTTTGACCACCGAACCATTTCCGCAAGTCTGGAAACAGGCAACAACTTATAAAAATATCACCGATATTAGAAATGGTAGCATTAAATATATCCCATGCCGCACCGGCTGTCTACTCCACGAATTTTCGATCAGGTCATGCGTCCTGACGCGAGTTTAACCTGCCATCAGACAGACTGCAACACAACAACCGCACGAAGTCGCATTAGTAACCGCACGCAGTTGCTATATTCACCTGCATGCAGTGGTTTGCAGTCGGGTCTGACTTCACGCAGTTGAAGCCAAGTGTAAGGTTTGACGTAGAAATGGAAGCACAGACGTTACTTGTCTTAACGGCGCTGCCGCCGGCAGCGATATAATCGAATTAAAAATCTGCAAAGTGCATCGCGAATGTGTAGGGATCCTTTGCTATTATTTTGCCATACGGAAGGTGATTTTTTCATACTGGTTAGAAGGTTAAACTAACTGCACACATACGGTTAGCGGTAGACAGTATGCGGCGACGCTACACGACTATAGCCGACCGCGCGAAGTTGAAGGCGCGACTGTCTGCAGTTGATATTGACTTCACACGACTGCAGCCGACTGACAGCATGAAGTCGAACATACAATTGCTTGCAGTTAAATATATCGACCGCGCGCGGTTGCTGCGATGCAGTCTGTCTGATGGTAGCCTAACATTTTTACTCATCACAAAAAAGTGTACAACGCCTCTAAAGAAGTTTTCACAAAAAATGGTCATCGTTATGTAATCCAATACTTTTATTTGAAAGGCATTAGCGCAACCAATATAAAAGCTGAACTAGATTTTAGTGCGCGAGCTAGCAGACATAGTAAACATTTCAAAAACTGTGATACATTGCATATTAACTGAAAATTTGGACACAAGAAAGCTGTGCGCCAGATAGGTGCCGCGTTTGATCACAATGGAACAAAAACCACGTCGTGAAGATGTTTCCATCGAGTTCCATCAATTTTTCACAGAAATTAACCCGAATCACTTTACATCCGAAACGAAATAACAATCAAAGCAATGGAGTAAAAAGGGAGAACCGGCTCCAAAGAGAGCAAAGACCGTTCCATCTACAGGAGTTGGTTTTTTGGTTTGGCGTGGGATAATTTTCATTGACTATTTTGGAAAAGGAAAAACTATTAACGACGATTATTATGTGAACTTATTGCAAAGTTTGAGCGAAGAAAACAAGTAAAAACGGCAAAGAAAAATATGTTGTTATTGTAATGGCCAAAATTAAATTTGAATTGCTGCCTTAAGCAGCCTATTCGCCAGATTTAGCCTCCTATCTGTTCCCAGACTTAAAGAAATGGTTCGATGGTCAAATATTTTCCAACAATGAAGAGGTGATGTCGGTAGTCATTGGTTAATTTTAGGAGATTGATTATTCTTATTATAAAAAGTGTATTGAACTTATTGAGTGAATTGAATTGCTACCTCATGCACCTTGTTCGACAGATCTAGCTACCTCGGATTATTTTCTGTTCCCAGACTTGATGAAATGGTTTGGTGATCAAAGATTTGGAAAATAAATATATTTGTTCCAAAATTTTTGTTTTCTTTGTTCGGCGAGATACTTCTGGACCATCCTCGTTTTTTGAGGACTCGAGTTATCTTTTATGTAATTTATCGACTATTTTTGAGAGAAATTTGTCATCATAATGATAGTAATGTAATTTAGTCGATTTTCATTGTACCTAAAGAATTATTGATTAGTACAAAATTATGTTAGACATACCGATATATCTTTTAGTATATTTATACTTAGAATGTGGACAACTCAGTTATAGTATTTAACTCACATGATTTCTATGGATGACGCTCCGGTAAATATATTAACTTTTTGATTTGTAGATTGCCAATCAGATTCTCTACTTTTTACACTGAGGGTGAATGTATAAATTGAATTATGTACTGCATAACGCGCTGGTATTTTTACCATGGAATCTGCAATTTTTATAATAAGAATTAATACGAAATCAATGGGATAAACAATTTGAATTTAATGAGTTTAACATTTATAATGTGTTTCAATAGGGAAGAATATTAAACCAAATGGGGCTTTTCTATTTTGGTGATTTTTTATATATGTACATGAAACAGAATCTTTAGACACGATTTACACGCAAATGATGAATCCGAATTCTAAGATTCTGACCAGGTTTCACAAAGGTTTAAAAAAAGTAAACAGTGGTAAAATAGTTTACGAAAAATAGAACTAAAAATTGATTTCCAATGCGGTTTCTACCAAATCAAAGTGACCACTTTAATATTATGTCAAAAACGTTGGAAATTACTTCATTTTTCAATTACGTTACCCATTCAATACGGAGAGCGTGCCGGCGCACTCTTAGATTCCTTATCCATTGACTGTGCGCGTGCCGGTACGCTCTCCTTTCCCTACACCAATGACGGAGAGCGTGCCGGCGCGCTCGTTTCCCTTCACTTCACAACTCGACACCAAACTATCTGTTACAATCAAAGGACTCAGCTTTGTACTCCCATGGTTCTCGAAGTAACAGTGTACAATACGCTGTTTACCGTTTTAAAATCGAACAAGTGAAAGTGTGTCTTTTTTTAAATTGAATTTCAGGTAAGTGAAACGCATTTTTCGTAGATTTTACTTTTGTTATAACTATTAATTTTTAAATTCCACCTGTGTATTTACATACAGTTAGCGAATGGAACACATCGCGTGGACAGCTACCACTTGACCAAAATTCCATGCAGGATATGACTTGCGCAGGTCATCATTGGAAACGCATACTGTCTCAGTTATCTCGCGCACTCCGATTAGCAATCTCTTGATACGAGTTTGCGGATTTTTATCCCATTATCCCCTGTAGTAGCCGGTTTAGGCAACTGGACGTAGCTCATAAAAACCGACGTGTACCATATTGAAACTCGTCAAATCAATTCGACAGTCTCCATCGAAAAAGATTAGTCAACGTACACAGCTCCCAAACGTTATTTGATTTCAATGCGCGATTTCCTATCCAAAAACTCTCCAATTTGCGGACACGTTCTCCTTCACACACGGTGGAAACATATCCGAGAGAAATTTTGATTTTATGTACTTATCGAACTGTCTTAGTATATGCGATCGTAGCAAATAATATTAGACTATATTGTTTGTAGAGACATAAAATTGATGGCTAGAACTTACTTTTACCAAGATTTTTTTGACAAAATTCGGATAGTTTATCGTCGCTGACTGTACAACTCCACTTGAACTGAAGGTGACCTTTTTGACCATGAGGAACTTCTAAGTCAATGGAACCAGCACCGTCAATTACAATGTCTTTTCCACTATCTACAGAAATTTCCAATCCACCTTTTATGATCGGTATAGGATTTTCTCGACTCACCTCGAAACTACACTATGGCACAATAAAGATATCAGTGAGTTTTAATGGAAAGCTGACATGGAAATTCCGCATTTTAATTGCGTAATATTAACAGATAGATTTATGTTTCTACTCCTATTAAATTATATTGGAATATTTTTTCTATTTCTAATTTACTTAAACGATTTGTATACTAAATTATTTACTATTTACTAAACTATACACTAAGACTTACTACTAAACATTATCTGATACTTGACATATTAATTTATTTAAACACACACTTTACTTGTCTATCATGATATATTTATACCATAAAGAATTTCTCGTAAAATTGGATTTAAGAAAGTAAACAAAGGCTTTCTTAGAAATTGCTATTATAAAAATAATATAAACCAATCGCTGCTGAAAATCACAAGAAAAAACGATATCAAAGTCATCTGCCTCACTTCAATGAGATCCGCACCCGGCGAATCCATCAAATTATCGATTCTATTGACATGATCAAATAGGACCAGTTTCACGGTCCATGTTGTGGACGAGTTCGTAATAATATATTATTGCCACTGCATTGAATGAATAAATAGCACCTATTACCTATCAAACAAACAAACAATATAAGTTATAACCACTTGCGACTACATTTTACTATAATCAATTTGAACATTAAAGCTTATTCACAAAATCACTAGAGGGCGTATTTGAAAATATAATTGAAAATTAAAAAGCAAAATTTTTTAACTGTTTAGTCCCTAATGGTACAAATAGGTACCAGAAACATCTGACACTCTTATTTCGTTCCAAGTACATGAGACTTGTACTACGCCGGACTTTTAAGTTGTACTTTAGGATAGATGTTAAAAACTGCCACGTTGCCATGCATTGCAGCATTAGTGCACAGTTGCCATGTGTCGGCGATTCCTGTATGCATAAACGTTTTTTGTGATATGATGCGAAGTTAGATCATTTTTTATTCTCAAATTACACGTAAAGTCTTTTTAAATTTGGGTATGTATACAATTATTAACTTTATTGTTATTTGGTCACTGTTTTCATTTATTATATATGTGTGTCAATCGGTTTTTTGATGGTATATGTGTATACGATCAGGTTTCACTGTACTGATTTTTTGAGATCTATCCAGAAGTATTTTTCCTTATAATGTACTTTATTTTGATTCAAGTAGCAAAATGAGACGCAGAATCTTATCTGGTCTTCAGGATCTAGCGACAACTATGAGTTTAGTGATGCTGAAGGAAGTGATAAATCCAGCTCCTCAGATTGCCCCGATTAGTCATTTTTACCACTGCAAGAGTCTTCCGATTTAAATTTAGAAAGTGAATAATGAACAGACCAGGTTATGCGAACTCAAAATGATTCATATCGGCTTTTGGTTTGGGTATTGCCACCTGTTATTGACATCAAGAACTCATTGCGTTTGATAGGCGAAAATAGAAGTAGTTGATAGAGACGATGCGGCTATATAACCATTATAAAAAATCCGTCAAATGATGGGAAAAAGTATGGTACATATGTCTGTGCGCCTTAAATGCGTATAACGACCTAAGACATCAAAACAAAAAGATTCTGTAATTCTGTCATTCTGTCATATCTGCCAAGGTCCTATTTGTAAAAAAAAACTGTACGAAGCTACCTTCTCACATTTTTCTATGGAAAGACAAACCAGAAGAATATATGTGCTATGTAAAAGAACAAAATCTCGTGAAGAATTTCTTTTAGTGCAGTCATTGAAGCGTTATTGCGTCGAATTTTTTTACTGTGAACCGATTTGCATGGAATTTTGATTTGAGCTCATCTTACCATTAACTTCAAAAGTGAAAATGATCTAAGCTCCGCGCCCACCCTGGAGGTGGTTGCCACCCCTTCTCGGTGGTGTAATTTTTTTTTTTCAAAATAACCTCGAATATAGATAGAAGGACTAATGTTCTAAAAAGTTTTCCATAAAACCTAATACTTTTCAAGTTATTGCTAATTGGAAATTAGAAATTTTTTCACATTTTTCATCGGTTTTTTGCAAATATCTCCAAAAATATGCATTTTAACGAAAATTTTATAGTAAAACAATTGTAGCGTGTGTAAAACTAAACAAATCAATTTTTTATAAAATGTTTATAAAGTGCAATATTAAACGAGATTTTAAACATCAAAGCCGTTTTTTATTTTGTCTGAAATTTAATCCATTATTCAATGCCATCTAGCGGCGAGCAGATACATTTCATGCATTCTATTGAAATAGGGTTTTGTAGTGCTTGGAATAAGCTTCAAAATGAGCACTGTTACAAGTCTTTCGCACCTAAAATGAGTGAGCTGTAATGCAAATAAGAGGAACATTTAACGGTTTTTTCTTTTAAATGTGGGTTTCATAAGTGCCATTTCTACCAAAATTAAAATTAATCTTATTCCGTCCAGAATTAACTTTAATATAAAGAGTTTGATGAATTCTAGCAGCTTGGCTGCTTTAGGACACATATTTAAAAAAAACGATTTTAAGAAAAAAAATTCGAAATTAAAAAAAACACCTTTTCATAATATCTCACAAATTATGAAATATGAAAAATGTTGGTATTTTTCTGACAAAAAAAATTTGGTTTGTTTTCTGTCACACAAAAATTGACGGATTGTTTAAAGATCGCGCGTTAGCGCAATCACAGTCTCTCTCGAACCCTCTGACCCTTCACCGTTTTAAAATAAAAGGTTTTTCACTATATATTGTGATAAAAAAAGTTGTAGTTCTTTTATTTACCTTTGAAATGGCCTTTAATAAGTTGTAATAGCATCAAAATTGAAGGAGTTATCTCGTATAAAAACTAATAGTATTTTTTTCTACTTTTTAAACTGAAAATTTCGGAGTGTGAATATTTGGAGCGAAGCATTTAAATCTTTTCATTGCATCAAAAACAATTTTTTATCAAGGGGTTGAATTCTAGGTTCAAAAGGGGGTTAAAAATTCGATAATTAATCTTTTTATGTCATACCAAAGTGATTTTTTCAATTTAGGGGTTGTTTGCAAGAGTTGTAAGGTTTTTAAGGGGTTCGAAATGATTCTATTTGAGGTAATTGTGCTAGAAAATACTTTAAAATTTTCCCCCTTAATATTCAACACGTTTTCTAGCGATAAAATGGCTCAATGTCAATTTCTCCATTAAGGGGTGGTTTACACCCCTTAAAAATAATAGGCGGAGCCCAGATCATTTCAACTTTTGAGGTTAAGGGTAAGATGAGCCTAATTCCAAAATTTCATGCAAATCGCTTCACAGTAAAACAATTTGGAGGTAAGATCATATTTTGTGTCAGCTCGATAATTTTAGAAATGAGACCTATGCAAAATAGATTTGTCAATTGGTATATTGTCTAGCTGCTTGATTTCTTCTCTTAAACGTTGAAATAAGTTCGCATGATAATCCATTCTTTTCTTAAGATAGTCAATGAAAATAATCTAACAACTCGATACCATGACCTTAACTGCAGATAGAGCAGTCTCTATTTTATCTAAAGCTAGTTTTCTCTTTTCAGTTTTCAATTATATATTTAAATTGCTCTGAATATTTAAAATTAGCTACTCACAGCAGCTTTCAATTCTCCTATCTTCTTTGTGTTTTTATACATTTCATAAACAACAAACATTAAATAGTAAGGTTGGCTGTGATAAGTTAAAGTGAAAGGTTCCACAACAAATACGTAATCCTTTTTGTGGTATTCTTCGTAGAGTTTCATTGATCCATCTGAAAAACATAGAATTTTGAAGGGATTCTATTTCAGTACCTTGAAAGATCGCACCTACATGTTAAAAATAACCGTTGCGGAAAAGAGTGTCAAGAAAACAAACAAAACACATCAAATTTCAATCTGGAAACTCAATAATACTTACTTGCAAACGCTAAGCCCCAATGATAAGCAACCTCCTTGAACTTACATTTATCACCGGGTATATATTTTACGTAAAACGTATTTCGAATCCGACGTGAAATAACCAATCTTTCTTCGGGTTCGTCAGAACTGCAAAATAAATTTTTAAAAATATACCCGAATTATCAATACACATGTCAACATAATTTTGTTTTTGGAAGGTAAAAAGACACTTCTGAAGCTATGTTGGATGTCGTAGAAACTACATCCGGGAATGAGTGATTTATGAATCTTAAACTGTTCATTTTCCATTAACAAAACGCTGATATTTCTATAATTATCTAGCTATTTTTTATGCGAGGAACAATCAATATTTCATAAATACGCACGGCCCTCATACCAAATTAAGAACTGAAAAATAATATTTACTCCCCATATAAAATAAATACATTTTTATTGGGCGAAGCTGTCGGAAAACGTATGTACACAATTTCTGTGAAATATTCACCCTCTTCACAACCCTTTATAATTCAGTCAATTGATGCGTTCAAGTAAAGCAGTAAATACGAAATATTTCCCCATAAAATTAAATATTTTCACCTAGAGTGCAAAGTATTTTATGCCAGTATGAATAACTGTTTATTTAGTTAATAAATAAGTCTTACAAAAAATTGCAAAATTCATAGAGGGGAAAATTATTAATTTTAGCAAAAAACTAATGTGACAGCTAATTTCAGTTGAATGAGTTAGTCCAGTTTAAAAAAAAAGATCAAAATGTTTAAAAAACAATAAATTGTTTATAATTTTTTCACCCCTTTTTTGAACACTTTTTTGAAGTAAAAAAAAACAATTCAAAAAACTGAAATGAGGGATTTTCAGTTCAACTCTTCTTCTTTCCAACGCGACTTTTTAAATGATGATAGGACCATCCGGTGAGCAAGAATGGCCTTTTGAAAAAAAGGGGCTCCTATGGTTTAATTGCCATTTTGCAAAAACTATTGGGGCCACAGAGCCCATATTTAGAGCCTTGATTAAATAAATCGAGATATTGGTTTCCAGTTACAGAGAAACCTTTCTATTTAAAATTAAACAAATTATAAATAATTCAAAAAATTAAAAATTTTCTTCTTTCGGTTAAATTATCTAAGCAACAAATTATCGAAATTTGATTTATAAAAGCTTATGCTGAAGATTTTTTCAATTCTCTACAATATTGCCCATAGTAACAAAGATGAGTCTTGTATAGGTCCAGCAAAAAACAAAATTTGTACCGATTTTTTGGTGTTTTAATTGTTTAAAAAATAACGCATAGACTAAAAATGTTGAATTTCATGCACATAGCTTATATTTAACCCCTAGAACATAATGGATTTGTTTTTTTTTCTACTATTAATTTTGTCACGTAATTTCGTAAATGCCCTGGCCAACAGTGGAATTAGTATACTTGTTTTCCGTTCTTCAGGTACTTTTTTGTGTTTTAATATTTTGTTAATGAACAGTGTCAACTGCTCAGTCATTGTGACTAAAAAAAGTCACCCCCGAAGTTTCCCAGTTAACTTTTGAATTCTTGTTGTCCATAGTTGCACTCGCTGGCTACAAATAAGAAGATACTTTTTCATGGAAAACCAAAGTACCACGTAGTACTTGGTGGCGGGATTTAGATCTGTGTAAAAATTATTTCAAAGTCAATACATACCAGTCCAAAAATTCTAAGGTACTTTCGCATAATGATCCATCCTCTAAAAAATCACAAATTTCTCTAATCTGTTGATCATATAACAATGGAAAAATACGCACCATAAGCGAAGAATGTTGGTAAAAATATTATCAAAAGCCAACAGCACTTCAATATTTTTAGATAATTAGCTTCCAGTGCAAACATTTTGAAATTTGACACTGGTAATGATGTTTAGCAGTTTGACAGATCATAATTTTATCAGATCCCTAGTATTTGAACTCAGTTATAAAGTGGAAGTACATCTACTTTGGCCAAGAATGTGCCAAAACATTTAGGAGCTTGATTGTATGGTTTAAAAATGGTTTTCAAATTTTTTACAATGAAATGATTATCAAGATTACTATGAAAAATGATTTCGTAAACAAATACGACAAAGGTGAAGAATGATAGAGAAGGAAATTATTAAAAAAATTCATAATAACAGTTATTTCGCAGTAAGTACTCAAAACATCCAAAGTAATAAGGGAGAATTTTATATTCCAAAGTTAAACTGCACAGCGAATTGTGTACCGTGCATATTTTGAAAAACATACTTATCAAATTATTCACATAGGACCATTGGCAACTAAAAACAAAAATTACAATTATATATTAGTAGTAGTTGACGATTCCTCAAAATTTACTTGACTTTATTCTAACAAGACTACTAATGCAAATTTGGTAATCCAGCTAGAGTTATATCAGATAAAAAAAGTGCATTTAGATCTGAACAGCCCTATTTGGCTCCTTCAAGTCCAGAAATATTCGTGAAGCTATCGAAATAGCGAAACGTCCAAACTGTCTGAATACAACGGGCGATAGCCAGAGATTACCGGCAACCTGGAAACACCTTCTTCAGTTTCTTGGCTCCAATAATATACTTCCCATGCGCGCCAAGAGCCCAAAACCTGCACATTCCAGTGCCGTACGCTGTATATGATTTGAAGTATTAGCAGAGACAAAGATGAAAAATAAAAAAGACAAATTGTGAAATAAAGGTCATGAGTGATTATGATGAAAAAAGAGAGAAGTTGCGAGAGGCATCAAATTCTTAAGATACAAGAGGGGAATAGACGTCAATATAATTTGAGAAGACGAAAACCAAGAATGTATAAGAAGGGAAATATGGTAGTTGTCAACCGTTCTCAGTTTGAACCAAGTGTGAAATTGTATAGAAAATACTCTGGATTTTATAAAATTAAAACAGAATTGGAGATAACGAGAGATGTGATGTAGTTAAAGTGGGATTCCATGAAGGTCCATAGCAGCAGACTTAATAAAACTTTGGTTGGATAAGAGCGATTCCGAGCTGGAATCGGACAGGTCGGACGATATGTAGGGAATTACAACTTTGCAAATTTTTCAAATTTCTATTTTCGCTTCTTTTCCATTTAGTTATCGTTTTTAGTTTTCTCCTAATTCTAATCTTTTCACTTTAACTAACTTACCAAGTTGTTTTATGTGTCAGCCGACAAGGGAAAATCGTGGGAAAACGTGATCCTGACAGACGAAGGCTTTATGGCTGACAAATATCCGCGAGTAGACCGGACGCTCATATGAAGAGCCACAGACAGAAATGACTTTGTTGGGGTTATCGCCAGCCTTTGCTAGAAGGGGGCACCCAAAGGAGAAGAAAATTTACTGATTGTTATTTAGTGGTATTTTTAAGGTGGAATAAAAGCTGATTTGTCGAAATTTTTGCGTTAAAAATTTATTAAAAAACATGTCACTGATAAATAAAACATCAAGTAGAATAAATAATAAATTTCACATTTTTAAACTTCTTAGGCATTATAATCCGGTCAATTTATACATTCAAAGTTACATAAATTCCCATCAAGCTTAAAATTAGTAAAATTACTTAAAATACAATTGAACATAGAATTTGAATGGTTCTGTGTATGGAAAAAAAGTTTTATTCAAGGTTAAAGGTCAAAAAAATGAGTTTTAGGCAATTTTCAGCGAAACGGTGAGTTTTATCATAAAAATATTTTGACAAAAATTGTAGATCATAAAATTATCTACAAAAAATGTATCAATACTCTTTTTCCTAAAAGCCACTGCTTCTGAGATATAATGATTCCACCATTAATTCTCAGCAGTAAACTGTTCTAACAATAACCTAACCTAATCAATATTTGTTGTGAGTATTTGTAAGAAATTTCTGTTGACTGGTGTGCATCAAGTAAATTATCAATTGACGAAGATGGTGCTAAAGTTCGAGAATGTTGTTCTGTATCTTTGGTATTTCTCGTGTAATCATTATAGCCATTAAATACGACAATAAATTTGAAACTTTATGAATCGTTATATCTCAGAAACGGTGGCTCATAGGAAAGAACGTAAATAATTTTATGATCTATAAATTTCGTCTAAGGTATTTTCATGATAAAACTTACCGTTTTGACATTTTTTTGACCTTTGATGATGGGAAACATTCAAATTTTATTTTCAATTGTATTTTAAGCAATTGTACTGATTTTCAACTTGATGGGAATTTACGTTTCACTCTTATTTTTTGGTCTAATTTGACCGGACTATTATAAAAATTAGCCGTTTGTTCAATAGAAGTTTAAACAAGCGAAAACTGCGATTCTACTCATTAGTAATTCTGTTATTTAGTCAAGTTTACGCATTAGTTTAAACTGAGTTTAAACTATTATTGAACCACCAGCTTAAAATTTCTTAATTTTAACATATATATAATTTTATCTAATATCATTAGGCAGATACGCTTAAACTATACGATCAGGGATTGATAGAAATTATCTCAATATTGGATACAACAGTTTTATATATTTACTAACGGTTATTTATACAAGTTACATAATGCTATAATGATAAAAGATTGATATTATTGTTGCTTGATTTGGTCCAAGGAAAGATTTCACAAACAAAATGTTTCAATTGTATTCCTACAACATGAAATTTACCCAATTTGAAAAATATTGGTTTTTTACACCAATACTAGGTACTTCACAAAGTGGAATAGTCCAGGAAATTTAGGAAAAAATCGCTTAGTTTTCCGAAATTTTAAGGCAATTTTTCATTTTTTGCTTATAGCTTCGCTGCTGGTGACTTTACATAAAAAAAGTTGAATCCTTTTTTTCCTGTCATTAAAAGACCTACAAAAGTAGACGTTGCACGTTGTAAAATATTAATCAGTTCAAGAGATAAACGAAAATAACAATGACTATTGTTGTTTCTAGATAAAAAATTATGAAGGAGCTTAGTTATTGTCATTGAGTCTTGTAATTGGTGTGTGCAAAAGCTAGAAATTGTGCAGACTTTTTTATGAGTAGATCTCATTCTTTTATGTAGAAAGTCGACGTTCATTTATAAAAAAATGGAATTTTGTGATCAAAGGAATTTTTTTTCGAAATCTCCTTAGTTGCAAAATGAAATCTCGTGCGGATACATTTTTTTTTCATATCTTTTTGTTACGTAGATCGAAAGTGCATAAGAATAGTTTTCATTTAAAAAAATAAAATTTGAGTTTCGATGAAAAGCCACGGAGATACAGACCGAAAAAGTGAAAAATACAAAAGCTACAAAATACATACATGTCAGTGATCAATTTTATTCATATTTAATAGTTTTTAGCTATGTAAACCGATTCCTCTCGTAGGGAGGTATCAAATTAGAAAAAATCATCCTTTTTGTCGCAATTAGTCCCCGAAAAAAGTACGGCTAAATATGCGCGATCGAATTTCAACGCTCGCCGCTGCGCCCGTTCAAGGAAAATCGAGCGCTCCGTTGTCTTTCATTTTTTTCAGGAGGGATTTCCACGATAATAGTGATTTTATATGTAATGATAGTACTGTAAATAAAAAATTATGGGGTATTTTTTTTTCGTCAACTCGCTAAATTTGTTGTACAGTTAATTTTTCACTTTTCCGGTCTGTAACTTCGGGGTTTTTCAATGAAACTCAAATTTTCTTTTTTAAATGAAAGCTATTTTTATGCACTTTCGAGTTACGTAACAAAAAGTTATGAAAAAAAGACGCATCCGCACGAAATTTCATTTTTTAGCTAATGGGATTTGAAAAAAGAATTGATGGCAAAATTCCATTTTTTTGCCTTGCTACATAAAATAATGAAATTTATTCATCAAAAAATCAGCACAACCACATTCAACGCATAGACCAAGTTTTTTGTTATTGCTGTTAATTTGTTTATAACGTCATAAGTCATTAAACCATTAAACGTATAATCTCCAGCTTTTGCACACACCATTTTTCGATAGTTCGGAATATTTTGGCAAAATTACAAGACTCAATGACAATAACTAAATTGTTTTATAATTGTTTATCTAGAAACAATAATAGTTATTGTTATTTTCGTTTATCTCTTAAACTAATTAATATGTTTCAACGTGCAACGTCTACTTTTTTAGGTCTTTTAATGACAAGAAAAACCAGCAACGAAGCTATAATCAAAAAATGAGAAATTGCATTAAAATTCGACACATATAGGTATATGTATATATATAAAGATATGTCATTGTACACACTTTCCACCACCGAAATACAAAGTTTCACACATATCGTGGAAAACTAAGCAAAATGATGATTTTTGGGCTATTTCGCCTGGACTAGTAATAAACAAAAGAATTTAAAAAAAAAACAGAATTATTCGCCAACTATTCTATCTCTAATTTTTTTTATATTCAATCCAATTTCAGTGAAATGAAAACTACACGTGAATGGAATTCTATTCTTAATCTTACTTGTACATACCAATTCCACAATCAGTTTTTTTCAAATTATCAAACCTAAAACAAAATACATCATGTGGAAGGAATATATCGAATAGCGAGTATTTGATAATTCGCCCCAATAGTGATAAAATACTGCGCCATCTTTGAATATCTGGGGTTCATATAAATGTATGTATGGATTTGGGGTCTCGTATATACTGCGACCCAAAGGATCTATTGTGTCCTCATTTCTTTCTGCGATACTGGGGAACCCAATAATTCTAGCTAATCCATCAAACCCACTCCTTTTAAAAAGTCTAGAAGATGGGATGGCTTTAATTACCAGAGATCTTCGTCCTCTATTTCATACGCAGCCAGGAGTTCCTTATAGACCAAGGTCGATATTCTTTGAAACCAAAAAATTAATAGTAGTATGAAATCCATTGCAAAATAAAAGGAAAAATAATTTACGGACGATCTGAGGTCGGAAAGAGAAAGGAGGTGAGTTTTTAAGGGTAAAAACGATTTATTTCGATTTCTTACAAAAAGTCCTATAGAAAATTTTGTGAAAATTTACCATTTTATGTCCCATATACACTGTAATTCATTTGAAACCTTATTTTGACTTAATATCGAAAAAACACCGTTATTTTAAAAGAATCGGTAAATGGTAAATGGTAAATGGTAAATTTTCTCAGAAAATGCAAATAATAAGACGAAAAAAAACTCGCAGCCGACATTTTTTTTAATCATTACGTACAATTTTTAGTTATTTATTGAATTTCTCCACTTTAATTACATGAAAAATGTGAGATTCCACATTATATCGATAAACATAAGTAATTTTAATAAATATCTAAAAATTGTGTATAATGATTGAAAAAAAATTGAAAATTAGGATGTTTTTTCGATATTATGTCAAATAACTTGAAAAAATAAATATTTGAAATCAAATAAGTTGCAGTGTATACGAGACATAAAAAGGTAAGTTTTCACAGAATGTTGTCAACAAAAAAGAGTTTTTTGTAAAAGATGAAAATATAAAACCAAAAACTCGATGTTTTTGAATTTTTGAATTTGAAAAGTTGTAGATCTTTATATTACCTACAACTTTGCACTTCAACTTTTCTCTATAAAACTTGTAGTTTTGCCGGAAACCGTTTTTTCTGCAAGCCGTATTATCTAGGTCTAGCGTCTACCTTCTTTTCCAGTGCCCTTTCATTGTTCTGTAGCTGATATTATAAAAGGTTTCAGATCCCATGAAGGGCTTTTCTGCCTCCGATTTGACGAGCTTATCAGCTATTTCATTTCCCTTCGCTCCGGTGTCACCCGGAATACATTGTGGGGTAATATTATTTTTCTTGTCTAGCTCGTTTAATCACAAACGAGTTAGACAAGACTATCAAAAGATTTTGATAAAGTCAATAAACGTCAATTTTTTATCAATCTTTCAAAAATTATTGAAAAACTAATTTTGAAACAGAAGAGACTTAAATCAAGAACATCTAAAAGCATTATTAACTGAAGGATTAACAATAGATGATAATCAACCAAACAAAAATATTTTCAGACGTCATAGGTAGGCTCATTTCAAATATAGAATTCGACAAAGTGATGGGAGGTGTCGGCAAAAAACTAGAATTCTGAATATCAATTTCAAAAGCAAAGGATATTCACACACAAAAAATTTATCTAGAATGAAAATAAAAGCTAATCAAGACAAAAATAGTTACAAAACTAATTTTATTATTTGGCCAAATCCATCTTCCAAAACTTCCAAATCCGTTTTAGAGTTATTAGATTCGTTGGATGATTCAAAATGAGCATTTTTAGTAAAGCAGACACGTGTAGGAATAGACGGAGAGATTAGTTTTTTTGTATGCATCCTACGAGTACACCAGGTAATCGATTTCGACCTCGCTATACAGTTCTTTGTATTGACTAAGCTGACAGCAACTTACAATTTAATCTTCTTGAACTACCAAGTATCTAATGTGTGAGTTGTTGATAGCTGTCATGTCACGTTTATTTTCAATCCTCAATCCCCCATCTCCCATACGCTCAGTGCTGTCAGCAACCCTTCAAACCATTCCTAACAACACCCAACAATAGTATAAAATAAAATTTTCGCCATTGTTCGATGACGAAAGAAAATCGACCTAATCTCTTAGACTAGAACTGCGCATCAAGTGCTCTCCAAAAAAATTTTGAAAAATCGGAAATCCTGTTGTCTTTCATGTCCAATTTAAACTGTTTGTGATCACTGCAGAAACACACCTATCTAATAATTCATATGAGAAACTAACATCACACTTGATGATTATTACTTATAGTTTGATATGCCTAATAATTTATTCTTACTTTTAAGTAATATGATATTTTTATAGCAGCAACAGATAAATTATTGTCTATCTGTACGAGGTCTTGCTATTAAATAACGAAACTAGAAGGGTGGTGCGTTGGGTATCTAGATATCTTGTCTACTTAGTTATGAAAAATGATTCATTAATGATCTATTTAAGTGTATTTAACGTAATTACTATCTCTACGAGGTTTGGCTATGAAATAACGAGACTGCGCGCCTAGAGGGCGCTTTAAACGAGTGGGGTAAAAAACGAGTAGTGCGTTGGGTATCTAGATATCTTGTCTATGTGTCGTTAAATTGAAAAAAAACTCCGACTGAGACCTATAAATTGTTGCAAGATGCCTATGGGGACAATTCTCTATCTCGTGCGCGTGTTTTAAGTGGTGTAAGCGCTCTAGTGAAGGCCGAAAGAACACTGAGGATGACCAGCGCCCAGATCGCCCTGTGACTGTTTCAACTCCGCAAACAGTGACCAAAATCAACCAAATTGTGCGTACAGATCGTCGAATGAGCAACCGGATGATTGAAGAGGCTGTGAACGCCGATAAAGAAACGGTTAGAAAAATTTTACACGACAAAAGTCTGTGCCAAAAATCTGACTCCTCACCAAAAGCTCTTGCTTCAACGGGTCTGCTCAGATTTCCTTGAAAGGTTAGAGAGGTTAGAAAAAGATCTGCTTTGAAAGGGACCCGATTTGAGTCGATGGATGCGGTAAAGCAAAAAACGGCAGAGCTCCTAAAGACCCTCACCAAAGAGTCTCCTTATTTAATAGCTACACCTCGTACACTTCTCTCTATCTAGTTCTGAGCTGAGTCCGTGTATCCCTAGGATAACGAATTCTCAGTCAAATATGTTTATCTGCAGTTTGCATATTTTCTCGTTAATGGATTAACAGTTTTGTTTGTTTTTCTCGTATTTTCTCTTTGGCTCTATCTTCTTATCTTTTACCATGAATTAATTTCCTAAATTTTTAAGTAAAATATAAAAATTAGTCAACGTAATATGTATTATGCATCCGTAGGAAATGTACAGTGGTACGACACTTGAAATTTTGACACACTTCTCACTTCGACTCATTTTTAGTATAATTTTTTACAGCTCAGCTCTGTAATATTGAAAAAATTGTTCAATATGGATTGAACTGGGAACATTAAGTTTTAATATGTGTCATCATATTTTAATATTACCAAAAACTATATTTTTTATTGTACAATCTTGTTAAAATTATAAATAAAGTACATTCGTTCAACTTTGTAAATGTTTGTAAAAACGTGAAGATGGAAATCTATTAAGCCACTACCTGGAATTACTGCACTTACGAAAACAGTTCTGAAATAGTCGTTAAAGTACGATGAATCAGCACAATTAATTCATATATGGAAAATCACTCTTAATAAACGTTTGTTAATGTTTCTCTATCAATAACACAACTATTTGGAATCCAAATCTAAGACCATATAGTTACATGGACTGCTACTCCTTGTTTCACCAGAAAAAGGAACGTGGTAAGACTAACATCAACAAGTGGGGATTTTCGAGAATATATAATCGATTTAGATCCCTCGACACTAGTTGAAATCATTATGATACTACCAAAACAATCAATTCTTGTAATTTCCAAACCACCAAAGCATTGAAAACGCTTTTCAATTCTTTTGGAGTAGTTAAAAGTAGGCAAGGGAATGTAGAATCCCACAAGGGCATTTTGAGGTTAATCCTTTTAGATATCTTACTACTTTCTCAGCTAAAGTAACAGTCCATGTAACTTTATGGTTTCAAGTACAAACTAATGGTTTCAGCATAAAATCTTCATACCATTTACTGATCATATGTGTATTATAACAGCTTTTTATTATACCTACTCTTTTAATTGCCTTTGTAATTTGGTCAATTTAGACATTCGAAGTTACATAAATTCCCATCAAGCTGAAAATCAGTAAAATTGTTTAAAATACAATTGAACATAGAATTTGACTGTTCCCCATCATTTCTATGTATGGAGGAAATTTTATTCAAGGTCAAAGGTTAAAAAAATTAGTTTTTCGCAATTTTCAGCGCAACGGTGAGTTTTATCATAAAAATACCTTAGACAAAAACTGTAGATCGTAAAATTATCTACAAAAACCGTATCTGTACTTTTTTTCCGACAAGCCACTGTGAGTGAGATATAATGATTCAAACATTGAAATGAACCAAAATTTCTGTTGACTGGTGGGAAATGTCATAAGTTTATCTAATAAATAATCAATTGGCGAATATGTTGCTAAATTTCCGTAGCTTTGGTATTTCTCGTGCAATCATTATAGCCATTAAATACGATACTAAATCTGAAGCATATAACTTTTACAACTTTTTGAATCTTTATATCTCAGAAACGTTGGCTCGTAGGAGAAAAAGTTTTGATGCATTTTTTGTAGATAATTTTATGATCTACAATTTTTGTCTGAAGTATTTTCATGATAAAATTTACCTTTTTGCTGATAATCTCGAAAAACTCATTTTTTTCGACCTTTGACCTTGAATAAAAATTTTACCTTACACGGAAATGAGGGGAACATTAAAATTTTATTTTCAATTGTATTTTAAACAATTTTACTGATTTTCTGTGAAAAACATAAATATGGTGCATGAATTAGAACTAACAATGTATATACAACCTTATAAATTATCAAATCATATAAAATTAGGAAGTTTTTAACTATAAAAATTGTTTCGAATTACATAACAATTCGATCTAACCAGATATATTCACATTATTTCATAATTTATACTCATTATTGCATTATACCAGTAAAGTTTTAAGGCCGCTTGATATAATGCAATACAACGTGCAGAAAATTGCATGCAAGTATATTGCCATTGCATCATGGCTGTCACTAACTAAAATTCTATAAGTAAAAGTAAACAAATTCCCAACCTCAAATTCTATCTAATATTTTGTGCCTAGTTTAACAATGAAAATAACAAAGCTAAATTTTACGAAAGTCACCTGAACTCTTAAGCCAAAAGTAACTAGATTGCAACTTTGCCGCGATAAAAACGGCGCAAAACCGATAATGTCAAGATCTTGCATGGAACAATCAGCTGAACTTCATCTGCGCATGCTTTCGATCAAGAATTATTGCATCTTGCCTTTTGCAAGTTGTATTGCATCATATCAAACGGCCTTTACAGTAGGTTATCTAAGAAGTATTTTCCGATTTTTATAGTAGACGGAGGTATATAAACAACTACTAGTCCAATCGATTCAACTTAATACACGTTTTAAAAGGTGGAATTTGGGGCTAGATTTTGGTGAAAATAAAGTTTCGTTCGACAGTGTTTCTGAATGATTTGTGGTATTCCATTCATTTAAAATTAGTTCCAGCTGGTATTCATCTGAAGAAGCAGCTACGGTAATTTGCTAAAACTTGATGATATAGATCTAATTGTGAAGACCATGAAATTTAGATGAAACACTTGAAATTAGAATGTGATTAATCATGGACGAAGCGGGATGAAGTGACACACAATACTGCGAAGTCTGGATTGACGTATGGTGGGATATACTATAACATATTGGAACCTGGTCAAACGCTTCAATACCATCGATAAACGTCCAAAGGGCATCAAGAGCGGACAGTTTTTTCCATCACGACAAGCCAAGGCCGCACACATCTTTGATGATTCGTCAGAAATTGACTGAACTTGATTAGATAGTTTCAATGCACTCATCGTATAGCACGGATATTGGAATGTCTAAGAATACTAGGTTTTGTTTTTGAAAAAAAATTTCCTTGAAGGAAAAAATTAAACAGTAAATGAGACGGAAATCATATGTCCAAATTTTAGTTACGTAATCAAAGTATTTGGATAATAATGATTTTTAGTAAATTTTATTCAAAATTTATGTAAGGATCGGAAAATATTTTTTTAGATAAACCCATTCAATGAAAAGGGAATTACCGGAAAAAATCATTTTAGACTAGGAATTCTTTTTAACCCTTTGATAGACGCATTATGATTCGCAACCCGGTCGGACACAATTCATCTGAAAGATCAAGTACATTTATTTTTATTTTAACCGAAAGAGAAAGCATGTAAATTCTTACGACGGTAGACTGAAGCATATGCTTCATTTAACGAAACGAAACACAAGACCGGTCAGTAAGCGGAATTATTGTAGGTGAGGGATTTTCAAAAACTGCAAGACCAGGACTAAACGAGGATCCAAAGTTTTATATTTAGATGTCATTAGAAGACAACCTTCACGCAACTACAAGGTCCCAGAAGTACCTGGCCTGAACTAAAGAAGGCGGTAGCTGCTTGAAAAATATCACATTAGAAAGTACACAATTTATACAGCTTGTTTGAAGATGCCACGTTGTTTAGTATTTGTTTGGTAGCCATCAATAGTGAACGTTTCCAGTGAATTTGAAAAAAATTGGTGATCGTTATGTGATATAGTACTTGAAAGGCCTTAGTCCAACCAGTATAAAAGCTAAACTAGATTTTACTCAGGGTAAGACTGCTCCTTCGTTACCAACAGTAAAATATTGGGTAGCAGTATTTAAACGAGGCCACCATCGCAGTGGACGACTAATTGAGGTGACGATCTTACAAATTTTGGAGTGAATCCGCAAAGGGTACTGACCAAAATTAATGAATTAAAGTTTGAATTGCTACCTCATGTACCCTTTAGAACATCTGCACTCAAACATTTCGGAAAGAAATAGTATTTTTAGATGAATCAATGTTTTGCTTAAGTAGTACAGTAAATCGACACAATTCTCGCTACCGGGCTTGGGAAAACCCTCACTGGATTTGAACAAAACACACCCAGCGCCCCAAGAAATCATGTTTCGGTAAGAGTCGTCAGGGGAAAATTTATTGCTCCTTATTTCTTTCGCGGAAATTTAACAGCTGCGCAGCTGGTGTTAATATTATCAAATCGTATGCTTATCACAAAAAATTTGATTCTCTAATAATTAATAATTGAGGATGAAACGATCGCTCCTTAGCCAGGTAGAGTAACGTCTTTAACTCAGTTGAGAAGGTAGCTGGAGGCTCTACTTTCTGTTGTGAAACACAGAAACTTGGTTGTCCAGAATATATTCTACTCATCTCATAGATTAAATGCGCCTGATGGAAGGTTAAACCTGGTATCATAAGCTGAGAGGTGGATGAATAATTTTATTTAGTCCAATTTCATATATAATATACATATAAAACATATTCCAGGAATTCTCATATCGATGGATAATCACTTACAAAAATGAATTTATCCATTACTTCACTATTATTTATGTCTCATATTTGGGCTTTTCGAAAACTATGATCCGGTACATCCCCTATCAGCCTATCACCATATTTTAGATGTTTTATAATAATTATTGAGCAGTTAGCAGAGGTTTATCATTATCATTTAATAAAATTAAGCTATTTTTGTGTTAAAAAGCAAAGAGAGCACAGTAACCTGTCAATTAAGCAGCTCGTAGGAGTTAATGAAAAATATACCAGGGGATAATAACTTTTAAGTATCGAAGAAACAAATAGTTCTTCCAATATCAATTACAGAAGACAGTTATGCGAGGAACAATCAATACTTCATAAATACGCACTCATACCAAATTAAGATATGAAAAATAATGTTTACTCCCCGTATAAAATTCGGTAAACATCTACCAAACCGTCAGTCCACGTGGACTCATCATCTACACTGTTCACCAATGAAAACATTGAATCGTAAACATAAATGCATTTCTATTGGCCGAGGCCGTATGTACAAAATGTCTGCGATAAGCAGTGGCATGGCTTGGTGAGATTATCCAGAATACAATTATACCAGTTTAGAAACAACATTGCGTCAAGTTTTGTCAGCATGCGGTTTTAGACACAAAAAACTGGATAAACGGATTGCAATATCCGAATCGTTAAAAATAGTTCGTTGGCGACAAGATTATTGTGGTCAGAACTACCGAAGTTCTCATAGACAAATGGAGTACAAAAAGGGCTCAGTTCACGTCTGGTATTCTGCTTAAACCAAACTCCCTTATAGGCAGATACATTTATACATTATAATTTAATGTTCAGTTGAAGCAAGTTGACAAAGTTTAATAATGATTTTTTTCCAAGTTTCAAGTAGGATTAAGTCCTACTTGGCCCAAATGCATCTGTCTAAATAACGGTGCATAATGCAGTCCAATTTATAATGATACGATTGGCTTTTAACGAAAAATTTCTCGCCTGAGATATACATTTTTCTAAAAGTATTTATAAAAATAATAAATTTATAAAATGAGGTCTACGCCTATGTACAATTGATATTGGAAGAACTATACCATTTATTTTCGTGGACTGTTACTTCTTTTCCACATCAAACAGTGGTATAAACATCAATTAGGACTAACGTTAACCAGTGGAGATTTTCCATTCGCTTTCTCTAGAACAGGAACTCAATTTTTCAAAAATTGTTTCCAATTTATGCATTTCTATTTTTTTCGCTTTTCAATAATCAAAAACGAGTAGAAACACTATTTTCTGTTTTTTTTTTCGAATTAATAATTGACCTCGACTGCTAGGAAAGATAGAAATAATTTCACTCTCTTCTAAAACCTTACAAATTGTGTTTAATACTTGTAAAAGAATTTAAAATCATGTTCGAACCATAAAAGTTAGTAATTAGATACTTTGCTACTTTCTAGGCTAAAGTAGTAGTCTATATACCTGTATGGTCTAAACTAAATTAGTTTCCGAATGAGATCTGGATTACTTACCAAGCAATCAGATCATCATCACAGTTTTCGAAAACCCTTATTAAAATTTAATTTTGAGCGTTTTAAAATTAACGCTCATCCTTTCCGAATATGAATCGGGTTTATTGATACAAACCAAAAATCGATACGTGGATAATTTCATAAGGCCTACCACTGCAAATATTTTAAGCAAGTACAAAAGTTATATTGACCGAAACTCAATATGTAGAAGGTATATCCTAAATCTATTCATGCTTCAAAAAGTTCAAATTTCACTGGTAAGAAAATTCCATTCAATTTATGTAGATGGTTATTACCAAACAACTGCTGCACTTAAATAGGCGCAAAACTCGACTGGTGACAGTCTTTTTAATCGGATACGGTCCTCTAAGACACCATCTTCACATTATAAGCATCACGAACAATCTGGAATGCCGCTGGAATATGGAGTCCGAAGAAACTGTAGATCACATCATAAGTAACTGCTCAGTCCTCACAAGTATGAGGTTTAAGCACTTGAGCAAGCCTCACAGTTTGCTTAGTGACGTCAAAAGGTTTAATTCAAAGTGCCTGTGAGGTACAACAGATTAAAAAAAATCAAATAAATTAGAAGGGGCCGTCAGTAAGACATTATAAGCCATTAAGGCGTTTGTCATATTTGTGAACAAGTTTTGCATTACCCTCTTCATAAAATGTAGTCACCAATTATGACAAGTGGGTTGTGACAGTTTCTTCGAGCTCCTCGTTAAATTAGAATCGCCGCCTGCTTCAGTTCAGGGGAAAGATGAAAATAACTTGATTCTAGATCGGGACTATATGATGGCTGTTCGAAAATGTCCAATTCACGGAGTCGTTGGAATGGACCGGAACGATTCCAGAAATCACCATACTCCTCGTTCGCTTTGAAAGCTTTCCGTAAGCGTTGCAAAGTTTCACAATATGAATCTACATTGATTGTTATTCCAGGCTACATAAACTCCACAAGTAACACACCTTGTTGGTTTTAATAAACAGTTGAATCTTTCGGACGTTGAAGGTTCCTTTAAAACTTATGGGATAATTTGTGCGTATCCATTATTGTGATTATCGGGCGTTTCATACATAATCCATGTCTCATAATCTGTCACAATGGATTCCAAAAAATATCACTATTATAACAGTCCAGAAACTCCAAATCTGCACCCATTCGGCGAGTTTTGTGATTGTCAGTCAATATCATTGGGATCAAGCGAGACCAAACTTTTCTGTAGCGCAACTGTTCAGTAACGATAGTGTACAGGGCAGATCTGGTAACTAACGGAAATTGCATCAATGATTCACTTAAGGCGATACTTTGAGTTTTCCTAACCACTTGGTCAACTTGCTGAACAATGTCTTCTGTAGTGACAGACTTGCGTCCTTTCCCCCTTCATAATAAACATCAGTTCGACACCATTCGAAACCAACAAAATGAAAAGAATGCTTCGGTTAGCCGAAAGGAAATATCGCTCAGGAGTATAGTGGAAAAAGCAAGAGTAGATCGAATCAGGAACACTGACATGAAGGAACAATGTGGGGTGCAAGACATCGTAAGATGGAGGAGGTAAAGAAAAAGATACTGGTACGCCCACGTGAGAAGAATGGCACGCATCGTACTTGATGGGAAATCAATAGGGAAAAGAGAACGGACAGCGGGCAGTCCACCTCCCAGGAACTTATACAGAGGAACCTGCAAAACTAACAGATCATGAGATGTTAAAAATGAATAGGAAGAAGAAGAAGAAGAAGAAGAAGAAGAAGAAAGTTTTTGGTAATGTGATACCTATTGGTAGATGTGGGTTTGTTGCACTTGACCGAAGCAATGGTAGTCTGTGAAAGTTTTATTTATATATAGGTCACTAGTGTAAGTTTTGCAATAGAGCGTCTCTTTTGAATCTGTTCTTATGGCCCCTCCACGAGATTCTCAGCGAGAACATAGTGAGAACTTCTTTTGGGGACCTTCTCTTCAGTTCTCACTTCAGTTTTCATTTCAGTTCTCCGCTCGATAACGATGGACGCTGAAGTGACTGCGGCAAGTTTATTGTTATGCGCATTTGCATATTATAATCATGAGTATATTACAGAGAAAAAAATGATTAAAAAAAATGGCGAAAAGGTAAGTACTTTTTGAAAGGCAAGGCTATTTTCTTATCATTTTTATTCCTTAATAATTAATAAAAAAACGCGTCGTCTAAATCAATTAATACTCAAATAAAAAAAGATCAACACGTTTTAATATTAGACTATTGAAATAACTTTCTCTGTTGCAGCCTAACTATGAACAAGCAGTTGCATGAATTAGTGGCCGAATCATCAAATGAATTTCAACAGTTAACTCGAATGTCTTCAGAGGATTTTGAATATTTATTGAACAAAGTCTCAACACAGATTTCTAATGAAAATACTAAATTAAGAGAAGCCATTCCAGCTCGAATACATATTGATGCCTTGCGGTACACAACAACAATCATTCAAATCGGCGACTCGCTCGTTACTGAGAAACATGAGAGTGTGGAGTCAATAAACCTTATCACCTCTTCTCACGTTCTCGTGCTGTTCTCCATCTTTGCCGGAGAAAGCCGGAGAACCGCGCGAGAAAAATACGCGAATCGGTTCCACATTCGCATTTCTCACACGTTTCTTGCATTTTCGTGAGATTCTCGCGAGAGTGTGGATGGGCCTTTGAGGTTTCATAAGTAAATTGAACACTGCTTTTTATCTTTTGTTTTGTAGTTACTCATTAGATTTGAAAAAATATTTCTATTACAATCTGAAATTGATTTAAAGGAAGATATAACTTACTTTAATATGATGTAACATGCTAATCGCTTTTGATCAAATATTTTTTCTATTTCGTTAATGAATTCAATATTGTGGCACAGTGCATACTGTTTTGTAGCTACTTTCAAATCCAAAAAGTTTGATATAATATCAATCTGAGGTTGAAACGTTCTGTTCACCTTCAATTACTACCAGAGGGAGCAATGTCTAACACAACTAAGACAAAAAGACTACTAGAGATAACGAAAATGAAAGCAGGGAAAACATAAGAAATACGTGCAAGGTAAAAAATGTAACTGGGTACTAAAACGAAAACAAGAATGGAATAATAGTCACATTAGCAGAATGACAAGCGAAAGACTAGTGCGTATCGCAAGGGATAAATCGCCAACAGACAGAAGAAGTATTGGTCGACCGAGAAAGAGATGGTGTGACAATCTGGATCCAGGAGGCTGAAACTGAAGAAGAAACAGGTTTTAAACTTACCATATAAGAAGGAAGAAGAAGAAGGGAGCAACGTGAAAGAGCTTCAAGGTCAGCATTGGCAGGATAACATTACCTGAAGTAGTAATTTTTGCTTTGGAAAAACAATTTTGTAGGTGAAGAAGAGGTTTAGAACTCGAGACTAATTTTTACTGAACTTCTCGAATTCAGTGGGAAGTCGACAATAAATTAGTGTAATTTTGAACTTGTGAAGTAGCCACAAAACAGAAGTGACTACTAGGCCACAGTAATTGAATCATTGAAACAAAATTTGAAGAAAAACATAACAGGAGAATAGACATGTCTGCAGGTCAATTAGCATGAATCTACATTAGATAAGTAAAACTTGATCAAATAACAAATTGAACATGTGAAACAGTACTCGTATATTTTTGAAAGAAAGAATACATAAAATCTAGTTTTATAAACTTATTATTTTGAAATAATCATTGGTTTTAAATAAAATTAGAATATTGTTATTTAATTTGATTTAAGTCCACCTATTCATATCCGGAAAGGAGTATCAATTTTGTAACTCACTGTAGATGTATGATTGATCATCATCAATCATAATTTTTCAAACAATTGCTGATTCATTCAAAATTATATAAAAAATATTCAAGTAGTGCAGGACGCGCATTGTGGTTTTTCGCTTTGTTCTCTGATGTAGTCCTTTACGTTGAAAGTGTTCGTATCTTTTGTACCATTTTGTCGATATTTCAGTTCCCTGTAATGAAAAATAATATTCAACTTTAATTTAACAGATATTGATTGATTGAATTTGTGATACAATACACACATCTGCCATGGTTTGGGCATGTCAGCGGACCAAATAATATAGACAGTGAAAGTTGGGGATTTGAGGAATGGAGAAAGGTATAATGAGAAAATTATGGATAAGCGACATATACGAAGGTAAAGTGAAACGCGACCCAATGAAGAATTCGATACATAAATTCATTTGATGAAACGAGAATCGTACACAATGCTGATAAATCAACGAATAAAATATTTAAATGGAGCTTATGTAGGGCAGTAGAAATTGTTGAAAGAAAGTTGATTCCGAGTTATATATCAGTGATTAGTTAAGGGCTCAATATTTTACAATGCAAAAAAATGCACAATCACTTGCCAATTGAAATAAAATCAATATCATCTTTTCTCGCATTCTGTAATAATTTGAGGGCATATTTACTGGAAAGTGCTTTCTACTTTGTAAACGACTTTTATTCTAATAATATTTAATTCCGAGCATGCTGCATACTGGTTGAATGTTTGCTATGGACATATATAATTATTACCCATTACTATTACCCATAATTTTGTAAATCATTTTTGTTTTTTAGTTTTTACAAGCTTTTATCTACAAATTGTAACAATTTTTTGACAATAAATCATTTCTCTCTCTCTATTTTTTGAACATTGGCAAATGAGCATGCAAATACAAGCTAATAATATTCACGGATGCGAATACTGATGTTCAGTTTTTGTTCAAATTTGACGTCAATTTTCTATGACTTTGTGGAGGTCTCGAGATGGTTTTTGTTTCGAGAATTCAACTGAAGCGTCAATTTGCTTTTTGTAAACAAAACAAGTAACTTTTGAGATTAGAGTTTGAATAGTTACTTAGCAATGTAAATAGAATGAAACAGTATGATAAAAAATTATTGCCAGTTGATAGTTGCGTTGAGAGACTTGATAACTAGTTTCGTTGAAAGTGTCGGATTTGTAAAACTTATGAATCCGAGTCCATCTTCTGATTTACATTCTCGCTCGTATTTCACTTTATTCGATAAATTACATGAGATAGTGAGTCAGAAAATACTTGAATTACTGAAATTCTTCGAAACATTGTCATTTGTGGCCAAGTTTAACTTGGATTACAGAAGAAAGTGAAAATGTTTTATGAGATAGATAAAATAGTGAAATGTGTAGTTAGCGATGCGAGGGTTAACATGAAAAAGACGTTGATTTATTAAATGTGTTAATAGGATGAAAGCTCAAAATTCTTCTCTAAATACTATTGCAAGCGAGGATCCAGGGGGGTCATGGGGTCATGACCCCCCCCCTAAACCCTGGTAATTAACTTGGTTTTTTGTTTCTTATAAAAGGGCGTAAGTAGGAATATGTAAAAGTACGAATTATTTTACACCGTGGATAAAGGGAGCCAATACCCCCAAATATTTCGAATATCAAAACAATACATAATAAAACAAAAATAAAATGCTCAGGAAATTCAAGACTAAGAAGTAGAAGAATCTAAACTAATTAATATGAATCAAATCAAACTAATTAATCGAAAAAAGAACCGGAAGTCTGTCTAGGGCTCTATTGGTAAACGTCTCAGGAGTTGGTCTAGTCGAAAGAATCAAATGTCCGTAAAAGAACTTAAGAATCGACTCACTCGAAGAGTCGGTCGGGATAGACGAGAATGTTGAACTAGTGAGGAGGCAAGAAGAGTCGCAGTTCTTCTGAAATCATTCGAAAGAGCGCTCCTTTAGATGAACGATTCAAAAGAATCGATTTTCGCTTCACTTGCCCACCTCTGGCCCCTCTACGGGACTCAGTCGCTCCTCGACAATCAAGGTCCTACTTTCGAGTAATAAGTATTATTCGTATTGTTATCTGAGTAAACAAAATCCAACAATAGATCTCTGCAAAGCAGCAAATTTCATGTAAAATACGCTACGGGTACTCGAGGAAAAGAGGGAGCATGCCTCTTCAAACTTCAATCAGCTCTTCTGTGAGATAAGTGGAATAGCTGCAAAACTAGAGACAGAAATCAAGATGCCGAGAACAGTAACGTGGCAAGCCCCTGAGGGAAAACGTGTCAGCCCAGGACTCCGAAGAATATTATCGACGAGTTGTTTACATTCCCCTCCTCGATCACATTATAGGGGATTTAAAATCGCGCATTCCTAAAGAAGTCTTGGACTTATTTAAATTAGAAACATTGAAATCTTAGATGAGATTTTAACCTTCTATAAAGGAATTTCGCCTCCATTTTGTTTACTAAAGAAAGAACACAACGTTAAGAAAACTAAATGGAATATGTGTGCCGTAAATGAAGTCCCTAGTTGTCTTTTGAGATAATAGGTGAATGTGACAAGGACATGTACCCAGGGATTAACTGTCTACTCCGGGTATAAGCCACATTACACGTGAGCATAGAAACCAGCGAAAGATCCTTTTCCACCCTACGCCGGGTCAAATCGTGATTACGATCATCAATTGCCAAAGACCGACTCGTAGGTTTAGCTAAACTTCGTCCAAAAACGTTTATAAAAGTATACCAAAATTTCCCGTAGATTTTAAAAATGTATTAATATATAGGGTGTTCTATTTAAAATAACAAAGTTACAGTCAACTTCCGGTAGAACCGGAAGTCTGCCATCTTTGAAAATATTTTAGTTAAAAAGATCCAATTCGAAAACCCAAACGTAGAAATTGTCATGATTTTACAATAAGTATTTTGCCATATACAGATAGTTTTATCTTTTCGTTGGACACCCCCCCGTACATACTTTTTGCTTTATGTGTTGTAAGTCAAATTTAATTATCAACTTTCATTTCCTAGAGTTAAATAATGAATAAATAATACAAAATGATAAAGTTAATACTGATAATTTGCTTACGAGGTTAAGTTATTTTCTTTTGCAATATAAAACCTAAGAATTTTTATTTTATGTTGCATCACTGGTGTATTAAAAAAGTAAAAATTAAATTAAATGCGTCCATTTAAATATATCATAACTTGTTAAGGCTTGTCTCTACAAGACAGAGAGAGTACAAAGTACAAAGCTTCACTTTCTTCTAATAATCCTTTCTTTGTTTATTTATAGTATGGAGTGCGATTAATATGAAATTCGTGTATTTTCAAGACATTATCGGAAACAAAAGTTTAAAACAGCCGTGGCAACAACGAAATATGTTATATTGAAGGGAAAGACACAGTTAATGAGCCAATGGGGAAGCGTTCATTCAATCGTTTCGATGGTGCAGATTTGACGCTTAAAGATCGGTCGCGCTCATGTCGTCCACCTCCATGAAATATTAAGGTTACAAGAGAAGCTGAGATTGATAAAAGTTGTCGAATAGTGCCAACGATATTCAAGCTAAACGTCGAATAGGGGTGTCTAACAGCTTAACTAACCTAACCCAAACATAAAAACCCGTCGTTAAGAAAGGCCGATTCGAGTGAAAAGTTTTGTTGTGTGTTTGAATTTGAAAGATTTGGGTACTTAGAAATCATTTCATATGTTCGAGCTATCAATTCCGACGACGTGTTTAGTGAATTAATAGAAATATCCAGGTTTAATTAACTGAAAAAGGGTTCTTTTGGAACAAGACAATCCTAAATCACTTACTGCAAAAATTACGCGGAATAAGATCCAAGAACTTGGTGGTATTGAGCTCCTATCACATCCAGAATTATGTCCAGGTCTTGTACAATTCATACATTTTGCAAATGTGTTCTTCATAATTAACAATAAATTGAATTTAAACTTAACATACATTTAATGATCTATCTTGTTAAACGTCAATCCACAACTATGATTTTCGAGCTTATCCAAATTGATATTATACTTTTAGGTGACCCGTGGCTTCACTACCACCGTCACACCAACCGACTCGTTCTTTACAGAGTTTTGGAAGAACTTCAGCAATAAGTATAAATGCCAAATTCATCTTTACATTTTTAGGTTTATCTATAAATCTAGACAATCTATTATCATATGAGCTCCATGTTTGTACGGTACGAGTTTCTATCTCTTTGGGTAGCTCATCTGCCAAAGACTGAAAGTAATCGAATAATCAATATTATATGCTTTTAAACGAAATTTTTATTCATAGAGACCTAAAATCTATATAATTTATTAACAAAATTTGAAAAAAATCATAATAGAGTATTGAGGTTTTACATCTTCTGATCACTCAATTTATCCTGCTTTCGGAAAAACCATTCGGAAGACTCCCATTTACGTAGGAAAAGACATTATTTGTACTGATTACTGTATTAATTTTGATTAAATTTACCAAACAAAATTGCAATAAAGTATCACAAGCAGAATTATCAAAATGTTGACTAATGGATCCGAAGATTTCTTTGAAACGAAAGTTGCCTCTACTAATTGATTCTTCTCAACTAAAATCCTACGTAAAGAAAGACTTTTCTCCAAAAGTAAATTAATAAATATTGTTTTATACCTTTTACTCCAAGAAAATTAGCTAGAGAGAGCTAATTCCTAAAGAAGTGTCAGAAAGTTAAAGTGTCCCTAGGCAATCCCTTTATAAAGAGATTATCGAAGAAAGCAGCTGCGTGCTGATTTTTTTTTCTGAGCTCAAAGTTAATAACTAATTTCAAAGAAATGTATATTAGTCCAATAAAGACATTTAAAATAACAAAAATTCCCGAAAAGCCAAATGTTGGTAGAGACCTGGGGTTTACCATTACAAATAAAGTTTTAAAAATCCCCATAGATTTTATGTGTGCTACTAAAGTTGGGTCGAAGGTCAAAATTTGAGATTTTTTGGATTTTTCTCGTAAACGGTTAGTTTTATCGAAAAAAAAACTTTGAACCAAAGTTGTTTATCTTAAAATTCTCTACAAAAATGATTCTCATTATTTTTTCTAAGAGTTGCCATTCCTAAGATATCGTGATTCGAATAGTAACATTTTACGTTTTTTTGACTGTGGTTTTTAAGCAAAAATACCTGTCAAGTTCTAGATATTACCTTTTTAATATTGATTATTGATATTGCTAATGATTATTAGGTTAACTATTGTTTTGATTTCTTTAGATATTTCAATCAGATTCATACATTTGAGTCTAATTCAACAGTCAAGTCTTCTTCAATTTCTTCCTTTTCCTCTTGTAAGATGTTCATAAATTGTTCAAGTGCTCAGGTGGGATTTGAAATTGAATCGGTTCCAGAGTACTATCTATTAATTTCCAACCCCAGTCTTCTGGGTTCAGTTGCCTAGTCATTTTTGAACTTAATAATATACTTGGAGCTCCATAAACAGGAAGAAGAAAGCGAGTTCCTCCCGTAATTATAGTTTGAGGTGTGGAATAAATTTCTGTAAATACTTAAACGCAGTGAGACAAATCTTTTTTTTGAATAATTTAAATACTGGCCCTTCTGTACATTGCTGCCGCATGTGAAAATAAAATTTATTTTTGGCATTTGTGATAAGCAGATAATATTTTTCAAGAATATATTTCTGTTCTCTGTTGAGCCCTTCCAGGTTTCAGAAAATGAATAATTTTATCCATTGGAGTCCTTGCAATAAGTAGTACTAACAAATCAACAATTATGAGGACATCTGCGTCATTTGGAGCTTGTTTTAAGACACAAATAGGTATTTATACTTGTCTTAAGTACCTGATATGTAAATACGTGGCTTATATGTGCATATATCATGTGTAATGTGACTCTTAGAATCGCAGAATCGCGATATCTCCGGATTGATAACTTTTAGAAAAAAAATAATGGAAATCATTTTAGTAGAGAATTTTAAGATAAACAACTCTGGTTTGAAGTTTTTTTTATGAAACTTACCGTTTTCGAGAAGAGACCAAAAAACTTAGAATATATATATAGAATTGAAAGATTTTTTCAAGCCATATGTTCCTTAAACATTATTCTATTCGTTACTTTCTTCTTCATCGTATTAAGCGTAGTCGCCTGTTTTATGTTCGACATCCTTGCCTCTTATCCTGCTTCAAGGTTGTCGCTCCACCTTTTTCTTTGGTCGGCCGGTACTCCTTCGGCCCAATGGGGATTTATCGCTCGCTATCATGACCAGTCTGTTGTTATCCATACGACTTATGTGCTCATTCCATTCTTTCTTTCTTGATAGAACCCATACATCTATTTTGTACAATCTTCCGATGTTCTCACTTCTTTCCCTGTCCAGTAGGGTTTTTCCGGCTATCCTGCGTAGCACTTTCATCTGCTGTTTCCAACATTCTTTTGGTTTTCGCCGTTTCTGGCCGTATCTCTGCGGTGTAGGTCATTATACGTTGTATATTCTCGATTTGGCTTCTACATCTCCGAATCCTGAAATCTCGATTCCTAAGTATTTGAATTTCATTACTTGGTAAATTATCTGGTCGTCTACGATTAGCTTACATCTTATCGTAGTTTTGGATGTGGTCATACACTTTGCAGATATGTTCATATTGAAAGATTTAACTGTGCAGTTAAACACATGTAAAAGTCTTTGAGATCATCCTCATTTTTTGCGACGAGAACAGCGTCATCTAACCTAACATAATATTGTTATATTTCGGTCCCCCATCTGGTAGCCCCTTAGCTTTCTTGATTATTTCGTCCATGATATTGAAAAGCAAGGTGCTTAAGGAGTCCTCCTGGCGTATCCCTTTGTGTACTGCTATTTGCTCCGTCAGCACTCCATTCACTTTGGCTTGGATTTTGTTGTTCATGTATATATTTTCAATTGCTTTTATCAAGTCTTAAGGGATTTGTTTATCGTGTAGTAGATGTACTACGTCTTTTAGTTGTACTCGATTGAAGGCTTTTTGTATATCTATAAAGCACATAAATGCGACGGATTCGCTACTTTCTATCTCGAAAAAATAATTCAAACATCTATTCACATTCTCTAGATGTGTGAAAAACTAAGCAACTCCAGAGCACTACACCTGAGAGCTCTTGAAGATCTCTGTCAATTGAAACCAACTCACACTCTAGACTTTTTAAAAGGAGTGGGATTTATGGATCAGCTGTAAACACTGGGTTCTCCAGTAGATCCTTTGGGTCGCAGTATATACCAGACCCCAAATCTTTAGATACATACATATAAGATATGAATCCAACAGGCGATCTACCTGACCTTGTGGTCATCATTGCTTTGTCCAAACTGAAAATTCCTTGATATTAGTTAACAGAACTAAACAAACCTCGTCGTCGAGTTGGGATAAATTGTTGCCAACTTAATATGAATAAGAAATGTTATTCTTTGGGAGTCATACACGTATAACGATAGGAGGATGAAATAGATTAGACTATTGATCAATTATTTGGGAAATTTCTAGAAAATGACTGGATTCTTGTATCTCAAAATATCTATGACATCAAATACATTTTCTTTTCGTTAACGCAATTAAGTTGGTCGACAAGAGACAAGATCTTTAATTAAAAATACACATCCACTATGAAACTATGATTGATGTTATGCTAGTAAAATTATATACTGAAATAATTAATGTGGGTAGTCTCTTACCGCGCCACTGCTACAAAAGCCAGCTCAACATTTTGTCCACTTTTGGCAGATGTCTCCATGAATGCCACGCTATATTCTCTCGCCAATCTTTCACCATCCTCTCTTCTAACCGCCCTCTCTGCACCACAATCAGCTTTATTACCTGCAATTGAAAAATTAAAAGTTATTTGATGCCATGAATAAATTTAATTTGAGGTTCTCAATTTTAGTTTCTAATTATTAAAAGTGGAAAATTAATAGGAAATAGACATCATTAAGATTATCCTCCATTTAATTTAAAATTCTTAGTGAAATATAATTAAAAATTACGAGCTTCTTGAAAATAAAAGGATGTGTTAATCCTTATTTGAGTAAATAGGTTGATTAGAAGATAGATCAATTCCAATAATATACAGTAGAACCTCGATAAGATAAAGATCAAGGGAAACGTTAAATAACTTGAATTATAGAGGCTTTTACTTACTAAGGGTTTAAGCTAAAGAGTTTTAATCGATTTATAATTTTATTCACAGAGGTTCGATTATGAACTTTGTTTAGGAAAATAGACGAGCTGAAGTCTTGAAATGTACGAGTACATACATACTTTATTGGTAGATTTATTGAAGTTTATTCTATTCTACATATTTTTTTTTTTGTTTCAAACTATCCACACTTTCTATATCAATTTCATCTTCATCTTCGTCATTTATATTCTTCTATATCATCGCTTTCAGCACCATGAATAACGGTATTCATTATTTGTTCTTCTGTTGACGTTACCGATGTAGTTACTTCATCATCCCATGTGATAAATTCTTCAAAAGTAATTTTTAGGTGAAACTAATTCCATTCTTCAAGCTACATACATACTTATTCCATTCTTTGCACTCCACTTGAATACTTTCTTGCATCTGTATAGGAAAACCACAGACTTTAAAGCAGTTTTCATCTGCATTGGATGTTTTTTGTCTAGCATCTTTATTGTTTGATAGAAGAAACGGGATTTTAGTCCATATCAGTTATCATTGTTTTACAATTTCTTTTCTCCAATTGACTTTTCCATTCGTTTCTTACGCTTGTACTTTCACCACAAACTTTTTTGAAAGCCAGATCATGTGGTTTTTTTTAAATATTCCAACCAACCATTGCTAGCTTTAAAATTATGGATTTGCAGTGACTTCAGCTTTTTACTTCAGTAAGGGTCCGTTAACACTGATGGTTTTATTTCTACACTGTACCATATAAATACCAGCAATTCTTCGTCTTTTACACAGGAGACTTTCTGCCGATTCTTGCTTCTTCAATAATTTAGTTTAGTTTAGTTTTAACTTCTCAGCATATGTTATTGCTATTAATTTTCGTTTTGAATTTATTTCCACTCAAAGTGTGCAGAGAAATGCTCCCGGAACGAAGGTTTAAGGCTACTGACACATTCATACAAATATATTACTGTACTTTAGTCTATAGCATCGATTCCCAACCAATGTGCCGCGAGGCCTCCAAAGGTGTGCCGCGACGCCTCCAAAGGTGTGTCGCGAGGCCTCCAATGGTGTGCCGCGAAAAGTTTGCAACATAAACCATTTAAATCGTGGATTAGAAATCTCCCTGTTATTGCGAACACTCATTGTTTGGAAAGTACGTCTAAAAAACGTAAACGATGTGGACATAGCGATGGAGAGACAGGGACTTTTCGTCAATATCATGAAAGCTATTTAGCCTTTGGTTTCACGTCATCTGGTGGGGAAAATCCCAAACCTCGATGATTAATTTGTGGCGAACTACTATCAATGGTACCAATTGAGTTGAAAAGACATCTTCTTACCAAACATCAATATGCCGTGGCTGAGCTAATAGCAAAAAGATGAAATCTCATACGACCGCTGAGTCAACTATTCTACCAGCGTGTTGATCGTTGAAATCATGTTTGGAGAAGAATGTGAAAAAAGACAAGAAAAATTCCTCTGTCAAATAATACCACAAGTAGGCGTATAAAAGACTAGTCCAAATATGTTGAGACACAAGAAAATGAGAAACTAAAAGCAGGGGATCTGTTTTCTCTCCAAATGGATGAATCCACAGATATAACTGGAAAACCCCAGGTTTTAGCATTCTTCAGATTTATAAACAAAAACAAAGTAATTGAACAATTTTTGTTTTGTAAAGATCTTCCTGAAATGACAACTGAACAAGAATGAAAATCCAGATATTATATTTACTCATTCCTTCACAGAGAAGCTCTGGTTGCCAAGTCTTTGGTCCCTGAGTTAAAGAATGTTTAAGAACTGTTATGAAAATGGTAAACTTCATTAAAAGTAGGCCTTTAAAAGCTAGAATATTTAACAATATGTACTCTGCTATGGATGCTGAGCATACCCAGTTGTTGTTGTATACAGAAGAAAGATGGCTATCCCGCGGACGTATCCTCCAAAGATTCTATGAACTCAGAGTGGAGTTACTAGTATTTTTTACCTGTGAAGATTCAGAGTATGCCAGTTTTCTTGGTGATGACTCCTGGTGTACTATAGTGGCGTTTTTAGCTGATATATTTAAGAAATTGTATGTTTTGAACAAAGCCATGCAAGAAAAGAACAGTCTCACGTCTACAGACAAAATCAAATCATTCCAATAAAAGCTTTCTTTGTGGATATATAAAATAGAAACATAAGAAACATGGGATATGTTTGTACTAACAAAAGATTGCCATATTGACCTTAATATTTCCAATATAATTTTGAACAGCTTGAAAATAACATAGATAGATATTATCTATCTCTTGATGTATCTTCAATGGACTGGGTGAGAAATCCTTCTATTGATTCTGCATATGAAACTTCTCTTAGTTGTGATGAAGAGAGCGAACTGATTGCTATTTGGTGAACACGTGTCAGCAATTAAAAATAAAAATGGTCTACAGAGAACCTTTTCTGTTTGTAAATTCATTCAAAATCATTCATTTATAGTTACAAAGGTCGTCATCGTTACAACTTTGAGTTCCTGATGTGCGAGGCCCAAATTATTGGCTTAGGTTATAGAGGTTTTAGACTGGGAGAGGAAGGGCTCTCTATCATGGTTTGGGGAAAAATTTCTTTCGTGGGTCGCTCTGAGTTAGTACCAGACAGGTACATAACCAAGATCCTAGAACCCCTTGTAGTGCCCTATATGCCTCATATCGGTGACAACTCTGTGCTAATGCTCAATAATGCACGTCCACACGCTGCTAGAGTGGTTTGGTAGTACTTAGAAGAGGTCAAGATACCCACTCTACACGTAGCCCGGACCTTAACCCAATAGAGCATGTCTGGGACCATCTAGCATGGAAAATTCAGCAACATTTGTTGATATTTTATATGTTTTGGTAAATCAAACTTTTTGTCCTCTGTAGATTAAACTGATATAAAATAAATGTTGCAAAAGGCGTACTTATTGGTGTTTTAATTAGTAATAATAATAAAATTCGAAAAACAGGCAACACATTTAAAATATTTAAAAAATAATGAGTGATCTGATAATTTTTGTGGGGTGTATATCTAAGAAGTTTCAAATTTAAGAAAAAAGGACTTGAAATTAGGTAGATGGTCGGGTTTAAAGGAAATTTCTTTATCGACTGGATCTTGTAGATCTCTTTCGAAAATTGACTTACCTAATAACATAATAACAACGTCATCTTGTGCGTATTCACGTATCTCACCCAACCAGGCTCGAATATTGTCAAAGCTTGTTTTGTTAGTAACATCATAAAGCAAAAGTAAAGCTGAAAATAATAAATTTAATTATCTCAATATCAATTCATAACTATAAACGTAATCTATGAACAATTTAGAGTGTAAGTTTTCCACTTTAGTTTTTTCCAATGTAAGTAGACTAAAGTCTTGTTTCACTACAGTGGAATATAAACTCTAAATTGAATATTGGAATTGAAAACAATCGAAAAAAACAAAGTTACTTTCCGAAAATGTTAATTCGGAATAAAATAGAATATGAACCTTGGTAGGAAATTTCGTTGCAGTTTTAAGACGTCAAGGTAATGTCTCGACAACGAAAAGAGTTTTAAGATTTTGAATAAAATCGTAAAGTTAATTCTACGAGCAATTTTTGAACGCAATAATTCCAAACAAAACTATTTCCATTTGTCAAAGATGCTAATTACCACTACAATATTAAAAATTATTCATATAGATAAAACATATTAATAAGATTACATCAATTAAGATCTAAGAAAAAAGAAAAGGTCGCGTTGTATTATGAGAACAAGAAAATAACTTCATGTAAAAAATATTTCAGAATCAGATCTGGACTATACGGTGGATGAGGAAGCAATCCGAAGAGAAATTTGTCTAATTTAACTATCGTTGCCATCGACATGTGAATCGGTGCATTGTCTCAGCGAAACAGTGGATTTTTCTTCGATATATAAGGTCATTTTTCCATGATTTTTGCATTCAAACGATCTAACAACTGTATGTCATATTCGCTTTTGATTGTGAATCACTTTTGGAGATAGTGAATGAACAATATTCTATACGCATTCCAAAATACTGAAGCCATAACGTTCATAGCTGACTGTTGTGCCTTTGGACGCTTCGAATGTGGTTAACCGGATGCAGTCTACTCTTATGATGATCGTTTCGATTCCGGAGTGAAGTGATCCATTCACGTTTCATCCATTACCACGTACCGACGCCAAAAATCTCATTTATTGCGTGTAAACGAGGCCAAACACTATTCTGAATCCTCAACTCGTAGTTGTTTTTTTTTTGTTTTGTTTCACTTTTCTCTGACTAATCGAAATGTCATGAAATTCTACACACAGTTTTTTGAAATTTGGTACTACATAATTGTCATATAGATTTGATAATGGTAGCGCCATCTGTATGTCAGTCACACGACTTATTGAGTGATGTTATCATATCACCTAATTTCAACACTGTTAACAACCACTTCGAAAAATATATTACTTTATACTACCCCCATCTTTTATCGCTTCCCACGTGTTAGAGGAATGTCTGGAGCGTCAAAATAATAGATTATGGATGAAAAAAAAATGTTTAGCTAATAATATGAATGGAATATTTAAATAAACAGGACACGTGTCATTTATAATTAAACTATTCAGAAAACGTCCGTTTAGTTGCACGTTGCAGCAGCCGCTGCCGTCCCTTCACTCGTCCCTCTACCCTTCCCATTCACGTTTTACTACCTTTCCAATGTCTCTACGATCCTTTATAAACACAGGTATCTCCAAAAGATGATTTTTATATTTATAAGAGTTAAATTCGACGTATACATAAAAAAATTTAATTTGAAGTGAAATTATATTGCTGGAATATCAATTTTGTATTAATTAAATAATGAAAAAATTAAAAGCATAAAAAGATTTTTGGTAAGCTTCGCAAGTTTTAGTACTAAAAAGAAAAAGCCACTTCATCTAACAAAACAATCACTGTAACTACAGGTTCCGCTAGAGAAACTTACTTATTTAAAAAAACTCCCGAGCGGTGAGTTGGGAGTGTAGAGGAGTGGGAGGGAGTGCATCCGGAGGGGGAGGCCCCACTCTAGACGGTTACCATCATACTCTGGTCTATAGAGCAGTGAGCATTCGCCGTTGAGAGTTACTTTCGCTCAATTGTTGCCACAAAACGTGCCTTCTGCATTCGTTTTGAAATTCCTCTTCACAGACTTGTTCCTGACCGTAATTCAATTCTGTCGTGGGTTACTTCATTTCGGGAGTGCGGAAGTGTCGTTAAACCCAGACCTGGACATCAAAAGACCACCAGAAATCCGGAAAATATCGAAAGAGTGAGACAGTCAATTCTGTGTTCTCGGCGGTCCGAGTTTCTCTAGCGCACTCGTTATATTCCGAGGTCTAAACCCCAGGGCGCTTCACTATATCTCCAATAATCAATTCCTTACCATTATATATACTATTTCGATGTTTCAGAGATTGGTAGTATCTTCCAACGTATCTAAAATAGCAAACTTTCTCCGAAAACATCTTGAACATACTTCAACCCCCCATTTTTTCTTCAGGTTCTACTTCATTAACTCATGACCTGCACCTACAGATTGGGCGCAGATACCATGTTTTCAGTCATGTAGAATGAGTTAAAAATCGAAATGAACATTTCATTCGTCGTGATAATTGACAAACAAACGAGTATTTGGAAAAAGAAATGGTAGAACGAATCATCGTCTGTTTTGCTACGTTGACTGGGCAATCAGGTCTACTTATTCAATCGTATTAAAGATACTGTTACTTTCATCGCCCGAAAAGACATTAAAGATACGTTATGGAGCTTCTGATTTGAACCGAAATCATTGGAAATATTCACATTCGTTACCCAAAACTATCACTGTCAGATACTTTTCTTTCTTTGATTCAGAGCATACTTCAAAACTTAGTAATACCGGATATTTTATAATTCTAGAAAAAATGACATTCATTACGAGGAACAATGTACTAAGATCCAAAAATTTTGGAAAGAAAGAAAAAGAAAGTATTCTGTTAGCAATTTCAATCTTGTTTGTTATTAAGTCATCTATAAAAGCCCACCCACCACGCCAATTTAGATTTTTCTGAAAAATAAGCGAGCACTACGTTTTCCGTTGGGTTTTTCGACTTTTTCTGGTGACACTACTTTATAAAGAGCTCGTACTGTTGTTCGTACCTTGCACTAGATTTAACCGGCAACGAATTAAGAACGGCCTCATTGCTTTCTTCGGTGAGATCAGGTGACGTAACTCTTCATCGCTGATGTTTTCTTTTTCATCATCATTCATTGTTATTCATTAATTTAGACAAAACTTCGGATAAAACAAATAATATCAGATAATTAAAAATTTAAGGTTATGCAAAATCATCGAAGTGAAACTGTCAACATTTAAGAAAGTCAAAGTTGTCTACTCCCGAGCGTCCCGAAAGTGTTTTGCAGTACGGAACTGTCATTTTCACTACATGGAACACTCAAAACACAACAAACACACCCGGATGGGAAAAATTTCATTAGTGTGATGAGATTAGATAAAGTTAACCAAGACGCGAAGATTGCAAATGTACTCCAATTAAAAAAGCTGGGAGGATGAAAATCTAGTACTGTGGCAGAAAGTTATGTGGATAGCTCAATGGAAAATAAAACCAAAACTGTCCCAATGTGACATGTCTTCTGAATCTGTTGAAAGTAGTTCACAAATCTTAGTCATTTAACTACAAAGTAAATTGTCGACCAAAGAGATAACTGTTGGATGCTCCAGCTTTGGTACTGGTCTAAATATTTCTAGAAACGCTTATAATAATTCAAATTTAACCATAAATTTCAATAAGTAGTTTGTTGTATTTTAGTTCAATGTTGGTTTTTTTTGTTTGCCATTAAATAGATATTAATATTTGTCAATATTTAAATATAAAAAATATTCATCTAGAATAGACGAGAAAACTTTTAACAATCACAATATTTTAGAAGGCGGGAAATGCAAGCGGTAAGTAGAGGTGTGTAATATGACAATTTCTAACTTTCAATGACGTTGTTAATGACAGCATTGCATATATGGTTGTAAATAAAAAATATTACTTACCATGAGCATCTCGATAGTATGCATGCGTGACGCTTCTGAATCTTTCTTGTCCAGCTGTATCCCATATTTGCAGCTTTACTTTTGTATTATTCACAGTAACTACTTTCGTCTAAACAGAAATTACATTCATATTTGAAGTAAAACTTTAAAGATATTATTATATTCGAATCAATATCCTATTTCAAATTCTCACGACGTCAAAATAAAGATACCGTCTATTTTCTGACGTTAATTCATGCAATATCAGTATGAATATACAGAATTAGTCACTACCAAATAAAGCGATTTATAGAATCATAAGGACACTTATTTGATTTTGTGGGTTGGGTTCCTGTCATTGAGGGTTGTTTCTTTACATCCTTATATGTTTATTAGCTTTATTAGATAGAGGAAATTTATGTTTAAAAATGATTTCGTCCATATGACCACCACGGCTGGCGCGTACAAGTCTCAATCTAGAATACCAATTTTAACAACCTTTTCGTAGCATTAGCAACTATATTTCACCAATAAATTTTCAAATACTGATTTCTAGGTGATATTGAGGACCAATTAATTGGAGTTAGTTTTTCATTAGAAGATTATTTGTGTAAATTGACTGTGTTGTGCGTTGTGTGGCACGTGATATCGTCCTATTGGAACCACGTGTCAGAAATACTAATCCTAGCTAATTGAGGTAGGATAAAATTCCTAATCCCATCCCTATATCATTCACCATTGATAGTAACATTATAAAATCGTTTTTGAAGACGTATGGATCGAAACTCATAAAACGCACCAAACAGAAATGATCCTCAAACAAATTCTGAACATTTACGTACTCAACTAATCAAATTGGAATTTATCTGAGAACGAAATTCAATATTAAAATCAATAGCTTCACTTCTTGTACAAGTTATTGGAGAAAGCTTTTAAGCCAAGATAAAATCTTCCATAAAGTGAAAGGACAAACTACAGTTATTGAGAACGGCAACGAATTGATTTATTCGGATCCTCTTAAATACTTTCATGTACAGAAGCTACATCTTCTTCAAGCCACTCTGAAATTCTATTTTTTACACCATATAATGGACCGAACCGTTCTTTTGATAATAAAATTTGGTGCTCTGGTGTAAGTCTATCTATAATGGACTTCAAACCAACCGGAACACAAAAGAACGTTCAGCTATTGAATGTTCTGTCAAATAAAGCAGTGTTGCCAAAGTAAAATTGTAAACCTCTAAAAGAAGCCTTTATATCATCGTCCTTCGATCATATCCATTGTGAATTGTTTCGATACTGTTTTGTTAGATACCGAATCACATACGTTGACTTGAACAAATTCTAAGATGAAGGAGCTTTGTTCAATTGCTTTTCTAACTAATTAGAAAAAGCTAATGTGACAAAGTTCTTTTAGTACATGATTGCCGATTTGTGATGTACAAATAATATAAAGTGCGGTGGCAAATGTGTCAAATTATTTTTCACTATCAGATAACTTGGAGTTTGTCCAATTTTATATTCAGTGAGATTGCTTACTGCGTAAAAAATTTGTTGTTTCTTGAGGATTCTAAACTTACATTAGGATAGCATTTTTGGCCAGACGTTCTCAGATCACGACTCTGCTCCTCTTAAATTAGTTTCTTTAATTAGCCTCCCAAGAATTCAAAATTCTACTCCTCTAAATCTATGCGTCTTAGCTTCTATCTTGTAACAAAATTAAAGTGTGTCTCTCTTTACAAGTGGTAGATATTCAGTTTGTTTATTTGAATTAATTTTCTTCGTAGAATAGCCTTTGAATAGTTTTTTTTAAATTCTTGCAGAATAAGACATATATGTAATACTTTCATATGGACAGTTTCTATAAGTGGAAGCTGTTCCGACTAAGGAAGGAAGAATGGCAACGATTTCTCTATCCTCCGAGGTTCGAGCTTGGTTCTACGCATCCTCAAGCATGCGCAGTATAGATAAAGTGTCTCGAACGAGAGAGAATAAGGAGAAATTTACCTTTTAGCACATGTTTTACTTCGAGAAGACGCATAGTAGTGAGTCTATAGAGTAAAAAGAATGTAGCCAGGCAGAAAGACTTTCAATGTATAGTAAGTCATGAATCAAAAGCGACTTATAACACGACGCATCGTCACAAAGAAGAAGCCCGTTACTAAGTTGGCACTTTTGGAACGTTTGGCGATATTTATACTGAATACATTGTTTATACTACCACTACACCAACACTCAAAATTAAACGGACGCGCGTTTTAATAACTATTTTATTGTCTTGAAAGGCTGAATTCTCTGAAGATTACTTGTTATCTCCGTGGTCAGCTCCGTGCAGACGCTTCGCGGGAAGAAGAAAGCGCTCCCCCATTATTGACATTCAGGCGTCAGTCGGCGTTGTGCTACAACTACGTAAACATGTCCTCCATTATTGATGCTCCCGCCAAGTGTGATTCGTTTTCTACAGGCTGAAGGCCATAGTGTTGCAGAAACCCTTCGGAGAATGAGTCATGTGTATATGGAAAACTTTATGAGTGATGGTGTTTTGCGTGAATGGTGTCGAAAGTTTAAATAAGACCGTAATGATGAGCATGATGAGGGGCGTAAATCTGTCGTTTCAGATGACCTGGTTTAACTACACCAACACTCACAATTAAACGGAAGTGCGTTTTAATAACCATGTTATTGTCCTCAAAGGCTGAATTATATGACGATTACTTGATTATTGAAACGATCGTCAGACAGTGTACTCTTGTACTTTACTCCGATCCGACTCCAGTCCGATTTTGCTCCAAAGAATTCGCCACTTTCGCCAGTCAATCGATTCAATTAAATGTTAATGTCAAAAAATTTAGTCGTAGTGCCACATTATTTAGAAGAGGAAGATGAAGAAAACCACGTTTTGGTACTAGTCGTTTGTCTGGTCATGCAGTACTGGATACTTCCTTCGTTAACCGACAGCCGTTAAACTAATAGACTGCATGACTAAACTACGATGTTTAAGCTCTAGTATCATTTCCCTCTCAGACTCTTGGCCTCTTGAAGAGTTTCATCAAACGATCAAGACTCTTTTCCTCTTCAATATTATAATGGATAGAATTTAACATAACGTGAGTTTCTTTGGTGTTTTGTTTTCAACTTAAAACAAAACTTAATGATAATGCGTTGTTCAAGATCTATGTAACTGCAAATACTATATTTTTCAATGAATTCGAAAAGTCCTTTCATCTTTTTCATTTCTTTATTAACATAATCAGAAAGTTTTCTCTCGTTTTTTATCCCAATTAGAGTTATTGACTTTTTCCGCTGGCAGTTTTTATGGAAATGCAATATTTCTGAGACTTCAAGCTAGTTATTTAAAAGTAGTTTCTTTTGTATATTTCGAGAGTTGTAAATAAATAATATTGATTTTTTGTATTCTTACGAATAGAAATCATTCTGTTTGTTGAAAGCAGTCCTCTAGTACCTTCATTCGGTGTCTGATGTTTCTTAACAATCATTTGAGAAGTTTTAATATATACGTCAAGTTATTTCTACTATTTCGAATGAAAATTTCGAAATAATATTGAAATTTTAAATATTATACAAAGTTGGTAAAGTGAGAGGTTTGCTTTATAATTGCACAATTAGAATTTCGAACGATTTGTTTCTCACAAAATAATATAGAGGAATTTGGTTGCTCAGACTATAAGAATGAACAGTTCGCATCAGAAACTTCGTTCTTATCCACTATTTATTAAATTTTCACCTTCACTCACGTAGAATATAAAACCCAGACATTACACATCAACACAGCTTTGATCCAGTATACAAAAAACAAGTTTTTCAGCCGAATTTTGATTTCTTTTTGGAAAATGATATAATCTGTTTAATATTTTTCTAATATTTCATTGTTTTCACCTTTTACCTCAACATAGCCTTCCATTTCAATAATAATATTTTTTTATTTGGTAGTTATTTCTTTTCTTCGAGCATTTTTTCTTCAGGTCAAAACACAGATTTCGCTGGTGGGCGTCAGTAATCAGTGTGGAAACAATTGAAAATTCGGTTCAATTAATTTGACCACGACCTAATATAGTGCAGCTTTGGTGGAAGGAAACGAGTAATTGATTTCGACAAGTGTGTTTTTGAAATTATTGACTTCTATAATCTAGTCAGATAATTGTTGTTTCGATTCAGATGCGTAGAAATGAATCAAAATTTCATCCATGGTCACAAATCGACACATTCATTTTACCTGAAGAGCCTCAAACAGCGCTGTTGCTTTTGTTCCGTTATAAAGAATTATACCTCTTTGAAATACATACGTCAAATGATGTGAAATTTCAAATTATATATTCGCAATCTCTATCATATCTCACATCACAATTTTCAAGATTTTTACATATTTTCTTGTGCCACCGCCTCTCTTGGATGTCCTGATGATTTATTATTATCGGTGCTTATACAGTCACGTTTAAGCGATGTATACCAGTCAATGATGATTTATTTTCCTCTAAAAGTGTTTCTATAATAATTTTCAACCAAACTTCATCTGTTTCTGATAAAAATTCGAAATTTTTTTCAATTGTTTAAACTCAAAAGTAGTTCACAATTAAAAATTCGAACCATTGAAGGGAATGAGTTAAAAATTGGACATCTGTCGTTTTAAGGACCGATCCACAACATAATACCGTTCACAATGAATAATACGAGGACCGTACAGAAACTACAGAGAAGAAAGCGCTGTAAGCGACTGCGAAGCTCTCGCACTGCACACTCCGTTATTTTTGACATTCAGACGTCAGTCGGCGTTGTGCTACAGCCACGTAAACATGTCTGCCATAATTTATGCTCCCGTCAACTGTGAATTATGAAGTGTGATTCGTTTTCTACAGGCTGAAGGCCATCGTGCTATAGAAATCCATAGGAGGATGAGTCGTGTGTATGGGGAAAACTTCATGAGTGATGGTGTTGTGCGTGAATGGTGACGAAAGTTTAAAGAAGGCCGCAATTATGTCCATGATGAAGGGGGCCAAGGACGTAAATCTGTCGTTTCAGATGACCTGATTCAACTAGTTGACAGAATGGTTAAATAAAACCGCAGGTTCACCATTACTCGTTTGTCTACGGAATTTCCAGAAGTTTCACGGTCTGTGTTGTAATAAAATTATTGTTTTATATGAATTTGTTTTTTATTTCTAGCCTAGCGAAGTTTGAAAAAAAAAACGGCACTCGTATAAATGTATATTTATTCTTAGAATTGGCTGAAGTTTGAATGTTAAGAATATTATAAATGCACACACATATTTTTTAGATGTGTCGACTTCTACCCTTAAATCTGTAAATTTTTATTTTTATTTTTTAGATAAAATTTTTACATAAAACTCTGAATTTTCACCCATTTACAATCAAACCCTATTTTTCTATCGCGATTTTTTTAATTTTATCCAAAAATTCGCAATACGATGGCAATAGAATATAATAATCATGGTACGATAAATTCTTATTTATAATTTCAATTTCCTTTTTGTATCGATCGTATCAGTGACTGTTATACGTATCGTTTTGATTTTTCTGTGCAACTCTCATGTTAATTTTACTCTCATCGTAAATTTATCATTAAGTTTTACTACAATAATTATTTATTAATAACTGAGTAGACATTTTTTTACTCTCATGTAAATAAACACGGGTTGTGAGCTCCCGCTAAAAACGGTCATTATCGTACCTGTACATATTGTACTTAACATTTTTTGTAAATGGTTTTAAATCAAAACAGAAACGTGCACGTGTTTAATAAATATACATGTTCTATTATTGTGAAAGGTACAAGAAGCACGAGATAAACGATATCAACAGTGACAATTAGATTCATAGTTAATTTAATTGAATACTTTATTAACCTGAATACGTTTATTCTTTTTTTGAACTAGAAAAATATTTCGTAGATATAATTTATATGGCAGAACAATGTTTGCCGGGTCAACTAACAATATATATAATAAGATTATTTGAATAAGTGATAAGGCAGGTAAATTTTCTAGATATAAATAATATGTCATTATAAAATTATTAAAATTGATGATATTGAAAATGATAAGAATAATTCATTAATTCTTTCATATTTGTAAATCAAATGCCAATTAACATAGGAGCGCAGATATACGAGGGTGATACTAGATATTTTGAGATACAAGAAAAGTCTTTCCATGAAAATAATTTCATCTAAGTTCAAAATAATCGATACCTATCCATTTTTGTAACCGTTCCATATTTCTAAAACTTGAAGCCAGTCTTCTATGGGAATGCTTTAAAAAAATTTATGAATCGCTTCATCTACATCATTTAGGTTAAAGAAAACACACATGGCAAAATCAGGCGAATAAGATGGACATTCAAAGATCTGCATGTGATGATGCATTATTAAGATACAACATCAACCCTCGAATATTGACTGAATCAATCAACATTTCGTATGTATCAGTTTGCTTTTACTATACGTTAATTCTCCAACTTAATTGCTTAATTGGAGTTTGAATATTAAGAATATTATAAATGCACACACATATTTTTTAGATGTGTCGACGTCTACCCTTAAAACTGTAACGAGTATATCAACCTCATAGAATATTATTGATATGACTTAAGACAAGGTTCCTAGAATCTCAGTCTAATAAGTATAATACATTTAGTTAGCATTTAAATGAATTCGATCTCGAAAAAGCCTACGAAACGGTACCATTGAAAATGTTGACCACGTAAATGTTTGTTTAGGTTAAAGAAAACACACATAGCAAAATCAGGCGAATAAGATGGACATTCAATGACTGTTACATCTTTTGACATAAAAGTTCAAAGATCTGCATGTGACGATGCATTATTGAGATGCAACATCAACCCTCGAATATTGACTGAATCGAGAGCTGCAACATTTCGTATGTATCAGTTTGCTTTTACTATACGTTAATTCTTCAGCTTAATTGCTTCCACTACTCCTGTACTACAAAAGAAACCCGCATACGTAACCTAACAGATCTTTGCTTTTCCACATCTCAAAATATACAAAATAGCCCTTGTATTAAAACAAAAATAGTCTTGATTTTAAATCTCTTTTAAAAGTAATTTCTATTGAAAAAAATCCATTATAATTGAAAGAAGCCTAAAATCAAGACGATTTATGAACAAAAATCGGTAATTATCTAGATTAGGTTACACCCCTACGATTCCGTTAAAATTTTAGTAGGACGCGGAAATCATCCCACCACATAGTTTTTCAACTTTGAAGTTCCAGAAAAAGAAATATAATTTATACATTATAGTTTAGCTTAGCAGGTCTAACCTAACCACTAATTTTAACTAAGAATATTGATAGAATATCAATCAATAAACAGTAATACACCAAACTTCAGAGAATTTTATCTTTTTTATGATCAAATACGAATAAAAAAAACAAATATTGATAGATTTACTAACGATAGTCGTATGTAAACAAACTAGAATAAATTCTCTGCAAATTTTATGATACATAATGTCATCATTAGGTAATGAAGCATAATTTTCTTTATAACATACTAAAATTTTAACGGAATCGAAGGGGTGTAACCTAATTTAGATAATTACCCAAAAATCCTTATTTATTAAACTTATTCCATTTTCTCAATTGCATCCGGTTAAGTTTTATGTAGTATATGAATAATATTGGATATTCATACTGAAATAGCGCTTATACTTTTAAAAAAATATTTACGAGTAGTGAAATTTGATTGTATAAATCAAGAACCTGATAGACTCGATTTAAATCAATTGAATCTGTGACGCGAATTCTAAATTTAAATAAAAAACATTTATTATATTGATGTGTTTAGTTTAAGAAAATATCTTACTCTAAAATCGACTCCCACGGTAGATATAAAGTTTCCAGCAAGGAAAGTTCCTTCCCGGAATCTCATAAGGATACAGGTCTTGCCAACTCCTGAATCTCCCAGAAGCATCACCTAATTAAATTGTAGCAAATATGAGTTGCGTAATTGAATCCAGTAACCACTAGTTTATAATGTACGAGCGCTCTCTCTCTCAGTGAGGTTGGATCAACTATGAAAACTATGTTTTTAAAGGAATTTGTATATTAACAAAAATGAATTTAAAACAATCATTTATTTATGATAAAATATCATACATTTATTCAATTTTAATCTGATGCAAATAGATTTCTGAAATATCTTATGAATTAAAGAGAAGTTTGGCATTTTTAGTGGTGAGCGCACTCAGAACGTTTTGTCATACAACTGCTGTTGTTTACAGACACTTGAAAAATTCCTCTTGGTCACAAAATGGAGTTAAGTACCGAAAATTTTCTTGCGATGATTTTCTACGACTTTCGACATGAATTGAACCAACAGCAGTGTGCCGATCAACTCGCTTCGACTTTTGGTGATGAAACACCATCTTAAGACACCGTGTTTCGCTGGTTTTTCTAATTTTTTAATGTGTGCAGTATTCTTTTTATTACATTAAATATTTACTTAACAATATTTGTACCTATAAACACTTGAAATCTAGTTATTACAGTATTTCTTCTAAAGCCCATGAATAATTGAATAATAATACCCGCGAAAGAAAATTTCATTTAGGGTATTGTTAATGATATTAAGGGGGTGAATCACACGATAAAATAAGAATTAAATTTATCAATCGCGTTCAAAAAATAATTAGAAAATCTACAAAACACTATGAATTTGATGACAAAGATATTCGATAAAAAACTTTAAGAGATGTCGTTCAACTTCAACTGATAAAAAATTCAATATATACGAAGGTCCTTGTAATATTTGAGATGCTGTTTATATAGGGCAAACATAGCAATATTTGGAAAATAGGTTAAAAAGTCATGGCGTTGAAGATTAGAAGGTATTTTTTTAAATTATTATAAAGTACTCATACTTGAATATTATTTGATAATCATATTTAGAGTCCTAAATGTGAATTAACACTCTACGCTTGACCAGCTGCTGCGCATTAATTAATCAATCGCGTTCAAAAAATAATGAGAAAATCTACAAAACACTATGAATTTGATGACGAAGATATTCGATAAAAAACTTTGAGAGATATCGTTCAACTTCAATTAATAAAAAATTGAATATATACGAAGTTCCTTGTCATATTTGGAATGCTATTTATATAGGACAAACATAACAATATTTGGAAAATAGGTTAAAAAGTCATGAATACGATAAAAAGTCATTATATCATAGTAATTTATATGATTGATTGTAGTAAATATATTTACCTTTCCATAAATATCGTATATGTTATTCTGTAGAGATTCTCTCCTTTTTATTGCATATGGATTTTCTTCTTCTTCAAATTCTACATGTTCATCGTTTTTTTTATTTTCATCTTTATGGGTAGTGTCCTCTTCATTACTTTTATCTTTTTTGGAGCTCACTCTTACTATTGTTCTGGTTGTGCAATTAGTACTCATTATTATCACTATAATTTTAAAATTTCGATATATTCACTAAATTAAATGTTATTTATCGATATTAACACAATATACCCGCACTATATTATTGATAAATCATCATTTCCTATTGAAAAAAAAATACAAATGATACTAAATGGATTGAAATAAATGATTTGCATTTAAAATAATGGAGGAGCAGTAGACATCTGAGTCTAAGTTTTAATAAAATCACATTGGCTCCTTCACTCCTTCACTCAACAGAACCATGATACTTTACAAAGTAATACAAGCAAGAGGTGAAGATGCAGCATCTGCATAAAGAGAGTGATTTACACTATGATTGCGAGGCCAAAATAGCCCATGAAGTCATTCGTCAGTAGAGAAAACTCACGCGCAACAGTCGATGAAACAAGGTTTGTATTAAAGACACTATAAAGACTTGTTCAGCAGCAATGACATTGACTTAACTCCATTGCACATTGTCATAAAAAGGAGTAAAACACCTCTTTGCCTAATATACTTTTTGTTGCAATTATTACAGCTAATTTCGTGAATACCACTTTTTTCCCAATTTATGATTATCGAATTTATGACTGAGTCCTTAAGATTATCGAACAATTGTTTTAATTCATTGTTGGTTTTAAAAACCAGTTGTAAACCAACTCTGTTGAGTTATATTACTATTACTATTTCGTTCCGTTCACTAAAACTTTGAATTACATACTAACTTATCGCTGCTAAAGTACGTATTTATACCAGAAGGGAAGTTCTCAAATAATTCTAGGAAGTAAGAAAACAAGCAAATATATGAAAAAGACCTTTCTAGAAATTGGTTTAAGAAACCAATTAAACAAATCGCCGCTGTGATAAAAACATATAAAAACCGTCGGTTTCACGGTCCATGTCATGGACGAGCTCTTAACTAAATTTCCAAAAGTTTATCAAAGAAATTTGAGAGCTTATCCAACAAGCCAGAGAGTCTTTTTGTCTCAAGTTTGTTTTTGAATTTATGAGAAAAGTTTAGAATTCAAAAATTAAATTAAATAAAAAAAGATCCCTAGCGTGCCGATTCCGCAGACTTTGGATATCGTGAGGACTGTTAGGATTATGGATTAGGTAACGGTGTATTTATGAAAAATAAATAAATACGTTAATAATTGGAAGATTATTTTATTTCTTTCAGATTTTCGGAGGTATATATTTACAATGTTAAAGATCGGAGAGAATAACTCCTCACGATTATTGTAGCTAGAAAACCTTTATTTTTAAGGAAATATATTAAAAGAGAAGGATTTTTGCACTTAATATTCCTACAAGGACTTACTTAATACTAATAATAATAATTTTGTGACCAAAATGTCTACAATAAACCGAAATATTTATGAACCAATACAAAAATAAATTTTACACTGAGGTACAGTGTTCATGGCTGAACGATTCATGAGTCGAGAGTTTCAGTATTTTTTCAGTGTATGGTACAGGTAGGTGGACTATATTGGCGCTATATTAAATACGAAATAGCAAAATATTTCATTCTAGAGCTTAATTCAAAATATCCAATCCAAAAATACTGCTACATGCAGGTACATTCCGATTCATTCTTTTAATTGTGTCAAACCAAAAATGACTAATCTCAATTTCTTGGTAAAACATTTGATTAATTTTCCACTTGAAAAAGAAATATATAATAAGAAAAGGACTACTATCATAAAAATATTGTAGATAAGTTAAATAACCATCATAGGGGTGAATAATCTCTCTATGAGAAAAACAAAAGGTAAATCACATAGTACATAAGTGAAATTACCGACCGATTTCAGCACAATCATTGATTCGCAAGATGCTCTCATTGAAAAAATATTTCTCGATGTACACACATAGTACAAAATCATGAATGGCTTGCAAAAAATGTTGACGTTGACGATTTAAATCTTAAGATATAACAGTTGTTGCTAGGAAAATTGGTATCATACAAATCTATTGATACAGTTTGGAATACCAGCGAAGCTGTTGATTTTCCAACATAGTTTTTGGATTTGCCAGGCATGCCACCGCATAATTCACAATTGAAGGTTGGATCTCCGATTATTTTGCTTCGTAATTTGAATCCGCCACGGCTATGCAACGGTACGCGATGAGTCATTCAAAAATTAATGAAAAACGTTATCGAAACTAGCATTTTAAATGGCAAGTTCCGAGGTGAAAATATATTAATACTATTATACCTACAGATGTGCCAATTCAATTTAAACGTATTAAGTTCCCAATTAGATTGGCATTTGCAATGACTATCAATAAGTACCAAGGCCAAACGATGTCTGTTTGTGGCTTAGATTTGAGCACACCATGTTTTCCAAACGGACAATTATATGTGGCATACACTCGAGTGGGTAAACCATCCAGTTTGTTTGTGTTAGCTAAAGATGGGCAAACAAAAAATATTGTTCACGCTATAGCATTAAGAGATTGATATTGTTTGTTAGTGTTACTGTCGTAATTAATTGATGATATATATAATTTTAAAGAATAAATTATAATAAATAAAATAAAAAATGTTAGGTGTTTTGTTATTTTTATATTCGCTCAGTTAGTTACTTTTTTTCTACACTAGAAATTCCCTAGAAATAATTTATATGGCAAAACAACGTTTTCCGGGTCAGCTAGTATATAAATAGATGTAAACTACTATCAAACCGAACGAAGATCAAAATATATAAAACGATTATTAGATAAGTAATGAAGTACTCAGCTGAAACAATGAGACTAACAAAAAAGATGGAGTAAAACTCGAAAGAACGAAAAGAAAACAATGGGACTAGTAAAAACTCAGCGGCGAAGATGTAGTATGGTGAGTGGTGATGTATGGAGAGAAGAAAAAAAATCTATAGTATTCAAAATGATGCAAAGAGATCCCAGTGGTAGAAAAGACATGGTAGGCCTATTACAAAAGGCCTATCTATGGTTAATAGAGGTGGCATATGGCTTAAGTAGAGTAGAAGCTAGAAATTGACAGGAAAAAACAGGAAACAGGAAGTTGTTGAGGTTAACTAGTGACAGGTTGTAGACATAGATTATGGGGACTGATCCACCTCAACAAGAGGATTCTAGAGATCATTGTCGCAGCGCAACCCCATTAGGGGTGCTGAGCCATTATTATTATAATATATTATAACAAACTGAAAATATATACAGGGTGTAGTGTTTAGAAAAATAAGTCAATACGTTGTTTCAAAGTAACGGTGTATCCTGTATACTTCTAATCTACTTTCACCTGAACTATTTGAAGAAAAAAAATAGAAGCAAGTAATTTAACACCACGAACACACCTTATCAAAGATGGAAAAGATAAATACAATTTCTTTATCGTGGAAGCCTGAAAACGAAGATAATTTTTCAATTTTTATGAAATTTATTACTCGCCAACAACCTCGGCTAGCCGTTATAAATAGAAAATTATTTTAGATGGCGTTATCCTAAAGGCATTCGGAATATTCGGTAAGAGATGTCGAGAAAAAAGTCGATTCAAAGCATTAACGTCATATTAATGTTACTTTCTTGTTAATCTTCTGAACGTCGGAAAATAGTCAGTTATAATATGATAAGAGCTGAAAATAATCTATTATCCTTCCAAGACACCTGTCCCTGTTTACGAACATCACGAAAATGTTACTTTAAGTGATGTTTTCAGAAAATTTGTTGAGTAGAGAGATTAGCTTTTGAAATATGTAGGTTTGCTCAAATGACATTATTAATATTTATACATAATTCCTCCTAATTAAATAATTCGAATATTATGCGTGTCAGTGTTAATATCTACATTGTTTGTAGCGAACTAGATAGATCGGTTGTAATAACTAGCTCGAAAGAGACTCATTCGAATACCTCAAGTAAATCTTTAATGAATTGATGTGTTCTCGTCTTTAAACTTACCAAAATACTCTATGAACTTCTTAGTTTTTACAACTTTTTCGAGGATATATTGATATCTAGTTAGCCTAGACCAGTTCCATGCATAAACAAAAACCAGAGTTACGCAATAAATTAAAAGAGATGTTTACCGAAATTTAAAAGAGTTAGGCACATTTACGAAAATATGCTTAATACCCTTGGTATGGTGAAAATTGGAATGCAAGCTTCAAAAGAGGTAAAGATGATGACCGCTCGAGGAGGGGCAGTTTCTGTGTAAGTTCCCGAAAATATCGATGCAGTTCATGACATGATTTTATTAGATCGTCGAATTGGACTAAAACGGATATCTGAAGCACTGATAATTTCATACGAACGCGTACATCATATAGTTCAAGTCAATTTGGACATGAGAAAAATTGCTGCACAATGGATTCCCAAAAGTTTGATTGTTGACCAAAAGCGTGCAGGGGTAGAAGCATCGCATTCGATCTGTGTTGGATTTGAAAACGATGTAGACTTCTTAAACCGAATTGTTATTATGGATGAGACTTGGGTACATTTCTACGATCCAGAAACAAAGCAACAATCGATGGAATGGCGACACTCTGGTTCTCCAAGACCTAAGAAGTTTCGTGTCCAAAAATCTGCTAGAAAAGTTCTTGCTTCACTCATGATTGATTTTTTAGATAAGGGTAGAACAATAACTGGCGATTACTATTCGACATTACTGACCACTCTATCTCATGTTGCCATGCAAAAAATTCGTGATTTAGGTTTGAATTACTAGAACACCCACTTTATTCAACAGATTTGGCTCGGTTCGACTATCATCTCTTTCCTCAACTCAAAAAAAGTTTAAAAGGTCGTAAATTTTCTTCCAACGAAGAGGTAATAAAAGCTGTGGAGGTCTGGTTTGCAGAGCAAAGAAAAACATTTTTTTGAATGGTTTAGAGACGTTGCAGGTTCGCTGTAATAAATGTATCCAATTAAGAGGAGAATATGCTGAGTAATAAAATATTTTGATATTGAAATTTCGTTGATTCTGAAGTAGGCGAAGAATTTTTCAATATATCCTCGTATAGAGAATAAAAAAAATTACTTAATTTATGTAGAAAAACCTGTTTCCCTCATGCTGCTATCGATCCTAACAAAAGTTCTACAGTCGGGTATAATTCTGCCCGGAAAGCGTTCAGTATATAACCTTTTGGTTTTTAACGAGTTACCAGAAGCCAAATCACACATCAAATGCATGTTGCCATATTCACTAAATGTATAATCTATAATATTGGAATTTTAAAAACGATGTGATAATTATTTATGACAAGTTTTGAAAAGATTGACAGCAAACTGACATTAACAAACTAAGTTGCTTGCAATTTTTTATTGAATATCACGTAGTAGGTTTTTTGACAATAGCCTACTAGATGAAAAATAATTAATCTCTTTCAAGTTTTTTTTTACACCATTAATATGATCTTCGATAATATGTAGCATTTATTCATTAGTTTTCTCAGAAATGTTTATATCTAAATATCTCCTGTAATAAGTGTTATTTCCAATAAAATTACAACTTATGACAATTTTCGTCAAAATGTCATTACTTCATAAAAATTTGACCACAAAGTTGTTTCATGACTTTTTGAAATTTCTGGTATAGACGGATGTACTTATGTGATAATTTAAATTGAAAACACGTTGAGTTTTAATTCTATAAACATTAACCCGCATATCTATTGAAATAAATCCACTATAATCGCTCTATTATACTAATAGAATGTTTTATCGAGTAAAAATAGTAGTGAATTATAGTGAAGCGCCTAGATCGTTGAAAACGTTCTCTCTTGGAAACCGATCGAAATTGATTGTGTTTAAATATCAAAATCTCCATTTACAAGTTGTGCATTTGGTTTTAAAATCGGAGTGTCTATAGGCAACCTCCACGGAAAAATCTATGACTCTAGTTTCAACCATAGAGACACGGACATTTTTAAAGAAATGAGCCGAATGAAGCTTTATCCGTGTCTCTAATTTCAGCCGTGAATAAATAATTTGATTGTGAGAAGAATCTTAGTAAGTCCGTGGCAATTGGATACGGATAACTAGGTTAGGTTTGGTTAGGTTAGGTTTGGTTAGGTTAGGTTTGGTTAGGTTAGGTTTGGTTAGGTTAGGTTTGGTTAGGTTAGGTTTGGTTAGGTTAGGTTTGGTTAGGTTAGGTTAGGTTTGGTTAGGTTAGGTTTGGTTAGGTTAGGTTAGGTTTGGTTAGGTTTGGTTAGGTTAGGTTTGGTTAGGTTTGGTTAGGTTAGGTTAGGTTTGGTTAGGTTAGGTTTGGTTAGGTTAGGTTTGGTTAGGTTAGGTTTGGTTAGGTTAGGTTTGGTTAGGTTAGGTTTGGTTAGGTTAGGTTTGGTTAGGTTAGGTTTGGTTAGGTTAGGTTTGGTTAGGTTAGGTTTGGTTAGGTTAGGTTTGGTTAGGTTAGGTTAAGTTAGGTTAACTAAAGTTAGGTTAGGTTAGTTTAGTTTTAAAATTTCCGTGTTTCTAAGATTAAAATTAGACCACGGTTTTTTTCCGTGGAGGGTGCTGATTTTGGATCATATGGTAAGAATTAGAGACACGAAAAAAAGATTCATTCTGATCTGTTTCTAAATTTGGGGAATCATAACTGAGAAAAATAATTTTTAAGATGTAAAATTTTGAGACAGTCTCTATCACAAAACTTTACGTAGAATGAAGATAATATTTAGAATGTATTTTTCGATTTACTTTACAATTAAATTGATGGTTGAAAATAAACACCATTCACTTCTTGACAATAACCGAGGCAATTTTGAAATTATTGTACATTTTGTATGACCTCAGTTGATATTTTGTTCATTTCTTCCGTTATTCTAGCCATATTATCTATTGCCATATACTTTAGATTTCACAAGGAGTAATCGATAGGAGTCAAATCAGGGGATCTAGCCGGCAATTCGATTATTCCACGTCTTCCAATCCATCTATTTGTTCGAATAAACGTGAAAACCCGGTGGAGCTCCGTCTTGATAGTAGTAAGTTAATCAAAAAATCTAGTTCAACCTCACCATTAACTGTACCCTCAAAGAAAAAGGGGCCAATAATTTTTTTGTTATTGATACCAGCTCAAATGTTCACTTTTTTAGGATATTGAGTGTTAGGATTTTCTCTGTTCTAATATCTACAGTTGTGTTTGCTGCCGTTCCGTTTAAATGAAACGTCGTTACATCAGAAAAAATTATTTTAATTCACAGAATTCTTGCCTTCTATCAGGATCATCTTCATTTCACTCCTGAACCAACTGAATTGTTAACTTTTTTTCTATTACTATTACAGATACATTCAGTTTTTCGGGATATTGGGTATGGGATTCATGCATCCAACGAGGATTGTTACGTGACCAGTATATAAAAAAATTTGGATCGTTTTGATTGTAGCATTTTTCCGTCATTAGGTCTGCAAACTCTTCACGTCTATCAAAATCGTCATCTGACAACTCTTGAACCAACGTTACTTTGTATTGATGAAATTTATTATCACGTAAAATATTTAGATAAATCTTTTACTGAACCAGTTTCATTAAACTTTTTTACTAATTTACAATTGGTTCTTTTGTAGATAAACGATCCATTATGACTTTCAATCAAATTTATTGAAACGTCAAATTTGTTATTGTAGCAGCCATAGCACCTAAATAAAAGTATACAGGGTGATCCATTTGAAATAAAAAAGTTCAAAAAATCATACAAGCCGTTTTCGAGATAATTGAGGCGTTCCTTGCATAAAACTCACTCTGTATGTAATACCAGATTATTTGCATCTCCATTTACATTTTTAAATACTGCTGCTGATTTATGTAGATCATTCTTTCCACAAAATTGATTTTTCCCTTATTGCAAAACGCTGGTGGATATTTTCTTCTCAACATCTATCTACTCCACAGATTTAAGAAGAAATCTTTTACAATCTTCATGACATTTTGTTTCAAGTGTTTGTAAATCCAATAGGTACATCAGAAATTCTCTTACGCATTTCACAATAATAATTATCTTTCTGTACAGTGATATATTTTTTGACGTGAGCGATCAAAGGTGTAGTATTTACATATGAAATTATTAATCTCCTATTTTTATTCAATTCTGCTTCTCATCTTCGATTCCCTTCTTGTCCATAAATCGAACTTGTGAGTCAACAAATCATACTGTCGCTCATTTGAAGTAGTTCTCAATGTTGTTATTCCTCTACTTTTTTCTACCATATACTCAAGATTATTCCAATTTTTCGCATATTATATAGTTCATTATTAATGCTGCTTGTCGATGGTTGATGCACTATCCGATGCTGTAATAGAAAACAATAAATTCATAGAACGCTGCAACTACCGACACGTTTGACCACCTTCTCAAGATTCCTAGGACCACTTAAATGAGCTAGTACGATTTGACTTAATTATTAAACAAAATATTTTCATATTTTTTGTTTAAACAACGAAAAAAATAATTGCACTACATAATATTGATAAAAGATACGTATTGTTACAAACTCGTCCACGATATGAACCGTCAAGCTTATCCTGTTCTGTTATAATGGAAGTCTAAAATTTGGCGAATACGCCGAATGCGACTGCGTCTTTGATATTGCCTTCATTGCATGTTTATCTTTATCTGTTTGTTTGTTTATTTTATAGAATTTTCGAGAAATATTTTTAGTCTTTATAAACTTGTTTATTTAGTAGCTAGAGTTTAGTTTACAATAAAAAATCAAAATGAACGGAATGAAATAGAAAAGAAAAGTAATTATATAAGTAGTAGATAATTATATTATTATATAAGTTAGTTAAGTCTAGTGTAAATGTTTAAATATATCAAGTAAGTAAAAGACAGTGTGTATAAATTCACACCGCCGTTAAAAACAGTTAAAATAAAAAACCGTCACAGTAGAATATAAAAAATTCATTTAGTCTCCGAGAGATCCGAAGTCAAAACCCTGAAGCTGTGTAGTATGATCTATCTGGTAGTTTCCGATTGTCTGAAAAGACATTATTTGTCACCAAATATCGGTTAACTTGGATCTAGATCAAGCTGAAAATATTGTATTGATGAGTTTTGAACGTTATTTAACATTGTACAAGGTACTTTATATTCCATTAGACAAAAAAAATCGCCAACAATAAAGTCACCAATCAACAAAAAGGTTAAATTAGCCACAACGAAAAAATTAGTTTTACAAATGTATTCCAAATAATCTTATGATTTGAGTGATATTTGGGGGGCTGTTAAATCAAAATAATCAAATTTCTTTCCATAATCTTGCATAGCATTGTGTTGATACATATTAAACGATCTTTAACATGCTGTTAACTGTTAGTGAAATCAAAAATTCTTATAGATTCTCAAATCTAATAAAATGTAGACGGAAATATTCGTAATAATAATAAACAATTTTTGTTTTATTAATAGGTACTATTTAGTGATAGTATGAAAGAAATCTGTAAACAAAAAATATTATAAATTTATGTACCAATTATATTCTAAGATTATCAATTGCACTTGCAATACATTGTAATTCCAAACAAGAGTAAAATATCTAATAATACTTCGTTGGTAAAATCGCGTATAGATGTCAGAAGTTTAGTCTTGATGGGTTTTCAAAATTTGTACATTGAAATGAATTTTCAACACTTGTAATAAACATATATGTATAATGATAATATATTATATATGAATAACTGAAATAAAATTAAAAATGTGTAGTTCTTCTAAAGATATTTTGTATTTCTAATGAAAAAGATTACCAAACACTTTTTATCAAAACAACAGATTACCGAAGTCCGAAACACCACAAAGTCTGATACTTCAGTCGAAATCTAAAACACACGACACGCTCAAAAACTTTTTATGTCAAACTGATATGCTTCGGCGATGGACTGATCTATCAACAAAGTGGAAACTCTTTTTTGATTTGGCGCTGAATTGATTACGATTTTGCGCCGTCAGGTTGGCATTGGCAACCACAGCTCCGGACTAATGAAAACTAGATACGAAGTATATGGTGAAGCGCTGAAAGTATCAATCATCTCAAGGTATAATGTTGATTCCAACAACACAAAAAATTGAGGTCGATAGCTAAATTGATTAATTTTGAATTAAATAAATTCATCATTGAAATTTTTTTAACTTATATATGTTATTCCAAGAAAATAAAAGAAGCAGTGGTGAAAGAAGTATTTTATTTTGATTTCCAAATTTGAAGAAATTTGCAGCTTTGAAAATGATTGTCCACATTTGAGTTATTATCAAGAATCCGGGTCCACATAAACTGAAAACAGCTTTGGATCAAATTGTCGAACATTTTGAATATTTTAACATTAAATCTACAATATACAACAATATCTAACACAATTTTAAACTTTTATTAGACAATCAAACTATCTAATCATTTCAAGCATTTTATTTTTCACTTTTTTGAATATTTTTATTGTTTTTTCTCCGTTTCTTTTTTCGATTTTGGTCTTTTTCCTTCCTTAATCTGATTTTAGTCACATTTTCTATACTAGAAGTCCATCTAAGGATACGGTGGAAACAGACATATGAAAATATTGTTGAAACAATTTAAATGTACCAAAAGTCCTCAAGACGTATTAAATGAGAATGCATTTTCCCTTTCTTTAAACATGTTACTACGGCAGATAATCTACTAAATTCTTAACTAATCACCAAGTAAGTTTCTAAGCTTGTAACTACTCATTAAAGAGAGATTGTAGAATAGCTTTTTATATTTTCAGTTTTGGTAATACAGTTTCAACATGTCAAAAATGCATCCATTAAGTATTTATAATTAAATTTGGAATTAAATACATTATAAAGCGATGAAACCCTATCCTACAGTACTCTAATATAATGAATTGAAACTTGCCCGATGTACCCTTAAATCAGTCTTTATGCCTGAAGCTTCGATGTTGCCCATGTACTGATTAATTATTATCATCATGTAACATTCAGTGATGCCTCTTTGAGCATTAATACTTGTTCTCGTTGGATTCTGCATTACTTCAACGATGCTTAAAAGTAATTTTGCGTCAAATTGTGTATTGGAATTAAAAAACATTAGAGATGCTGCATCAAAGGACGTGTATAACATGTCTCTGAACATATGACAAAGAAAAAAAGTTCCACTTTGTGGGTTTTTGAAGAGTGAAAGCTAAAACTTACAAAAATTGTTCGTAGGAGAAACAGATCGAAGCAAAGGATATATTGAGATAATGCGATACTGGAAGAACCCAGTGTTTACAGCTGATCCATTAATCTCATCCCTTTATAGAATGGCTCTAATTGCCAGAGATCTTCGTCTTCAATTTCGAGCGCTCCCAGGTGTATTGCTCTGATATTTGGGTCCCTTGAAGAGTCTGCTCCCGTTTTGGCCAGATTCTCAGCTATTTTGTTTCCCTTCGTTCCGGTGTGTCCCGGAATCTATTGTAGTGTAAATTTATTTTTCTTGTCTATCTCGTTTAATTTTTCTAGGCAATCCCAAACGAATTTGAGATTTCATGATATTGGAGCTTAGAGCTCTAATGGTTGCTTGACTATCAGACAGGATGATGATCTTCTGTTTGGAATAGTTCCTCTCTAGATTGAACTGACTCCAAAAGATCCACTACCATTTGTTACCAAGAAATTTAGGAAACTGTTTGAACAATTGAATTTTTAACGAGCATGGTTGTTGAGTTAATGAGTTACTAACTATTTAGCTGATTTGGCACCAATGACTTCATATTTGAGAAAAAGCTATTTCTGAGTTCAATATTGTTTATTGTAGTGATAGAAAAAAAACCTCATATAGTTATTGGAAATTGTCTTTCCAGAAATTGCATTCGAAAAATCATATTTATTCGATAGTATAATTATTTAGAAGTGAATGATTTTCTTTTAAGTAAAAAATTATTTTGTATCAGCTAAAAACCTGATTTTATTGATAATCACACTTATCTCATCTTCCGTTGAACATTATTTAGAAGCAGTGAATGAAAAATATTAAGAAATTGTGAAGTGCAAAGAAATATTTTGAATGATCTCTCATGAAAAACGAAAGTATTCCGGAAAGTTTATCCATAGGATCCTAACCCGGCGCTGGAAGAAGAGGTAACGTCGATCTCTTTCACTAACAACAATCTCAATTGTAATCACATGCGTTTACGTTTCGACTTCTCACGACGTGTATGCATTGTACTTTATATACGACAGGAATCCTCAGGATGCCCCCTGACAGGATCCAATGAACGTACGTACTTAACAGGAAATTCAAGATCAACTTTTCGAGTAGGTAGGAAGTGGATAAAGCCTCTGATAGTGACATCTGCTTCAAAGATTAATACAAAAAATGTTGGTTAGCTGGAGCAGGAAATACAAGCACAAAAAGGATGAAGAAAAGTTTCTGTTATGCAGACCGTGTTGGTGACCATACGCGCCATATTCTAACTCTGTACAAAATAATAACTACATTACTGTGCGCTAATGACATTGCAAAGCTGATTATAGAAATATTGTAAAGTAATAATGAGATGACTGGCGGAAGGGCGGTAGAGCCGCTTCAGATATTTGGACATGGGGGTTATCTTTCTCTTCTCCAACTTCAACAACTTATTCGAACTACATCACTAATTTATATTGCTCTAAAATTGTTGAAGGTTAAGACAAAAATAATTATCGTTGGAATTTTGATTGTTTTTATTACATAAAATTTTATTGAAATATTTTTGCGTTTAAAGCCTGTCTTCCATAACAAAAGCATAAACTACTTATTTGCTTCATTCATGATTCTTGTTTTTATTTAATTCATTCTCATTTTATTGATTTGTCATATCATTTTTTAATCATTTATTCCGTTCTCTGTTCATATGTTTATAATGCAACAACTTTGAATACCCAGCCTGACACATTTCCGGACGGCTTCCTCAGCAATAATTCAATATCAAGGATAGAGTGGAAACGTTTCATTTTTGTTAATGTCAAAACTCACGTCGTTCTAAATCTATGAGTGAGACGAAAGAATTTGGTATGGTTTGTTATCATGATGAAGCAACCTGTTGGACAAATTTTATGTCTCTTTTTTGCACATCATTTTGTACACATTCCAGTATCCCACTCAACTGTTTAAAAGAACAGTTTTGTTCACTTTTTTTACATTTTCTTCTGCTTTTGAGTTGCTAGAACGTCCCAACCATTTCTCCTCATTAACAGACTTATTTCCACTTTTAAATCGCTTGTATAACTTGTGATTGATTTACATATTGAAATTTTTTTCAACTAAAAGCAAAACTTATCAATGTATTCCAAACCAAACTTAATATCGCACTAGTTATTCAAGGTTATTGCCAACGATTTCTAGTTAAAAGTCATGAATAGATTATTCGTTAATGAAAGGCCTACTTTGGGATAATACACAATCTGTATTTTATTTAATTTTTTCACGAATTTTATTTTTTATATTAGTTCTTTGTTTTTTTCATTATAATTATCAAAATTTTATAAAAATAACAACGTCAAATACGCGACATTCCTCAAATTCATCTACCGTACCTGGATATTGCCGCCGCACGTCGCTATGGCTACTGTTGTACCTGAAACCTTCTAGGGCTCAAATATACCTAGTTAATATCTCGAGTATATTGAAACTTACGAGTTTTGTTGCATATATGAACGGACATTCTGGACCGGGAGTGAAAGAAGCGCAACAAGCTGGCTAGTTACTATAAATAAACTTTCGGGCAGTCAAGGGCTAATCACAGAATCGGACTGAAATTATTTAGAAAATGAATGGTACAATCTATCGTATATAGGGAAAATAGATTTGTTCACAAAATTGTGTGTAAGCTCCATGGACCTATTAAAGGTTATCGACGAGCCCAAACGATTTTAAATCGATGCCAACAGAGACAATACGAGAATATATTGAAAAATTCTTAGACTACTATAGAACTAAACAAAATTTCAATGTCAAAATATTTTATTACTCAACATATTCTCCTCTTAATTAGATACATGTATTACAGCGAACATGCAACGTCTCTAAACCATTCAAAAAAATGTTTCTCCTTGCTCTGCAAACCAGACCTCCACAGCATTTATTACCTCCTCGCTAGAAGAATATTTACGACCTTTTAAACTTTTTTTCAGTTGAGGAAAAAGATGATAGTCGGAAGTTCTAGTAATTCAAACCCTAAATCACGAAATTTTTGCATGGCAACATGAGATTTGAGTGCAGGGGCGTTGTCCGACAAAAACCAAACACCTTTGGATAGCTTTCCGCGTCTTTTCTCTTTAATTTTTTCCCGTAGAGTGGTCAGTAATGTCGAATAGTAATAGCCAGTTATTGTTCTACCCTTATCCAAAAAATCAATCATGACTGAAGTAAGAACTTTTCCAGCAGATTTTTGGACACGAAACTTCTTAGGTCTTGAAAAACCAGAGTGTCGCCATTCCATCGATTTTTGCTTTGTTTCTGGATCGTAGAAATGTAACCAAGTCTCATCCATCTTAACAATTCGGTTTAAGAAGTCAACATCGTTTTCAAATCGAGCACAGATCGAACGCGATGCTTCTACCCTTGCACGCTTTTGGTCAACATTCAAACATTTAGGAATCCATTTTGCAGTAATTTTTCTCATGTCCAAATTGACGTGAACTATATGATGAACGCGTTCGGTGCTTCAGATATCCGTTTTAGCCCAATTCGACGGTCTGATAAAATCACGTCATGAACTGCATCGATATTTTCGAGGACTGACACAGAAACTGGCCGCCTTCCCGATCGGTCATCATCTTCAATGGAAAATTTACCTTTTTTGAAGCTTGCAGTCCAATTTTTCACGGTCGCATACCAAGGACATTGATTGGTATTAAGCATATCTTCGTAAATCTGATTACCTTTTAACCCTTTTAAATACAGGTACTTGATGATGGCTCAATACTTTATTGCGTAACTCTGGTTTACTTTTTTGACGTCAAACTTTACACTGACGATTCTAATAATAATAATTTGATATAATATTCATCGACTAACTAAAAAAGGGACAAAACATAAACAGCAACTATTATATAGTGTTATGTAAGAGTTTGGTTGGCAAAACGCGGGAAAACGGTCCGATTTGAAAATGAAAAAACTACTGTTCCATCAAGACAATGCACTGCGTTACAAATAAATGAACATGTACAGATCTGGTCCCTACACCTCAAGAGGATGATCTCTGGATAGGAAGACTAAAGAGACTAAAAACGAATCGTACTATAAAAATGATGTAGAAAAATTGTATGACCGCTGTAATCGATGTATCATCCTCAAAGGCAACTATATTGAATAATAAAATCATTTTGTATCTAATATAAATAATTTTTTCTATGCCAGCCCTCAAATTTCGCAAACCCACCTGTTAGTTTTAGATTTGAGTGGGTTATGACCTACATTACCACTCCTAGTTAAATAGTATACCATTTTTCTTGGGTACAAACTACCCTCTTTCATTTATAATTTCAATATGAATAGATGTTACCGCTGAAAGTTAAAAGAAAAATTATATAGTTTCATATATAAAAATTGATTTCATAATTACGTACAAAATAATTGAAAAAATTTATTCGATAGTTTAGGACCTCAATGTATATGAACATTGAATTAAAAAATAATGTTTTTAATGTTTTTTCTATACACACATTTCCCATAAAACGTGTTCGGACCAAATTGGAATACACGTGCTCGTCAATTCTCCCTTCACGTGTCCTTACCACTTTCTTCGATCAATTTAGAATCACTTCGACAACATACAACTACTCTCGTTCTATTGAACGAATCAAAACACTCGCATACAAGATAATTGATAATCGATTACACGACGAAGCTAACTCCTCTCGAGCAGAAAGGTGAGAATCAACTGATTGGTTTTCTCGACTGTATTTTCTTTGTTAGATACTCCGGAGGGAAATTAATGTCTGAGTAGTGAGCTTTTGTTTTACAATAAAATAAAATTATAGAATTCCAATTTGTACTTTACAATTTATAAGTTCAGAAATTCACGCTTTGATACTTCCCGAACAACGGTCACAGAAATAATCTGTTCAACTTTGAGTTTTTTTTTTCTTCCAAAGATTCACGTAAAATATCTGTTTGCGAATTTGGTGCGCTTGAAGGCAATTGACTGAAATCAGCTCCGGTTCTAAGAGAGATAGAATTTTAGTCGTTTTTTGAATAGAAATGATTCGTTATCATAATGTAGGGCTTGTGGACAATTCCTTGAAATGGGAGTTACATATTATCGCCTTATCTAAAAAATGAAATTACTCTTATTTGACGCTGAGATAAGTTTCCAACGAACTGAACTTCTCCACCTCCTTAACAGTCTATTACGCACTTATTGAGTCGCATCTCTGATATGCCGTTCCCTTTTGGGGCACGTGTGGTGCGACTCAATTTGAGCGAAGTTTCAAACTACAAAAGAGAGCTGTTAGATATTTAATCCGATTAAACAGCACAGCTGACTGCAGGGATTTTTTAATATTAAAAATTCATCTTTGAAGGCGTTTGCCTAATTCGTAAGCACGTTTCTCCAATATCAGAAGGAACGTTGCACGGCTATCTACTTAGGAACGCAAAGCAGTATCTCTACCTACCTACTCCACGTTCAGAATTAGTTGAGGGCTCAATATTTTACATGGAAAAAAAATGCACAATCACTTGCCAATTGAAATCAAATCGTTATCATCTTTGCCCGCATTCTACAATAATTTGAGGGCATATTTACCGGAAAGTGCCTTCTACTCTGTAAACGACTTATTTTATTTGTTTTATCTTAATTTAGTTATTTTTGTTTGTTTTTTAGTTTTTACAAGCTTTAGCCTACAAATCTCTCTCTTTCTCTCTCTCTCTCTCTCTCTCTCTCTCTCTCTCTCTCTGTATCAACATCATTAGAAATGATTTGTGAGCTACAGAAATTTCTAGAGGACATCTATTTTAATTCTGATTGTATCTAAGTAATAATCTCAATATATTATAATAATTAATAATATATATTTTCATAGAAAATATTGTCTTACACAACTATTAATCATATAGAATTCAATACTAGTGTCAGTTTGATTGAATAATATCATTAAGTTGTCAATTTATTTGTCACTCTATTTTAGTTGGGTTTTGAGTTATTTAACGATGATATCTTTGCTATCAATTGAAAAATGCCTAGCAGTAAATCAGATGTAGAAGGTTAGATTAGGTTAGTCTAGATTAGGTTAGGTTAGGTTAGATTATATTAGGTGAGGTTAGGTTAGGTTAGGTTAGGTTAGGTTAGGTTAGGTTAGGCAATGTCGGCAATGAAGGATTTGCAAGAAATAATAAAAAACACTAGCCACAAATGGAGTGTAATTGTGGCAATCAATATTAAAATCGCTCAATACCGCAAAATGGCATAGAATTCTCAAGGCACTAAAAGAAGGAGGAATTAGCCCATAATTGATGAAATATATACAAAACTATTTGAGCGGCAGGAGGGTGACATCCGGCATCATCTCTCATAAGTGTTCGATGGGTGTTCCACAGGGCTCGCTCCTTGGACCAGTCCTGTTGAACATAACATGTATAACGGAATCTAGAGTTGAATTACGGGCCAAAAGTAGCAACCATAGCCTATACGACCGACCTCATATATTATGTTGAGGGGAATAAGGAAATTGAGGTTAGGAATAGAACAGAAAATACTGTGGCTCTAGCAATCCAATGGATTAGGACAAACGGCCTCAAAATAGCTCCGCAAAATACGGAAATTCTGGTAATAAAAGGGCCTCGTAAAACAAACGGCCCTTTTAGGATGGAGATCGAAGGCCAGAGAGTAGAGGCCAAACAAAAAATGAAATACCTAGGAGTCATAATAAAAAAAAATTTCAACTTTTCGGAACATATCAAATACTCCGGTTGAAAAAGCAAACAAAAAGACAGTACTAGGTAAGTTTTATTCACAGATTCTTTATCAATTTCTACAGTTTGAGCAATCTCTTGAAGGTCAAAACGAATCAGTTAACCGATTTTTCCGATTTCTATTTTTAAACGTTTGTACCAATTAAAACCACTCGCTTCACTGATACATTTTTCTGGCAAAACACAAAAATCACTTCTAGTGCAAATCAAATTTACAGATTGGATTACAGCGAAAGGCAGAACATCCGTAATAAGTTTCATGGTAGCAGCTGGCGTTCCTGGTGAGATATGGCCGTCAGTCATATCTCAGGAACGGATTATATTATAGCTTCAGTGATTTCGATAGCAGAAATTGGAACCTGGTCCTATCCACCCGTTGGCGACTAGTTTCATTAGTCATTCAATAATTACAAAGTTAGTTATCCAAGTTGTTAATAGATACATTTGTTACATGGTTTATTTAATGATTTATTCTCATAAGCGGCAATAATAAGATTCTTGAAAGTACAGTTTAAATTACTGCAGATAGATGAATATAAGAACTTTCCATCCAGTCTTTACCAGTGTAATAGACGTTTGAAGAAAAATTCTCGCCGTTTACACATTTCTTAAGATATCTAGGGACAGAAAAAAGATACAAACATGCAATTTTCGCACTAAATTGCTTAGAATTTGTCAATTTTGTATTGCTGGACAAAAACTATTTCAAACAACAACAAGTTTACTAAAATCGGCTAAGTAGAACCGGACTCCCACTCTTATTTGAAGATATAGACTAAACCTTGTGGAAAGAAAAATTAACAGAATTCAATCATCGTATATAAAGCGCCACTTTTTTTAATTTCATATTATTTCTCTTAAATGATGTATTGAATTAAATATCTGATTGAACCCGTCAGTATCCGCTTTTGAATAAAATGTTTTGTATTATATGATAAAAAGTGTTCAAAGTTGAATTCACGTCATTTAAATGAAAATGTATTTTCTATTTTTTCCGGAATTTTTCCGCGAGATAGGTTTCCAAAGACAAGAATTTAATATTTTCTTTTTGCACATCAGTTGGATGTATAATAAACGGTAGGATGAAATTCAATTCTCCTACGAAATTTTCAAGTTCTGAATAATTGCATAATTAGAGTGCTCAACATACTTTAATAATCATACAGGATGTGAAGAAATATATTTTATAAGTTGAACAACAGATGGAGAAGTCGTACCTCATCTATATCAAAAAGCATGTCTACAAATTACGGTCATAAAAAATTAAAAAGGAAAGAAAAAGTTTTCGATATCTTTTTGAACATTTTTCTTTTAATTAAACACATCTAAGCGTTATATAGTTTTATGAATGATAAGAAACAAAAATATTATAAAAGAAATGGTTCGGAAAATAAACTCTTTCACCTCCGGACAAAACAAACTAATGATAATAACGATGTTAAAGAACGAGAAAAACGTAACGTATAAGTCATACAAAACTTCAATAATTCATTATTTAAAAAGGGATAAAAAATTGGTTATATTTGTAGCGTCCACTCTGTATAAGAGATTACATGCGAATAAATACAAACGAAGTCAAATAAATCAATGGAAACTAAATGTCAATATATACGAACCGAAGCCTAATTCTATTTTCACAGATTTATCGCATGGCAACTGCTGATTTTCGATATCAAAGCTTAATTAAATTAAAACCCCCTATTTATTTATGCTGATAGGAATCCAATAAACTGTTGATTTGTTGTTAGAATTCTGAAGTGCGTATTACATAAAAGTGTCATCCTCCAACTAAACATTTTAAAACATCTATTGTTATACTATAAGAAGAACTAAATTTCTTTAATTTCTTATTTCTTAGACCTTTTTATATGTTTATGTTTTTAAATCTTCATCACTAATCTATTTTGTAAATACTGAGATGTCTGTCCTATGTAAACAGCGTCACAATACAGTATAGTACAAGGCACTTGATATATAATATTACTTCATTTGTTTTTTAGTGTTTTTGATTTTAATTCAGTGAAATAATTGGATAATGTATTATGCCCTTTATGACTTATACTAATATCACATCTATTGAAATATTTCCATAGTTGTTGAGAAAATCAAGCAAAAGTGTTTTCAACATTTTGATGATTAATTTTTATTTTGTTTCTTATATGTTTGTAGCATTTTTATTCTGAATAAATAATTTATCATCTATTAAAACAGGAAAAACTGCATTTAAAGAAAATAATCATCTAACAAAAATAATAAATAATATATTAAAAAAAAATTAACAAATACTACAATCAAATGAGAAACGAAACAAAAATTAAGCGTCAAGAAGTTAAACATTTCTCGCCATATTTACAAGAGCTTTCTCAACAACCATCGAAATACTTCAGTAAATGATATTAGTAAAAGACATAAAGGACATAATTGTCCAAATATTTCACCAAACTGAGATCAAAAACACCCAAAAGCAAAAGAAGTGATATAGATCAAATACCGTGTAAAGATTATGACGCTGTTTACATAGGCCAAACATCTCAGTATTTAGAAAATAGATTGAATGGCCATCAAAATAAAAATGCATTAGCAAACCATGGAATATCAAAAAATATAAATTTAATTAAAAAAAAATCAATAATTCTTGAGACGGGATCAAATACAAGAAAAAAGATTTTTGGAAATAATTCACATACACGTAAAAAGAGAAAGCTGTCAATGATAAAAAAGATCTGAACAATTTGAGTTAAATTTATTAGACTATTTTATATTATTATATATTGATAGCTTTTACTTACTTTTGAAAAATAACAACTGAAAAAAAATTATTGTCGTTATTAAAATATTTTAATATTTATGTTGTAGCTCATCTATTGATTAATTATAATTTTGCAAGTCGTCAATTAATATTTTGATAAAGACCCCAACCTGTCGAAACATCAAGCTTTCATCTGATTTATTTCGCCACTCCTGATGGGAACCATTTAAGATCTGTTAACCATATATTAAGTTATACAATTGACTATTATTTCATGATCCATTGACGTATTGTCTCGATTACCTAATTTCTGTCTTATATTAATGTATTCGTATTATATTGTAAGATTTATTGTAGACCGACCGTCCTCAACGTCTTACTTAAGCGGTTCCATATGTCCCTAAGACACTTGCAGTTCCATTAACTTATCAATTAATTTACTATTACTACTTAATTATAGCTTGTGTATACAATAGAATCAGTATTTAAGAGAGCATAAACTTGCATAGATTGTCATATATAGTCTTAACATCAAACGAGAACAGTAGTCAGATTATTGAAACCGTTTTATTTATTTATATTTCATGTTAATAAATAGTTTTATCATAATTGTGAATCAAGTTATTCAACTCCTATCTTAAAAAAATAATTTTCAATTAGAAGAGACCCTTAAATCCAGATGATTTGGAAACATAACGAAAGAAGTAATGGATAACAAAAAACTGTATGTTTGAGTTTTTATGTTTTCATTTAAATAGAAGATCTGGAAATAATTATCGTAATATCGGATATATTACAAACGAAAATTCGTCATCCATTTCTGAAATAATTGAGTCTTGAGTACTTTGTGTATCAATTTCCATGACAAAAATGGAGAATTTCATCAATTTTCTCTGAATTTTATTATCGTATAATAACCAACTTTTATCTCCAGTAACAATTTTGGCAATGAATTCTAGGATTGTCTTATGTAAATTCATTATTTTGGTTCATTAGTTGAAAGTCTCGTAACGAAATTAACATTCACTCATGTAATTTGTGCAAATTAATAATAAACATGATTTACACGAACACGCACGAGTTTGTAGTACTTTTACCAAGCCATCGAATAGTCGTATCTCTATCGTCTGTTCAAAAGCATCGTATTTCCATATATATTTAAGGCTCAAGGACATCAAGACCGTTCCCTAATCTTAACTGACTTACTTCCACTTTTAAATCGCTTATTTACCACTTATAGACAATCCTCAAAATTACTATATTATTATAGTTAAGTAATCCAAAACAACCCTCTTCACAGCGGCGCATCATCATCAATTACTTATATATTATTACGAACTCTAATCTCATTAAGTTTTCGTTGCTATAAATTTGTCTATGTTTAGTTTGTCTATCAGTTTTATAGATTCCACTTCAACCCCATTACAGTATCTTCAATTATTTATTATTAATGTGACTATAATGAACAATAAATATATTTATCTAATTTTATAATTATTATTGTATTAGATAAGAACTAATAAATGAAGAAGTCTGTAAAATACTTCATTCAATTTTATATTCGTCTAGTACGCCAGTCAGATTGGTGTAACCACTTGTAATTTTAAATTATTAATTCCTCAGTTTGCTAAATAAATTGTTTTTAAACAGCAAGTTGGTGAATTGAGTTATTTAATTATATCATAGATAGAAGATGTCACATAAATAATGTCTGTAACCAGGGGTGTTCCTTTAAAATGGATTATATCTTACTTTGAACGTAGAACGAGCTAATTGTAAAGTTTCGAGTAATTCACCAGTTGGCAGTGGTGTACTTCAAGGCTCAGTATTAGATCCAATTAATGGTAAATTTCCATTCTACCATTACTATTAATTGGTGGTCTGACGCGAAAAAGTTTCATCCTACAAAGGATTCGATCAAGTTTCTTATTCTACATATTGGTGGTGCCATTCAATGGTGAATACATGTAGATACTTTGTCAAAAAAATTATCCTTTGTTTGTTTTGCTATTAAATGTATGTCTAAACACCTCGATTCTCGTACTGCTTTAACAACTTACGAATCGTTCTTTGAATCTTATCTTCGCTATGGTTTGTCTTTCTGGGGGTCTTGTAGTTTGCATCTCTTCGAATCTATCTTCAAATTACAAAAAAGAGCTATTGCGAATTATATTTCAAAAAATAGAAAACGTTAACACTCCTCGCTCTTTTCATTTTAGAATCCGTTTGTTTGGTTGATACCAAAGGAAAAATTTGGACATTTATTCAACGATACCTACCTCCGAAGTGGTAACATATTTTATCATCCTCAATGCTACCTTCAGAATTAAAAGTGTCAAATACATTTAGTAAGTCAATAAAATTATAAAATTTTCTTTTCCTCGTAACTTTCGCAAGTATTTTAGGATTGTCTTGTTGTAAGAGAACCCGCTTTGTGTTAACTAATCCATGATACCTATTTCTCCAATAAACCTCATCCATTAGCATCAGCTTTCAACTATACTGCCGAGCAAAAAATTGAGTCATTTCAGAAATTGCGAATAATTTTAGCGTCAATATTGATAAGGATTAGTAGGCGTTAAAGCAAATTTTTTCCGAGAGTTGACAGCATTCGATGTATTAGAGTACGACGCTAATTGAACATCCACATATCTCTTGCCTGTTTTCCAGCTTACTGTTGATTCTTTGTGTAAAACCTAACGGTTGCAAAGTGTAGTGATTTAACAGGGCCATAATGCCTTTAGATCCGATTGTTGTGGCAAGAATTGTTGGTGCTAGTCTTTGTGGTGTGCAAATGGTTTACCAGCGCTTTCTGGAGACTGGCCTGATCACTAGAAGACCAAGGTCTGGGCAAAAAAGAGTTACCACTCAACGAGATGACCGTTTTTTGGTGTCCGCAAGTTTGCGGAATAGGACAGCTACTGCGGTTTCACTGCAAAATCAGTTGGAAGAAGTGACAAATGTCAACATTAGTAAATGGACCGTTAGAAGAAGACTTCATGCTGCAGGACTATCATGCAGGAGAATGGCTACAGGTTCCCCGTTGCAACGCCCGCATCGGACTGCAAGATTGTCATTTGCCAGAGATCACGTTCGTTGGAATGATGATGACTGAAGCTGGGTATTGTTCTCGCGTTTTTGCCTCACAGGGTCAGATGGACGTCGATGAGCGTCTTCCACTTGGCGGAGGGAAAGTTATGATTTGAGCGGGAATCACTGCATAAGCCCGTACAGAGTTGGTCTTCATAGAAAATGGGTCCCTAACCTCTCACAGGTACATTACGGAGGTGCTAGAACACCATGCTATGCCTTTCATGGTGACTATGGGGGAACTTGGCATTTTTATGCAAGATAATGCGAGACCACCTACAGCCAGAATTGTCAGGGAGTATCTGGATGAGGTAGAAATTAGGCGGTTTGACTGGCCAGCCCGAAGCCCACACATGAATCCCATAGAGTATGTCTGGGATGAGATGGGACGACTGATCCGCAGACACACACCAGCACCAAGAACTGCCCAGTAGCTGAGAAAAATGCTGTTGTAAACATCGAGCAGAATGTGATCCGCAACTTAATTCAAAATATGCCGCGCCGACTTAAAGCCGCCCGAAATGTTTTAGAATAAATCATTAAATCCAAGAAAAGAATGCATTTTTCTTTAGTATAGAGTATCACATTCAGCTTACAAAAGCACATGCAATGATTTACAGTTTGCTAATATTATCTGAAAACGTAAAATTTTAAAGAAGATGAAGCATGGAGGATAGATAAGGATGTAAGTGAACTGGGTGGCCAAAATTGTAAGGTCTTCAAAAAGTAGAATTGGATCGAAAAAAATACTTGTTTGTATTGTTGCTATAAAAAGTAACTATACTCGTATATAAATTTTTCCAAAAGACAAATAACTCTGTGGTAAATAATTTTATATACGTGAAGCTTTATTAAATTGAGGGTCAATAAAAAAATTCACAAAATTTATTAGAATTTTTGAAATACATAAACGAGAAATATTTCAACATCCACATTAAACCTGGAGAGATACAAAAAATTTGAAACAGGATATTGTTGTTTAATTTCTTACATCATATTCAAAATAAGTTCTAAATTACTTACAGTAAATCCGATACCGACGGTTGCAGAAAAATTCCCAGATTGGAATTTTCCAGTGTCGAATTTAACCAAAAGCGATGTCTTTCCAACTCCACTGTCTCCCAGCAAAATTGTCTGCAATTATAAAAAGTAAACTGAACGCAATGGAAGCTGATACAAAGTTTATTATAAAATGAAGGTTTTGCCAACTAGATTATGAAAGTTTTCGTAGTGGAATTGTGGCAAAATTAAACCCCAAAGTACTGACTCAAATATATTCTCGCCTTTTTGAATACTTATGTATTCATCGTTTGGGACTGAAATTATGGTCAAGTACAATAGAAATCGTTAATAATTGTCATTGGTTAGATTATGACTGACATTAAATGTTTATAGCTTAGATAAGGCTAGGTTGTTGTGAATGATATTGAATATTGATTGGTTAGTTAATAATGACATTAAATTTTATAGGTTAGGTTGTTATGAGTGAAGTTGATTCTCATAGGTTAGGTAAGGTTAATTGGTTGTCGATGGCGTTGAATTCCTCTTATATAATTTGTTTTTTCAAAATCTAAGACATGCACAGATCACACTAAGGTTGTTTAAATCAGTTTTCTTATTAATACATTGATTATTTTTGACAATATATGTTTTTTTGGTAGTTTTTAATATCGATTTGACTGGGGTGACCAGGCATCCCATAAAAACTGACCCGTTATCCCAAACAACGTTGTAGTAATGTTAAAATGTCCCGTTTTACTGAAAAGCGGGTCTTACATCATAAAAGCTTATCTTTACATAACTGCAACCACCAAATTTGAAGTAATCCTGAAATAAACCTGCCCAATGCTGTGAGAAATGGATGAGCAGTACTCAACTCTTAAAACTGTCCTTTTTAGCGACTCCCGCACACAATGAAAACACAGGAAGAATTTTTTCGCTTACGTATATTCAGTGGACCGAAAAGAGAAACGGGATGGAAGTGAAAATATTTAAAGATATTCTTCAGCTTCAGCAAAAGAAAATTCACGCTTTAAAAGTTTTGAAAACAAGCTCAAACACTCGATTCCTTTAATTTAATGACATTTGTAACAGACGAGATTAAATCAGGATCCCGTAGGCCTTATTCCATACCCTCATTCCTTAATACCAGCACCATTAGTGCATGTCTGGTCACTCTACAACCTATACAACCAAATATTCCTGCAATGGATCACAGTATTTATCAGTTTGCTAAAGTAAGGAACAAAAACTTTGTCATTTCAGAAATAGTATCAAGAAGTAACAAGATGTAATCGATTTTGGAATAACACAATTTAAAAATGAATTTTCTTCTCTTTAAATACATCAATTAAATAAAGGGGAACGAATATTGTTCAAGGAAACAATCCGAATTATATAAACTAGACAATGAAGAACCAAACTTATCGACTGGAGTTTATACATTGACAGCTCAAAACGTAGCCTAAAATGTATTCAAATGTATAATGGAAAAATAAGCTGGGGTATCTACAGTCTACAGTCTACTAGTCTTTGGGACAGTAAAGATAACAAGAGCATTGGGTAAAAAGAAACTAAACCTTGAGAGAAAATATGGAACCTGGAAATAAAAATCTAGTCCAGGATTCATTAGCAACTAATGAATGCTCAAGAAAAAATCATCCTTTCATCATTACATATGAAACTGGGCATCATGAAACATTTTGTTAAAACATTAGATAAATACGGGAACTGCTTTTATTACATTAGCCGAAAATTTCATCAACTCACTACGGAACAGACTAATTTTGATAACCAACTTAAGAAAAATACTCAATTCAGAAATTCTATGCCTGAGTTAGAGCTTAAGGCTAGGACAGAAAATATGGAGTCAAATATGAGCATAAAACTCCACTTCCTTCATGGATAGGTTTCCGGAAAATTTAGAAGTGGGCTATCAGAGTTTCTGGGATACGATGTCTGTATGATGTCTGACTATTCGTCATTTTCCAAAGTCTACACATCAGAAAAGAGCTTTAACACAATCTTTTAGAACTCAATGATGGATTTTTTGATAAAGTTATTCTTAGTAAATACATTTTTTTTCTATTTTATACATATACGAGAGTTGCGACTTGAGGTTTTAGATATACAAATATAAATAAATATTTATAATTGGATATGGTTTTGTTGTGTTTCAAAATATTCTCTATTAAGGTCAATACATTTTTGCATGTATTTAAACCAACTGTCAAAGCATTTTTTCCTTTCCCATCGAAATACCTCCAAAACATGTGATTTAAACGCATCAACCACTTCTTCAGGTGTAGAAAAACGTTGAAAAATTGATTGCTAAACATGTTCGGCGGCGGATTACCCATCTATTCGATTATTTAACTGTTCAAAAACATTAATGTTTGACCTGATATATGGGAGCTCAAATTCTAGTGGTGGAGAATGATTCGTCTCCTGCGATTGGTTTCCCTAATTTTTTCTAACACTTCTGGCAAACAAATAAGGGTATAAGTTTCAGATTTGACCCTTTTGAAACGAAGCACTTCGTGCGCGAACAAATTTTGTTGGATATGGCTCGTCTTGAAAAACTCATACAATCGATTATTTAGTTTCGAGTTCATATGCAAAGATTCACGATTAGTCGCCTGTCACAATCTTTTGAAGCAACTCGATTGATTTTATTCAGTATTTCTGAATCGATACGAGCTTTGTTTTAACAATTTTCAAATTATGCGTCAAATATAGAATGTATGCGAGTGGAACTAATGCCTAAGTATGCCTCAATATCAAGCTATGTCACATAACGATCTTTTAATATCAGTTTACGCACAGTATCGATATTTTCTGGCACAACAGCCGATTCTGGACAACCTTCACAAATTTCATCGTGTAGCGAATTGCGACCACGATTTCAAGTATCTACAAACAACTCAAATAGAACTGATTTGACAACACGTTCTGATTACGTTCATCATTAAAAATGTCATGATGCCAAGGTCAGATTTGACATAATCACATCATTGATGCCATATCTTAAAACCTAAGCAAACCTCGTATAGCTGGAACTCACAAACTCAGAAACTAGGGTCAGCAACAGCTAAAATTTCTTCAGCAACATATGTACTGTAAAATAGAGTAATAATATAATATTTTGATAAAAAAAGAAATTGGTAGAAACATCGATTAAAGAAAATTGAAATAATTCAGTCATATGTAAATTCTTACGCACTTTAGGAGTTTTCAACAGAAGTAAATATATATTAGTTAATTAACAATTATCGAAATTATCTAAAACTATATTTCTACTTTTTTGTCCACATATTCTAAAATACGGCCTTTACCACTATGTTAAATATTAAATACACTAAGAAAGGTTATTATAATCATTTGAGAGATATTACTCCTTTGCATATTTGATTAATAATACTAAACTTCTTATTAACACATTGGAAATCCAGCCCACAATCAAACTTCAATTTAATATTCCATCAATCACCAAAATGCCATGGGATCAGGGTCCCGAGATAGCAATTAGGATCCCTATTATACATGAGAGGTTGCGGTCAAAAAGCAGAATATAATCAAATTTGTTTGCGTTATTGAATAGTTAATATCTTGAAATGAATATCAATAATCCATTATTTTAAATATTCTCTTCTGAAGAAGGGTGAGCAAAAATGTTCATGAGACCTTAGTATACATCTTGCATGAAGACATAATTCTTTTTATGATTTCGCAGATTAATCAGCCAAAAAAACAAGGAACACAAGAAAAACAACCAAAACAAATCAGAAGAAAACAAAAAACATATATATATATATATATATATATATATATATATATATATATTCGTGAATTTCCAAAAACAACAAAGCAGGACCTAAATCATAAATCCTAAGCTAACCTAATCTAACCTAACCTAACCTAACCTAACCTAACCTAACCTAATCTAGCCTAACCTAACCTAACGTAATTAAAAACCAAGTAATGTCAAAAATTAACCTAATACATTCGATTTGTTACTGTGGAATCCGTACCAGATGATTGCGGATAAATAAGATTTTTTCAAAATTTCCGAACTTCGCGTTAATTTTTTCGGTGAAAATATCACATTTTAAGCACAACCTACAAAAATCTTTCATAACATTTCTTAATATTGTCAATAATATGTCATAATTAAGAAAACCAAAATATGCAAAGTGTATATGTTACATATATTTAGTAAACAGCATATTGTGCATAATTAAACAAATTTTGAAAGATGTAGAGCTTTGGCAGGCGTTTCAAGGAAAAAACAATTTTATGAATCTGCTATTTTGGAGCAATTACTTTTATTGCAGTACTCAAGAAACTAATCGTGAAGCAGGTGGTCAAACGTTTGAAATAAAATGTGTGATATTCAAAATAGGTCGTTTCAAACAGTTAATACTGAGTTCTGATGGATAGGGTCTGCATAGGGTATAGACCAATTTGTGTCGGATCTTATTTATTTTGTACTATTGAAGAAGTAACATCAAAAGGCTGTGCAAAATTTGAAAATCTCTTACCCTAACTTAATACATGTAACATGTTTTGTTCATGCTTTAAATAAGGTTGCTGAAGAGATTACTAAACATTTTCCTTTTCCTTTTGAATAAAAACTTCCTTAAAGCGCTTATAAGAATTCAGTTCTATAAAGAAAAATTACCAAACACACTTCCACTTCAACCTATTATTACCAAATGAGGCACTAGGTTGGAAGCCGCTTTTTAAAATTGTTTTAAAGAATTTTTATCAACTGAAAGAGTTATTTCAGAATTGTCAAACGAATCTTGCTAATCCCTTACTGATGTTGATCTATAATTCAAAAACACAGAAATAAAACAACTTGTGTTTATAAATACAAATTTTAGCTTTGTTTCTCGATCAAAAACAAATCTAATTTGCCATCAACCCGAAGTGTAAAACTAATAAAACAATCTGAGGCAGCTTTTCAAAATGTCACGGCCAGAACGAGAGGCATAATTTTTACAAAATTTCAAAAACACAAATACAAGATTTACCGAATTATTTTATTCGGATCCTGCATTAATCAGTAATCATGAAAACGCCCCTATTACATCAGTTGGTGTGGAAATTTATAAATTTTTATATTCAAACAGAAGACAAAATTTTCCAATTGAGAACCTACGTAAAGAAATAAAATATCTATTTAATTTATGTGTGTATCAATGAACTGATGTATGAGAGCTTTTTTTACATATTTTCAAAATTTTTGTGCATATTTTGACTAAATGATTTGCATATTTATGCGCATATTTCAAGTTTTACATTTGCATATTTGAGTGTCCTCATTATCATAGACATAGTAACTCTAGACTGCCTCTGGTCTAAGTTGGAGCTATCTTCGTTCCACTGTACGCTGATATCTTCTAATATCTATTTCTAATATTGAAAAACGAGTTTCATTATCACCTATGATAACAGTTTCTGGACGTCACTTTCAATTTCAAGTGACAATTTCAATTTAAAATTTGATCTATAAAAACCTTTCAACGATTTATCCACTAACACTAAAGTTTAATACCAATAAGCTATTTTTATGTAATTTATTCATACAAGACAACTATACAAATGGAATTCATAATTTTCAAAAAAACATAAACGAAACAACTCGTCAGTTGATCGCATTTATTCACTGGAGATTCCTTCGATCAGTTTCCGAACAAGGTGATTTGGATTATTGTTCGAACGTTCAGATCATAATCGGATTAACACGATCATAGTTTCTGAAAAGGCGTTAAATCTATGTCTATGAATATTTTGCAATCGTCATGTCAAAAGTCACGTCAAAATTAAATCATAATGCATTATTTTGGCACAAATAGATAGTACAAGACTGCGAACATTTATTTTTGAAAACTTTGATTGAGACATTTTGTGCATATTGAATCTTTTGATGAATACTACGACAGGGGCGGATGATGAAGTCGAAATAGAAAAGGAAAACATATTAGTTTTAGCCAACAAACCTTTCTAGAATTTATAACTTTTTGGATAATGACAATATAAAAATTTTTAATGAATAAATCCTCACCTTATGTATTGCAGGTTCTGTAGATTCTATTACATCGTTCTCGGCTAATTTCAACACTTCATCAGGAGGTTTATAGTTTCTATAACCCGTAGGAGATGGCGTGCCTCCTTTTTGTGAAAAATTCCTATCAGATACGTTGAGTCTACTGTCAATATCTTCTAAAGTTTCGAACACATCATCGTCCATACTATCTCCGTCTGTAGCCATGGTAGAGACCTCTAAATAAATGTCTATACATAATAAAATTATATAACAGTCTATTATTATAAGGGTTATAGGGTTATAGTATTTATACAGGGTGTTCCACAACGAGTTAAAACTCTGTATATAGCAAAATACTTATAGTACAATCATCTACGTTTGGGTTATCGGATATTATCTTTTTAACTAAAATAGTTTCAAAGATGGCCGACTTCCGGTAGACTGTAACTGTATATTACTACATTTTTTAAATCTACATAAAATTTCATTATACTTTTGTCTAAAAACTTTTTTCGAAAAATACATACTTTTCGAGTTAATTTTTTTGTAAAAAATTTGACCGTTGCAAACCCTTATAAATTCTTTTTTTAACGAGGACAGCCTTAAATGCATGAAAATGGTTTCTGTTCGGTTGCTTTTAGCAAGGTTAGACGTATTTGAATCTATTTTGAAAAGTTTTTCATGGGTGTGTATGAAAAGTGTTCAAAGTTTAACTTCATATATATCAAATTTCTTACTTTTTTAAAATAGAACCACCCGATTTTTTTTATTTTAACGCCTTTCCTATACCTGAACCTTACCGTTATCCAGATATTGAATGTTTTCTGTAAATTTTTAGAGATGCAGGTGTGGTTTAAAGTTTTTTTACAGACCTTGACAAGATAAAGAAAAATACTTTTTTATTTTTTAGTACTTGTATCAACGGCTTAAAATAAAATTTAGACTACACCCGCATCTCCAAAAATTCACAGAAAACATTTAATATCTGGATAATGGTAAAGTTTAGGTATAGGAAAGGCATTAAAATAGAAATTTGATATTTATGGAGTTAAGATTTGAACACTTTTTATACATGAAAATTAAAATGAAAAATTTTCAAATACGTCTGACCTCGCTAAAATCAACCGAATAGAAACCATTTTCATATCTTTAAGGGTACAGATTTCAAAAATGTAGAACCGAAAAACGGTTCATCATTGAAAATATGTTAGTTAAAAAGATCGTAACCAAAAACACAAACGTAGAAATTTTCATTATTTTACTATAAGTATTTTGCCATATACAGATAGTTTTAACTCATCGTGGGACACCCTGTATACATTCCTGAAGCAATAATGATGTATTATCACAAAAAAATCATATTTAGACAAGTACCGTTAATTTAACCTTCCAAATAGCACCTTCTTAATATTGCTATTAAAATTTGCGTGCCTATTGAGAAATAAACAGTAACACCACGAAATATTTCGGAAATTGTACATTTATATCATGCAATTCCAGAAACGAACAATTATTCCTTGAAAAATCGATACAAGATGCAAAACGTTTTAAAAGTATTATAAAACACGCTTCAAGATATCTGCACATCAAGATAGTATGTGATGTTTTTAATATAACCAAACAAATAATAGTCCAGTAGTGTTAGATCTGGTGTGCGGGAAGATAAACCTATAGGTATCAATCTTTTCGTTTAGAAAAACCACACCACAAGGAACAATGGACATTATATATTTCATGTGAGAACAAGGTAATCATAACATTCATATCTAAAATATCCAATCAAAATGAATGAATTTCAAAAGTTATATTTATGTGTGTGTGAGAGAGTGAGTGAAACAGTTTACGAATAGAGCAAATAAGTGGATAAATTTCACAGTTTTCCATATAACCGTCCTATTTTTATTATAAAATTGTTCTAACAATAATATCTTATAGCAATTGACCATATTAGAAGGCACTGAATCACCTTAGTTGCCAACAAACAAATATTTTTCCCAATTCTTGTTTTTCATTAAAGATTCCGTTACAAATACCTTCGTTCTTTCGTTCTTGATACATAAATAAATATTTCTTCTTGGTTTTTACTCTTTTTACGGTTAATCAAGTATCTAGTTAGTGGCCACTGTAGATGCTACACGAACAGCAGAGAGCGGAGATACACTTTAGGCCAGGGAAACCCAAACTGGGCTCCGTAGAATAGTCATCAGAGTTCCGTATAAACAATCAACTAGCGATGCTGCATGTCCTCGATTATGAAGCATCCATAGATCTCAAAGTTCATTCAAATTAGAACAAACATTTGAATCAGTTTTTCTAATTGAGTTTTGAGTTGATGTTAGTCAGCATGACATCTTAACATTGCTCTCATCCGTCACATATAAATCTTATTATTGATTTGGTTGGTGTTTCGTTATCTTCAAAGTTTAGGAACCTCTGTTCTAGGAGACTACGCTGCTCTCGCACAACACTCTTCACCATTGCATGAAGTTGTCAGGTCAGTGTCCCACCAGAGCCGCACAACATCCTACACCTCCCGTGTTTAACCCATAGTTTGAATACAGCGAATAACCACCAACGGTCCAGCGCTACATCTAAGTTGTGCGTAGACTTCTTGTTGCCGAGCGACACGACTTACCTATCAGTTGTGTGGGTTGATATTTTACGATCATGACACAACAAAAATATGAACAGGAATTCAAGTGAAAATTAGTAGATGGTTTTTAGAAATATTCTTGCTTATATAATTATAAACTAGCGGTAAGCAAAGAAATAAACGCTATAAGCAAATTATTTGTATACCTATGTCTTGAATTGATGTGAGTGATTACTGAATTGAGCGTAAAAAAGACGTTTCTTTGGGGATCTAACTGGAATAGAGTCTAGAGAGCCTCGCACTTTATGTCTTCAATATTAACTCTATGTAATAGCCTCAGTTTCTGTTTGTGTTACCGTCCAATAATTTTGATGGACGACAACCAATCCTACCGATTGGTGTCAGCTTTAGAATTCCTTGATCGTTATCACGATGAATGACAGAACGCTTTGAAAATGGACATGGATTCAGTACGACAAGCCGAAAACAAAACACTGTTCTTATTTACTTAAAAAACCATAAAAATCTCAACCGAGCCGTCGTACGAGCCTGACTTGGTACTCAGCGAGTTTCACCTTTTTTTAGAACTGGAGAGGTGGTTAGGAGGACTGCGCACTCGGATTAACGAAGATCTTCAAAAAAAAGTCAATGTCCTTAATTCATTGTCGGCAAATTTTCTTGAAATGAGCATTAGAGAGCTTGCCTACGATAAATGTCTCAATATTCTTAGTGATTATGTTGAAAAGTAGCCTTATGCTCTTCGGAAGTTGAAATAAATAAAACGAGGCATATATATCCGCTTGAAAACAAAACAAAAATTTCTGTTGTCCAATTTCTTAGATATTCGTAAAAATCTATGTGAATGATAGTTCTCTAGACAGTTTCATAAATAATAAATAATGTTCACTCCCTGTATAAAGTTCAGTAAAAATCTAACAAATCGTCAGTCCACGTGGACTCTCATCTCCACTGTTTACCAATCAAAACATCGACAATTTCTTCGAAATATTCCTGTTAGACATTAGCGTCGTTTGGCGAGATTAATTGATTTAATAAATTTCTTTAAATAAATAGAAATATGGGCCCTCTTAAGACCATGGGCGAATAAAGACAATGAAATCGCACAGTGTAGTGAGTTAAATTTAATAATAAAGATTTAGATATACAAACACAGCAAGTTATTTTAAATATATTCGAATATTTAAAGAATGAAAATATTCTGCAATCTAATAACGTTCGGACGATTTTAACTACCATGATTATTTATTGGAAATAAAATGTTTTTTTTGTTTTGTTTAATTTGCAAAGAATTTATTTTCCTTTTTGGTTTTTGCTTTGAAGTTTCGTTTTCCAGAAAAAAACGAATGGAGTACAAAAAGTGCTCAGTTCACGTCTGGTACCCTGTTTAAACCAAACTCCCTTACAAGCACGTACATTTTACTCGTCTATCTACGTTTTATAATTTAATATTCATTTGTAGCAAGTTAACACGTTATAATAATGATTTTTTTCTAAGTTGTCCTTCGATTATCCTTGTGGATGTTCAATAATCATTTTTTAAATTTTTTAATTAGATAACTATTTGTGTCTTCTAAAGATTAATTGAAGAAATTTCCTATTATTTATTTCAGAAAGTAACTTTATTTTATTAATAACGTTTTTTTTTGTTTACAGATATTAAGATATTATAAATTTCTGATAAATTTTTCGTTCCTCATAAATTTACTGGCCCCGTATATTTTATACCTGTTACATTAGGATCAAATACATTTGGACTTACCAAAAATAAACACTATCACAGCGATGAATGTGCCTTAAAGCCACTAAGTTCATAAGTTCACTTTTTTTAATTGTTAAAATCACAGCGGTTTTGACATGAATGTAATTCTGATTTTTTAAATTAATATCTAATGTATTGTTTGTAGTTTCAGATTCTAGAACGACATATTGAAATATTTTAACGTTAAGGAAACGGGGCCATGTTGGTAACTAAACGACAAGGACACGAAGGAATACGCTCGGGAAATAACAGGATCAATGAGATACAGTAGCGTATCTGGAGAGTGAAAATTTAATTATATTATAATTCCATTAGGTATATATCCATTATTTTCAAAAAAGCAGATAAAAATATTATAGAATTCCGACTGCTAAAGTGATATACCGGGGTCAGTTTATAGAAGCGCTTATAATGCCCGACAAAAATGTGGATTTTACTAATTTCCGTATTCTTAGTGACTTTTAAGGTATACCGAACATGGGTTTGAAGCATTGTGCACTCATGTGCTCTATCGGGGATGCCCTATCTATGTTGTTTTAGTTAAACAGTACATAGATAGAAGGTGCTGATGACCTGGTACTTCTGGCCAGTAATGAATCTATGGGGGAACTTTCTAGTTCTAATATTAATAGAGAAAAAGTTATCGGAAATTCAAAAATTTTGTAGGTAGTTTAAACATTTCAGTAATTAATCAGTAATTATCAATTTTTAAACCAATCGATAAAGTAACAAGAATGATCTAATTCCACACCTACTACTTCAGTTTTAGGATAACCGTTAACGTTTTAATACTTTGTATAATGTCTTTGTCACATTTACTTTGCTTACAATCAATCAACATAAAGTATTTTGATTTTTTTGTCCGCTCTATCGCGCACTATCTAGGACATTCATACAGTAACTCAGCGGTCTTTTCATAAAATTTTTCCTCCCAAAATAAAGTTCTAAATCCGCCACTGTTTCTGGCAAGAGAAAAGAAAAACTTATTGTGCAGTTGATGGGAAGAGCCGGTGGAATGAGTTTGGAGGTGAATGTTCAAAAAACAAAGTACATGTTGATAACCAAGAGAAGGATGAAGATTGAAAGGGAGGATACCAAGCCCAAAGAATGAAAACATTCAAGTATTTGTGTGTGACAATAAGCTAGACAAATAATAGAAGCGTAGAAATGACGAAACTGTGATTAAACACAAAGTTGAAAATATACAGCACAGGAATTTGACCAGTCACTATATATGGAGCCGAAATAATGTGCCTGTCAGGGAAAGAAGAAAAGGATCTTCGAATATTGATGAGAAGGATATTGAGGAGGATACATAAGAAGGGTAATGAATCAAGAGATCAAGAATAAGGCGAAAGGGGATGAGATACACACAGTAATAAAATATCCAAAGGCTTAAACGGTTTGGACATATCGCACCTCCGTTTAAATACAGTCATAAGTCAAAAAATTAGAAAATCTCTTCTATTGTACCATTAGTTCTAGAAAATTTAATCTCAAATAATGCCATATTATTACAGTAAATCTGTCAGTTTTTGAATTATTATCTGAAAAATGGAAAACGCTTATGACTCGATAGTTTATTTTTTTAATTTGACACTATTTGAGTAGACGTGCAATATAAGAAGAGATCTGAAAAACATGAAGTGAAAGCTAAGAGGCCGATCTGAAGCTCGCTGGGAATAACAAATAATGCAGAATATTGCAGCAGTGGGGTTGAGAAACTGGAGACAAATCGTGGAGGATAGGAAGAAATGGATCGTGAAGAAAGCAAGCAAAAAACAGTAACATGTCGAAGAGTAAACAAGGAAAACTCAAATCGGAGTGACTCACAGCAAAAGGGCAGTTATCATCCGCGATCGATGAAAGAGAAAGTACCGATAATCTCGACTTGAAAAAATAAATATATCTACATGAAAATCTTGCAATTCCATTCATTGAACGTTGTTATGGCAGCCAGGAAAAAGAATTTTGTAATAATTGAAACAAAATATAAAGTGGCAAAGTTTTATTACAAAAAATATTACACAGTAACTAAAAAAATAATATGTATAAATTAAGAAAATCTCCTAAAATCTATTTTCATCTGGAATTGACATGTCCCATATACCTAAAAAAATAAGCTAAATTGAATAACCTTAACAATATACAAACAATCATTTATGAGTATACACCGTGGCGCGCGAAGGAATTTTAAGTGGCCCGAACAAGTGTGGTTTAAAAATTTAGCAGTTAGCAGTCAGTTCGCTACTTGTTGAACTGCAAAATCGTGATACGTTGAAAAACCTTTTTGCTAACAAACTGTCTTCCAAAGTAGAAAATTCTTCAGAAGATTTTGCAGATTTCTGGAAATTAGTACCAAAAGAAGAATTGCCAGCAATAACTGACCTAGCATTACAGTTTTTAAGTAGTTTTGGATCAACATATGTATGTGAAAAGGTTTTTTCAGATCTTAATTATGTAAAAAATAAATACCGCACATCCTTAACTGAGCAACATATTTGTGACTTGTTACTGTCAACGTCGGTTTTGTCGCCAAACATAAGTAAATTATTAATAGACAAACAATGCCAGAAATCACATTGATTGTATGAACAAGTTACCCTAGATTTAAGTTCAATTTTGTTTCTTTATTTAGATTTTAGAATAAGATACAATTTGTTCCTAATAAACAATAATTCAATTTTGTTTTCTTAATAATTAAGTTTTTATTGCGCTTATCCTGAGAGTAAGTGAAACAGGAAATGTAAGTGGCCCGTCGTTAACGACTGAGTCCACCGTTTGGTCCGACGCTTCAAAAGGTTGAGCAGCCTTAGTCTATACCATAAGATCCATGCCACGTAAATTACTATTACAGATTAATGTTTGGATCTCTTAGGGGAAAACCAGTGACTAACCTCCTAAATAAGTTTTTCAAACAATCCAAGGTCATGATCACTGCTTTTTTCAATTTTGTGTTCGTTCCAACGCGATCAATTGTAAACTCTGAATTTTACAAGGGGGTGCTGGAACGTGTTAGAAACGATGAGCGAAAAAGTGACCTAATGAATGGAACGACAGATTTCGTCTTCATCATGGCAATACGCCGTGCCGCAACTCTATTTTGAAGAGGGTACTTGCATGGTTTGAGAAAAAAATATTTAAGAGAGAAAAAATTATTGGAAATTCAAAAATTATGTAGGTAGTTTAAACATTTCAGTAAAGCCACGTGAATATATAATAATTTAAGAGCTTAGCCTACAAAAGGTTTATTGACTTTATTTATTATGTATAGAAAAATTGTATTATAACAGCACACGCTACATTGTCGGCAATGATAACCTCGTGATCATCAAGCAGACAACTGCTCAATGTTTTCATTAAACCCACGGCATCACAACTCAAAAACAATGAGAATCATTTTCTTATGTAGTTAAAAAAAGTTTTGCGATTTTCAATTACATATTTACATATTATTTTTACACTTTTAATTAAATATTTTACTTTCTGACATTATTTCATATCCAGAACTTATAAAATAAACAAAAAAAATCAATATTTTTAAAAAATGCAAATACCCTATCGCATGTTTTTGGCCGATAAAGCTGTTTCTATCTGTCCACGTCCACCTTACTCTCCAGATTTAGAACCAAGCACTATTTCTAACAATGAAAAAACCAAGAGATCGTATAAAAGCCATTTCTAAATTAAGCCAGTCATAGATTCAGCAGATAAAGAGAGGCAAAAAACTACCTTGAAATAGATTAATTCAAATTTTTTCACATTTTCCAAATAAAATGATTGACCGTATTTTTTCACCTCATCTCGTATAGTCTTTCCAAAATGTAGATAATCGATATTAGTTTTGTTCGTAATAACATTTTGGTTTCATTTAAATTTGAACAAGCCTCTCCTGTGACAATACTTACCCATAAATTATTTACCATATATCTGAGATAAATCTCATATCAATCAACTACATCAAAGTCTTCCTCCAAAACTAGTTATTCTATTGAATTTAATTATCATCCCTCTCCTTTGGGTCTAATAGAAACGGTAATTGGATTCGAAATAGTGCCATCATGACATATAATACCCGATATAATTGCAGTAGTAAAATGTCACATAATATTTCCATACATCTCAACAGTTTCAGTAATTTCAATGTTAACCAATTTTTAGAACTAATGAATTCATTTTATTTGGTCGAAAAAATATTACAGTCAAACCTAATGAAAATTAACATCTACTATTAAGAAAATGTTCAACTCAAATATGAATTAATCCAATAGTTGTTCAATAAAATTACCAATTTTAATTATTGAATTATTGAGCGCTCATCAAAAGCATGTGTTTCCATGTATTCTGAGATGCTCTTTCCAATGGAATAGAAATCAGAGAGCAAACTCTTAAATAAAAGTCTCAAATTAGGGAAAATGGTCAATCTCGTCAAAAAACGCAAACTAAAGTGGAAAGAGTACTCTTATCTGACGTCAATCGAAAGAGAGGGAAATTTTGCTGGAGAAATGTATATATTGCCATTAATTATGGCACGGGAAATTTTTTTTATCAAACATACTTATTTGGCATTCGAAAAGTGATTTGAAAACTCACTCTCGATGAAAAAAAACATGTCAAAAACCTATATTGACTGAACTATTATATTATTTCTATAAATACCTGGGTATGTATCGTCGGGAGGCTGATATTTATATCTATGTTTGGAGCATTCATCCAATTTTTTCTGCAATTCTTCAGGACTCAAATTCATACTGCCATAAAACTAAAAACAATCATGAAAACGTTTCGACTACTTTCAGTCTTTATAAAAATATGATATTGACACTAACAACTTGCTTATTTATATTAATCTACAAAAGAAGTGAAATTATATATCAAATGTTTTGTAAAAATTGTGAAGCTATCTACATAGGGCAGACATCTCAGTATTTAGAAAATAGACTAAAAGTTGATACGATAAAAAAAATTAAACTGCATTAACGAACCATTAAATATTAAAAAAACAAATTCAATTATAAAGATTCAAAAATGCTTTGAACGGAATCTAATACACAAAAAGAGAATTTTTTGAAATGTTCACATTCATAAGAACAAAAAAGCTATAAATAATAAATCATTCAAGTAAAATTACAAATCATTTTATTGATTACTGCTACATATTTTTGAAATGAAAAATAAATTTCTATTTTGCTTTTATTTTGATATTCATGATGTAGGTGATCTATTGATTAATATAAATAAGCAAATTGTCAGTGTCATATTTTGATAAAGACTGAAAGTAGTCGAAACGTTAAAATTTTTATCTATCTTTCAAAAATTATTTAGAAAAAAAATTTTATAACAAACTAAGACTTTGCTGATTAGTTAGAATAAAACCAATATATTGGGGCAATTTTAATCACAACATACGTATTCAAAGTGAACCGTAACTCCTTAATCTTTTACTATGTCTTACTTCGTTAAGATAACACCTAGGAGTTCATCTTCAAATTGACGTGAGTCAACTTCAAAATATATATTTAATACACATATTATAAACGAGTGCGGTGTTTTTGTTAACCTCCGATAGGCTATAAATAAAAGACAAGCTGATATATCACACTTGGCTGGAGCATCAATAATGGCAGACATGTTTACGTGGCTGTAGCACAACGCCGACTGACTGAGTGTCAACAATGGCGGAGAGTGTAGTGCGATATCTTTGCAGTCGCCTACAGTGCATGCCGCTTTCTTCTGACGCGTAGCGTTTGCACGGAACGATCGAAGGTTGAAAAAAATAACGGTCACCGTACATGGTTTGGATTTCTATTTACTTCTCCACATATATTGTAGTTTCCCTGATGTTGGGAAGAGCACTTCCCGAAAGCTCATTTTCCAAAATTTGCTGCAAGCTCCAATATATATACATATATAAAAAAAACTAACCAATGTTTGAGAGAGTACAAAAATTAGTAGAAGATTCAAATTTATTTAATACCCATCGAGTTAGATGATCAAATTTCCGAAAAAATTTAAATAACTAAAGATGTTCTACAAGGAGATACCCTAAGCTCTCTCTTCATCTCTGACTTAAATCTACTTTCAAAATCAGGAAATAACTTTGGATAACATTGAAAAAATTAATATGTTACTTTATTCTGATGATATGGTCTTATTTGCAGAGTCTCAAATAGAGCTCCAAAGAAACCTTAAAATTTTGGAGAAAAATTCACACTGGAAGTAAATCCCAGCAAAAGTAAAATAGTGATTTTCCGTAGTGTCGACAACCACAATTTCGTTATAAAGAAGCTTCTATTAACATTTCGAATACCTATGAATATTTGGGAACCATCTTCACATTCAACGGAATATTTTTAAACAACTGAAGACAGGAAAAGCGGGACTCTCTCAAGAAGTCACTCATAGCGGGTATATCATCTCTCAACTCAATAAAGACCCTATATTATAGCATACTAGCTACCATCATATATGCAAGCGGCATTGGATAATAATTCATCTGAACTATTAGCAACATTTTAACATAGGTTTTAAAAGGGATAAAGATCATGTGAATAATTTCCAGTAGTGGCTTAAATTAAAATGCAACTTAGGTATGTATCGTTATCTAGATGCGAAAAATGTAAATTTTTGGATATTTTTTTTGAATTTTTGCTCCTCATATATAAGTATTATTACTACCTTGATATGCTCAATTTGTAATAAACTGGTACTGGAAACACTTTTGCTTGATGTCAAATAAAGGGCTGTGAAGAAAAGGGGACAACCTTTCAAAAATAATTAGGTGCTATTGTTTCTAGAGCCAAAAGTGATTTGACTTTTCTTCGTGGACCTAAGTTTACCTTCTTTCTCTAAGGAGGATAAATTAATTAGCAAAACGCACTTCAGACAGACTGTGATTGTTGATTTAGTGGAAGTGAGATCAGTATGATAATATAATTGTAATAAGTGCTTACATCTCTACATTGTGCACATGAAAATCCTTTTAATAATTTTCTAGCATGTCCCCGGACAACTGGTTCTACAGTTGCTAAAACTTTGATTTTTCTAAAAAAAAATAAATATAAATTGAGAATCAGTTTCTACATCATATACTTAAACACATGTGGCATGTTAAGAAAATAATGAGAATTATTAAATAAACAGATTTGAAGAGTTTGATAGAGAGAAAATTTGTATTTTTTGTTAATCTAGTTTTATGCTTCTAGTGTACAATGATAAAAATGTAGAAAAAGCGAAATTAATGTTCAAAGAACTCCACCTACAATTTCTATATATTTTATGCATAGCAATGTGTAAAGATAAAACACAGATCTATGGTAAGCAATTATTGGCTTGTACTTGGTGGTAATTTTCACAATTCTTTGTTTATTTGTGAGTTCTCAGCTAAATACTCTAAATCTTTTTTCCTATTTACAAAAACAAGGAAAAAAGCCTTGAAGGGTCATCGTTTTACAAGCATAGATGACATTAAATCCTGACAGTTATGCCAAATTCAAGTTTGAGAAGTGTTTGGATAATTAAAAATGTTGATACACGTGCACAATATCTAATGAGAATTAATTTGAAGAAAACTACCTTAATGTAGATCTATAAATATCACAGATCTGCAACAAAAATGCTATGAAGATGTTTATAACTCATTTCTATGTATTTAGGTGTTCTAGAAACTAAAAAATACTAAGAAAATGATGATGATTAATGTATTAATTAAACAAAAAATCATAAGAATAAAATTTTAAAAAAGGCTAATAAGGCAAAATGGGATTCAATTAGAGGTGTTCAAAATGTTCTCCGTTTTCACAAAAAAAAATCATGAGAGTTATATGGAATTCCAAAAATGACTCAAGATATTGGATTTTTATTTTTTTTTCAACAAACTATATAAATAAATCAATATTTACTCTTTTGGTGATGATTTAGTCTCTAGGCTATTATCAAACAAAAGTGCCTTTGAAAATTCATCTACTTCCAACTTAGAACTAATTTTATCTTCTTTATGCTGTTGAGTATCATCCTTATTTGGAGTATCTTCATTTACAAAATTTAATAATTGTGTTATTCCTATTTTAGTTGCATCATCATCTATGCTAGATTTTTTGCCAGTTTCATTACTTTTGATCGAATGTATCTTAGACTTTTTTTCACTGAAAGAAAAGCTATGGGTAAATTAATATTCCACAGATTCCTACTTCATACATTCAAAGATTAATTTATTCTTTTAAAAAACTTCTTAAACATATAGATTTTTGTGAAAATATCTGCATTACATAACAAATAATAAATAAACATACCATACTGTATCCCTTTTATATAAATCAGTAAATAATTGAGTAAGAGTACTGTTGTTCTTTTTCTTAAATTTTTTGAGATTTGCAGTTTTTCTAGTATTTGACATTTTTTTTACTTCAGGTGTACAATCTACTATAACAGAATTGTCATCTAGAGATTTTAATACATTTTTTCTAATTATTTCACATTTAGGTTTTTTTTTTATTTTTATCTTTTTTCTTTTTGAAATAAGTGTGGGACTACTATCAATTTTCTCAACAACTTCATCTGATACTGATATATCTATCACAGAAATATCTGAGCACTCAGTCTTTAAGGATTCATTTCTGAAGATATCAGGACTTTCCAATTCCAAGCGTCCTGAAGCTATTTCAGTTCTACATGCATATGAATTAGAGTAATTCTCTAATTCTGGACAATTTTTTTGATCAATAAACCTGAAAATGTATTACGCTTTAAATTAATAATATCCATTAGATTCTTAATTACATACTTACGAACTGGAAACTTTTTCCTTTAAGGTATCTTTATATTTTAATCTATTATTTAACTCTGAAATTTCTAGTTCCAAAACTTGATAAACATCTAAAAAATCCAAAAAACATGAATATCACAAAAATATAATTGCCGGTAACCACATACTTCTTAGCTCTAACTGCAATGCTGTTATCAACATTGAAGTGATTTTTAGTTCTTTTCTTTCCGTTTTATATGATTCAAAAATGTTATTATTGAAAAGGTTAGTCCATAGTGTGTGTGCTTGAATTTCCATTATTTACGATGTTATCCAAAAGACATTCCAAACATCAAAAATGATTGCTCTACTTCTAGAAATTAATCAACTTTTTTAAAATGACAAATAAGTATTTCAACGATGTCACTCTTATTCTTCTCTTTTTGTTTTTTCTTGACATGGATGACATAGATGCACCAAATCCTAACATATATGTAATACATATATTGTATATATAATACCTTAACAAAATTAATACTAATGTGATTTGAATGTTATGATGTGGATAAATTGATATCCGTATTAAGGAAAATGTTCCTTTTCATATCAATTTTTCAGAACGCTTAAGTAAGCTACTAGTGAAAAACTAGTAAAAGTGATATGGCATCAATGGGAAACAGGCCTTAGTTTTGTTGTCGGGTCTGATTTCGAATCAGCTTAGGGAGCGATCACATGCGCATCTGTACGCAGGTCGATGACCGGCAATTTTTAAAGTGTGCTAGCGATCGCTAGCTAAACTTATTTGAAAAAAAAAGGAACAAATATTATGATTGTTTGTAAAAGAGCCTAAACTATAATAGAAAAGTTTCTTCGGTTACGCATGTTTTGGGGAACTTGAAACCGTATAATTTTATGTAATAGATCTAGTTATCAAAGCATTCTCTAAGTGTCTATTAGAGGTAACGTGAGGAGCTCAAAATCAAATTTATGTTACCAATATTGCTAAACATACAATAACATTAAGTGTACGTTTGTTCCAAAAATATCAACTGAAATGTTAAATATATAATTAATTTTAAATTTCAATTAAATGTTCTTGATTTTAGGTCTCTTCTGTTTTAAAATTAGTTTTTTTAATAATGTTTGAAGATAGCTAAAATCAAGAACATTTAGATGCATTAATATAATTATCAAAAGGTCTAAGAAATAAGAAATTAATTTTAACTACCTATAAGTTGGAGACAATCATACAGCGCTGTTGTCAGATGATCTCAATTTTCACAGATTGGCTGTTTAAGCACATTTATTAGTATGTTTCATTGAGTTTGAAAATTATCCAGTAGATGGCTTAATAAAAGAATCAATATAAAATTTTTAGTTTCATAATGACGTTATTATTTTAGATAAAGTTTTGTTTAATATAACTAAAAATAGAAATATTTCAAAAATTTCGTGAATTAAATGTGATTTATCTATTATTATGAAAATAATGTTGGAAATGAAGTTAAATACTCTTATATCAGTTACAATATAACCTATTTGTTTTCGTTAATCATTAAAAATTTGGAGGAATACTCCTACGCTATATCCCAAAACGCTAAAATAAAAGTGCAAATATGCCGGAACAGAGTAACGATTATAGGGTTGTTGTTTTCGGTGCCGGTGGGGTGGGCAAGAGTTCGTTGGTTTTAAGATTTGTGAAGGGAACATTTCGTGAGAGCTACATTCCTACTATTGAAGACACATATCGACAAGTAAGAAGGCACCTTGGAGGCTTATTTTACGTTAACTCATTTTGTTATCAGTTCTGTTTATACTGTTTGCTACCTACTTGATGTATTTTATTTATTTTTGGCTTGATGTTTCTAATTTGGTAAGTAATTTTTATTTATTTATTTTGGCATTATTTTCTTTATAGGCATATAACTTCTTGCAAGTGGATATTTAATATAGAGTTTTTCATTTGATCATTGTTGAAATATTTATACTAGTAAACATATTAAAAATATTTAGTATATGATTGATAAACATTTAAGAATTATTTATGTAACAATCATCAATTGTTCTTTAATGAAGAACTTTTCCTTTTTGGTTCTTGACAAATAATTTTTATGGTTTCTTTTTATATTATGTTATCAAAGTAAATATATTACTTAACAGGTATCATTTAAAAATTGCATACACACTTTAGTAAATGATTTGAATATTTCTTTCTAGGTACATTTAATAGGATTTTTTTCATATTACCCTCGTGAGCTATACAAAACTACACAAAATAAATAATTTTTTGACGGTAGGAAAATTATGCTCAACTTTTTAAATATGCAAGGAGTAGATAGATGTAATTTTTTTTGTAGAATTAGTCCTTCGTGAATTGTCAAACGATCATAAAACATGCTTTTTATCTATGTATGCTTTTTGTACTTAATAATTTCCTCACTTTTTTGTTTTTGATTTTATTTTCTATGCGTTTTAAATTATTTCAGTCTATTGTGATTCACAAAAAATTTGCAGGTTATAAGTTGCAACAAGAATATATGCACGCTCCAAATAACAGATACTACTGGCTCCCATCAGTTTCCAGCCATGCAGAGACTTTCAATTAGTAAAGGGCATGCATTTATACTTGTCTACTCAGTATGCAGTCGTCAAAGTTTAGAAGAATTGCGGCCCATTTTTGATGTAATCAGGGAATTGAAAGGACCTGATTTGAGTCAAATTCCAATTATGTTGACTGGTAATAAATGCGATGAGAGTGCTGAATTAAGAGAGGTATTTTAATTGAATTTAGTCATATTTTTAAACTAATTGTGATGATATGCAATACAGTTTAGAGAATTTGGAATAATAAAGTAAAAATGCTAGTTCCGATGGAATGAACTATATTTGTAGAATAAGCAATTTAACTTCTATGTTTGATTGCAGTATTTTAGGTAATTAATAAAGATAAGTAAGAGTTTAGAATTCAATGATTTAAGCAGAGTTGAATCTAAGACCAATACACATTAACAAAAAAATTACATAATGTTTAATGTAACCACAACAAATATTGTACAAATATACATATATATATATATATATATATATATATATATATATATATATATATATATATCAAATCTCCTTCGAAAATATATTTTAAAACATACTACGAACTGTTTACTGTTTTTGTTTATATAAAGGAAATTGAAGTTTACTTGGAATGATATATTTATGCTAGAAATATTATACGCATTATCTTCATTTGAATTGGATTTAATGTTTACTACATTTAACTTGACCATTTGGTTTTTTCTGTCCAATTTGACAGTATTAAACTTGGAGGATTAAAGCAAATTTGTTATAATAGGAATTGATATTTAAAATATTGCAGTTGGAGAATGAATTATTATTTGCAGAAGATATTGAAGATATCATGAATTAAGATTCTGCCAGTTTTCTTCATTTTTATTGATATATTCCAATTTATTCACAATTTAATTCACGCAATGTTTTAATTTGAACTGAAATTCTAATACACTATTAAAACCTGGATATTGACTACTAACTATCCACAACTTGTAAACTAAACAAAGGAGACTCTTTGTGTATTACCGAAAAGTTAAAGTGTCAGACTGACTTGGAAATTTGATACTAAGTATGTTGCCATTGATATTTCAGGTTTAACAATTTCCAAAAAATAAATGGTGCATACAAATAGAATGATATTCTACTCAACAGCTTTAACCTTCTGTTAGAGGAGAGAAACTCCAGAGTAAAAATGATTAAAAATAGTTTTAATGCTTAAACTACTACTGTTGTGTTTTTCACAAATTTGATACATTTCAATTTAAATATTATTCCTTTTCATTGGTCGATTTTATTTGAGGTTATGGTTTATTTTCTTAGGTGAGTACATCTGAAGGACAAGCACAAGCAACCGAATGGGGAGTCAGTTTTATGGAGACTTCAGCCAAGACTAATCATAATGTGAAACAGTTATTCCAGGAACTCCTTAATCTGGAAAAATCTCGTAACGTCAGTCTCCAAATAGGAGGCAAAACCAACAGCAGGGTTGCCAAAGATAAGTGCGATCTTATGTAAAAGATCTAACCATATTTTAAGATGATTTCTATCAAGTCTTACCGATGATCTTTCATTCTATGAATTATTTCTTAGCATTGCAATACACTGTTTAAGGAAGAAGTTTTTTTATTAGTCTACAGTCATTGCTCGTGTATTTATTCCCAAAAATATACGAGCTGGTAACAGATTTTTTAACAAGATTTAGATTTTGATCTATTTTTGAAATGATTTTTTCAAAAATAATGACCATATTTCTATTACTAATAAATTTCAATCGATACAAAAATTTTCAAATAATAGAAGCGATCATCATCAAAAACATCCTTAAATTTGTTGATTTGCATATTTCTCTCTAGAATTTGTACAAGAAAAAACTGTCCTTGAACAATGTTTCGCAATCTATAAGCAATAAATTGATAAATATTATTTGTTAATTGTGGTTTTAGTTTTCGAAAATTGATACAGTACTAGCGAAATACACTCTCACGTTTACCAAGGTATCACTAATCGTTTAAAATAAAATCTTTTTCAATACCATGTCATAAAACATCGAAAAATAATAATTTAAACATTTTGATTATTATATTCTCTTGTTTTCCAGATGTTATTCTAAATAATCTGTAATTAATACTAAACATTGACTATTGCTTTTACTTATCACTTTCAAACTACTTTATAGATTTTTAAAAAATGCATGTTGTCTATAATACATAGTTCAGTGGATTTTTCAGGGAAATTTAAGGCAAGCAAACTTGCAACTTTTTGTTCACAGTTGAAAGTGGAAATGACCTGGTTAGTGACGATAAACCATCTTCCAGAATCTTCTTTTCAGATTAGATAACATCTTATACTGATAAGGCACAATTTCAATCAAAAAGTATTTTAATTGCTAGACAAAAGCGCCATATCTAATATTTTTTAGAGAAATTTAATTTATTTTATCAAAATAAACCAAGAAAAGTTGTTTTTCCTTTCTGAAAACAACCAGTTTCTAACAGAAGAGTTTTTTTACAAAACGATTTATTGATTTAGGTAAACGACTAAGTGCTTGTTGGCTTATTATTATTTTTTATCTTATAAAAAATGAAAAGTGCCCATCCGCGGACAATATTATTAGCTAAAGCACTGTGTATATCTTATAAGTATATCGCCCTGTACATAACCTAGATACTAGTGAACTAGCTTGGTTATGATTGGTCGAGATAATCGATTTTCTGTTTTCAATTTATCTCATTAACTTTTAGATCATTTTTGTATATGTTACATCATCGGAAAATATTTTCATCAATTGCACGTCACCAATACATGTTAAACATTTCATATCCCTTTAGTACAATATTTAAATAGAAAGAAGCTTCTTTTCAAATAATTTTTTTATCGGGATCTATATCTGCTGATTTTCATAATTTTTTTTAACACACTTTTTTGTATCAGGCTGTATGGAATATATTTAAATACCTTCTAATTTACCTATTGGGTTTTTTACATTTGCTTAATTTAATGCTACAATTATATTCATTCAATTTTCGTAAATTTCATTTTAAATTATTGAACTTATCAAAGTTCTGAATTTCATTAAAAATTTACATTTATATAATCATTTTTCATTCAACATTTCGATTATATTTATTATAATTATTTCATGGATTAGAGGTAAGGTTCTGCCTTCTAACATCGAGAAAACAAAAATATATGATTTACTTCTAACTCTTAAAACAACATATTTTCATATAATTTAATGGTTTTTCAATATATCAATGGACAAATTTTGAAAAATAACACTTTACTTAAATATACACTGAAAGATATAAAATGAAACCAAAACTTGTGTCTAGATTTGGGGTATCATATACACCACGACCCATAGGATCTATAGGGTCCCTTTTTCTTGCTACGATACTGGGGAATCCAGTGCTTACAGCTGATAAATTAATACCAGTCCTTTCAAAAAGTCTAGAATGTGAGCTGGATTCAATTGCTAGAAAACTTCAAGCACTCCCAGGTGTAGTGCACACTTTGAGAAAATGTTGATAGCGGTTTCGTCCCGATAGGACACTTGTTAATAATTGGAGACTCAGGTTGATACATTTTCTGGTTATAATTTTCCAGAAGAATTTTTGCCAGTCTACACTCCAAGGGCCAATTAAAAGATGGGAAATTCCATGTATTACTCTTCCAAATATGAATAATGAGAAAGTTATAGAACAGAAAAAAATTTTTTGTTAGAAATAATGTCGCAAAGAATATAAGATGTAAGCATGGAGGACACGCGAAGCTTGTGGATGTTAACTGATTGTTATAGCATTTTAAAGTTAGGTTAGGTTACCGATACCGGGTTAATAAAATTTCACCCCTAGTACTTCAATTTATATTTAGGAGCTTCTTTTTGTTTAAAAAAGTCATAACATTTCCTCTAAACATCATCCATGTCACAACTAGCATATCAGTAGCTGTAGATTTACAAATAAAAATATACCACATAGTGCTAGAGTAAAAGAACTACATACATAGTTGTTACTATTAAGACGTGGATTTAACTAAGCATTTCGATGATTGTTTCTAATATATAAATGTATTTGTATCTATTAGGACAGAGTCTTTCTAACAGAAGGTATCTTCTTTAAAAAAAAACTACTTAAAACAAAGCAATAAATTGATATCCTCTTTAGGATAGTCACCAGGAATAGTAACATAAATAACATTTTTTTACTTCAACTTTTAACATGTATTTTGTTTTAAATCATTTTATTTAGATGTTCCATTTTGGACTAAAACTGACTTTTTGCACAAAATCTTCAAAATTTATTTTAACAATAAAGGAGATAAAAATATTAAAAGCAGAACCTTCGTTAGAAATAAACTGTAATTGTTGAAAAAAAAAACATTTTGTTATGAATTGGTATAGAGGACCACCTGTTAATTGTTTATATTAATAGTTGTTGTTTTACGAAAAGTTAATCTCTAACAAATCAACGAAATTTATACGTCAATTTGCTATTTTTTTTACACTAAATTGCTATATTTTTTATTTTAAACATGAACATGTAAAATTTCAGTTGAAAGTTACTGTTAAAAAAAGTGACCTGACAGAATTTCCCATTCAATTCAATTCAACATGAACATGTAAAATTTCAGTTGAAAGTTACTGTTAAAAAAAGTGACCTGACAGAATTTCCCATTCAATTCTGAGGGATCATTTATTTTGATTTTATTATAAAAATATATGTGTAAGGAAAAATGAATATCGCGTAAAACAAAATAGATTGATCGAAAAGAATGGGAAGATCTTGGAAAAGTCTCCCTTTATATTCCACGCCACATTAAGCTTATATTTTTCTAAAAAAATTGTTACTCCTCACGTGAAATCAATAGGTTTGTTCTTGGTAGTTGTACTGGCAGAACTAGTTCGGGAAGTGTTCACTAAAACGTTCTTTGTAGCAGAACCAGCGCTAGTGTCGCTGTTCTTAGTAGCAGTGCAATAGAACTAGTTCACCCAGTTCACTGTACTGATTGCACAGGGTCTAGAGTCAGTTCAGCCAGTGCAGCGCAAGACAGAATAATAAGTGTAATTTGGAAACGGACGAATAAAATCTAAATCGTTTTCCATTATTGTTAATAATACAAGAGAGGAACTGCATCAGATAACCTCAATTACATTAATCAACAAATGCTCCATTGCTCTCTGCACTATATTGTTGATTGTATCCGATCGAAATAATTCTATACACTCATGAACTTGCCTGCACTGGTCCAGTTCAGTACAGTTCCAATGCAGCTACCAAGAACAAACCTAATAATTTGTTTATAGAGTTCGGTTATTCCACATTGTCTTTTGTTCTTCTTCTTCTCTTAAATTCAGTTGTATTTGGAATTTTACAGCAACTCTCCATTCTTTTCTATTATCCTTTAATTCTTTCTGGCTTTTACTCTTATATCCTCTGATCAGATTCCACTTCTTTCCATCTTTATTAAGTTCGTTTGTTTATTCTTGTATTTAGTGGTATCGAATCAGTTATTTTTTATGTTTTATGAAATTTAACATTCTTTTTAGTATCCTGTAAATTTTCTGGTTCATAAGTTATATTATTTCGTCTTATTGTGTATACATCTATGCTGCTTAAGTTTTTTAATTGCGCCTTTAAAATTCTAATCTCTGTTTCTCTTAATATTGTTTCTGTTTCATTATCTTAGTCCCCTTTACATCTAAGTTTATTTGTGCTTTAGCTTTTTCATAGACTAAATTAACCTAATATAGGATGTTAATACCCAATCAGAGTGCATATACACCAACAGAAAATATAAGTGTAAATATAAGAATCAGACAAGGAGACTTACTCAATCCTACTTAGGCTACTATATTCCTTTAACTTCTTCATTTAACCGGCGCTATGGTCATTTTAGAACCATGATTTTCTCAACAATCGACTGCTAATCCTTTCTGTTCTGTTGGTGCCTCCAACGTCGAACCCCTAGCTATATCACATCCACCTCAACGTCCTCCAACCGGCGAAAGCGTGGTCTTCCTCTCAGTCGCCGTCCTCCTGATCTATCTATTATAAAAATTGAAAGAGATACATTAGTTGAAAGTTTGGCTGAAGAAAATTTTAATTAATATGACATTGAAGTACTTGATATCTACTACAAAATAAATTCTTTTTCAAAAAAGTTTCTAGCTTGAGAATTAAGTGAGTTGTCGAAAAACCAACTACAACCAACCAATTCTCAATTCAATATAAATACACTTTTGAATAATTTTGAATTATAAAAGAATCGTCGAGATTATTTTTCATATGATTAGGGGATGATTTGGAGGGGTTGGATGAACCTGATTTATTTATTTATACAATGTATCCATCTTGATACATTGTAACGAAAATTTATCGAAATTCAATTTGTGCTTTTTTTGAAACATCTGTGAAAATGTCCGAAAGTGAAAATGATATCAAGAATTTAACTCCAGTAAAATCAGCAAAAGTATACGAAAAACTTCACTTCCAATTTATGGACTGAAAGCTTTTCACAAAATAATTGTAATAATTGTTTATTTTGATGACTTATCTAAATATTGAAACTCCAAGTTATTGGAGACATTATTCAATTTCATCAACTAGACTATCTATCAAATATCCTAAACTACATGCCTTACTTGAAGAAAAATCTGAATGATATGAGCTAAAACGAGTCTCGGAAGTTAAATATTTATATTTCAAAATAAGTAAATTAGCTGAGAAGATTGGCAGTGTAGACTCTCCTCTTAGTACGAGGGTTGTTAGTCAAGTTTCAAGATAGACAAATAAAAATATTCATAATTGGATATGTCTTTATCATTTTTCAAAATATTCTGGAACCGCACTTTGCCTACAACTGACCTAAACAATGGGGAGAACGTTGGACTTTGTCTTCCAGCGAAAACTCTCTGACATTGAATAGGCAGTATTCTACTAATATGATCATCCATGTCAGGTAGAAAAAGAAGCTTTTTCATGACATCTACTTTATTTTAAAGTGTTCAAAACCTTCTACAATTCCTTGTATTACCAAGTTTTTTCTGCTTATAGCTTAATCTAGTATTTCCATCTTGTTTTGTATAGCTTTTGTTGTCTTTATTCTATCATCTAAGTAGTGGGTTAGTTCTTATTTCCTCTATAAATGTTTTCGTTATCTCTGTCTTCTTTAATCAAACTTCCAAGTGCAGTTCAAGTATGGAAGATTTACTTAATTTGATTCTTATCCACTCAAACTTACCAGTCTACTTTATCTTTCAATCGTTCCTGAAGCCGTCCCTGTTTTACTTCCAGTTTCTTCTTATATCGTTATTTTATGAGGCGTGATTAATTATTTTGATTTTTTACTATAAAAACTCATACAGTAATTTCAAAGGTTATTGCTATAACTTTTATTTTATTGTTGATTTGCTAGAGGTTACTTTAGTAGAGAGATGCTTAGTACTATCCGAGAAAAATTTTTAGTATGGGTGCTACTCCAAAAAAAAAAATTAACTTAAAATTGTTCGTGTTAACAAAAAAAAATATTTGTTATTATTCACGCTTATAGTGTTCACTATATGAACTGCAATTATTGTGATGACTTTATATATTGTATTTATGCAACGAAATACGTTAAAATAAATTTATTATTGATGACGGAAAAATATTTTATAATGAACTTGCAGCATAATGATGAGGTATTAAAAACAAAAATTCATTTATTCTGACTGGAAAAACGTTGCATGTAGCGGAAGTTCGATTTTACAGGAGAGTGAATGATGTCCAAAACGCAATAAAACGGCAACTGTTAAAGAGCAACATACAACGTTTTTCCACTAAATAAAACTCACTCAGTTGCAAAAACATACTTCTTTGGTTTACCTATTCATTGGTATGGTCATTCACATTTTGGTGTTCAACAACAGAAAAATGAAAGACATGGGATATTGGAGGTGCGGTAAGAATGAAATTAAAGCGGTTGAACCAATTTTATTGACAGAAAATAAACAAATTCTTACACTAACAATGACAATTACAGAAACATTTACAATGAACACAAATTTAGTGTAACTGAAGAAAACAACTGGTGCTACACTCAGCTTACTCCATAATACCACCAAACTTATGAAAAGAGTTTCATAAAACGCCCTATAGTCAGGATCTGTGAGATACTGAGCCATATCCATAAAGTCTTTCTTCTTCTCTTTTGGTATAGGCAGGAGTGCTGATAGAAGAGTTTCATAAAATGCCCTATACCGAGCCATATCAATAAAGTTTTTCTTCTTCTCTTTTGGTATAGGCAGGAGTGCTGATAGAAGAGTTTCATAAATCGCCCTATGGTCAGGATCTGTGAGATACCGAGCCATATCCATAAAGTTTTTCTTCTTCTCTTTCGGTATAGGAAGGAGTGCTGATGGAAGAATTTCATAAAACGTCCTATGGTCAGGATCTGTGAGATACCGAGCCATATCCTTAAGGTTTTTCTTCTTCTCTTTTGGTATAGGCAGGAGTGCTGATAGAAGAATTTCATAAAACGCCCTATGGTCAGGATCTGTGAGATACCGAGCCATATCCATAAGGTTTTTCTTCTTCTCTTTCGGTATAGGCAGGTGTGCTGCATAGAGGTTGGGAAGATTCTTGACGTCACTTGGATTAAACCGGGTCGGAAACAACTGTTCTGAAATCCAAGGGCGCAATATATTGTGTCTCTCTCATATACGGTGAAATTGAGTCAAAAACTTTGTGAGATCACATGTTAACATTCAAAATCCATAAAGCGAAATTCATATGTGAATATAAAACTTACAAACTTGATTTATATTTATTATTAATTTAACTCGATATGAGATTTTCTCTCAAGTAAATACAGTTTACATCTAGAGCGGTGTTGTAAGATTCTAATTTACTTTGTTTGATGAATGATGACGATGTTTTATGGATGGAAGCAAACGACGTAGACACTAAAGATGTTCCCGATGTTCAAATTCAGAACCATAATGAAGTGCCTGACTTAACGGTCATAGCTAATATAAGATACTGGTTCCAAAGCCTATGGACACTAGAAGATTAAGTTTTGTATCTTTAATTAACATAATTAGTTATTTATTACTTCCTCACTAGTCATTTGTTCTTTCCGATATCTAAAATATTTGAATTTTTATTGATTTTATTAAAGATTATAAAATAAAAGTGATAAAAAATAAAAATAACTTTTTTTATTATTTTTAAATATATATATGTATATAAATAATTTCGAAAAATGTGTGATGTCAAGGGCTCTGAAAATGTGATAACCTGTGATAAGGACGAATGAAGGGGTTAAAATGTCCTAAAATTCGTGTGACGTAATTTATGGACGACCCCTGGAAATAAAAAAATTGAATAAAGACTTAGTATTGAAATAAGAACCAGATATAAAATTTCGAAAAAAATAATTGAAAATGAACAGTTTAAGTGAATTAACACACACATTAACAAAATGGCGGTCACGGATTTTTTCGGATCTTTACGAATTTTTTTTAAGAAACGTTCAGAAATTATGTATCTAAAGGCCGTTTGACATGATGCTGCAATACAACGTGCAATGCAATGCAAGACGCAATATTTCTATAAAACTAGTCGATAGACTAGTCTATATATCGTGAATTTATTTTCAAATTATTTGTTATTGGGCGTTCAAATCTCAGATAATTTTAACTCATTTAAGTGTAACTAATTCAATATAACGTCCCGTTTAATTTTATTCGAAATAGAAGATTAACCCCTCCCTGACCAATTCAGTACCAACTTTTTTTGTTTTACGGAAATAACTTGAATTCAACTGATTTATTTTTATTTCACTTTTGTATTAACAAGTGAATGTTAGGTTAGAATCCAATGAGTTGAATGAATGTGTCAAAATGTCATTCCATTTTACTCATTATATCAAACAGGTGGCTGTTAAAATTAGCTCAATTTGAATTAAATCAGATCCTTTGTAAAAGGAAAGTTATTATAATCTCAATTTATTCTTCAACTGACTTTGGGATATATAAAACTCAAAAATTCTTTTATTTCATCTGCAAAACCATCTCATCATCAAGTTGACCACGATGCAACTGTTTTGAAACAAAGGCTGCAAACCAGTTGATCTTGCAACAGTTTTGCAATCAAAATCACATGGATACGACTCGTAATCAGTATTAAATCAGTTGATGTAGTACTGAAACGTATTTTTTCAATGTATTCAGATTCTGATGAGGAAGACGCCATGGATTATTATGCAGACGACGCAGGGTACAGAGAGAACATTGGATCCATCCATACCTAAGTCGAAATGTAAACTAGACTGTTCGTAGCAGCACAAGAACAGTCTCAGACAGATAGAACGTTGTTTTACCACTTCCAAAAATTTGAGGTTTAGTTCTTGATCACTAATATAAAAAAAAATGTGATAATCAAATGAAACAACATCTGCAACGCAACTGCGACCGCTGAATCATGGTCACGTACAACCGATTGCAAATCAACTGGGTTGCAACGTTTATTTAAAAACAGTTGTATCGTGGAGGGTCTTAGTCTTTAGTTTCATTTAACAATTTGGAAAAAATCGTGGCCTAAATTGTTTTATAGATGTCGTATGGCTTAGCATTTCGTTCTATATTTAGTTCTACCAAGCTACATAAACCTGGTATTCCAGTGAAAGTAATTTTGAATATATGAATTGTCGGTATTCAAACTCCATTCCTCGTTTTGCTTTTTTTGTTAGTAATTTGCGAGCTAAGTGTTGTTCTATTGTACTTGACACTTTAGAATCACTATTTGAACACTGTAGATCGTTGTAAAATCACTTGAAGTACTAGCACATTCTTCACTTTCACTATGATTTTCCACAAGTAATTGATCCGTGTCAACTTCATTCGACGAAATATTTTTACGCATAAAATTAGTTAATAATAATATAATATTTGCTGAATATAAAACAATAATAAAATTTTTTATTTAAAAAAAAGTGCATAAAATGTCTAATTATTTATACACCAAATTTCTCATCAAATTCATTATAAAATTCTCGATAAAGTGTATTTTTCCGTCACCCTTTTAGGTATGTAAGAAATGCAAAACGGTAGCGAAAAAATGTACTCAAAATGACTTAAATATTTCAAAATTCTCTGCTCATAGAAGCTCTAATGAAATATTTCAACTGCTTATTTACGTAGTCCTTCGAAGAGTATTTTAAGAATTGTCAACAAATCGATAATATTGGTTGAAGATAGAATAAAATTGTTCTCACTAAACGCTTTCATATAGACATTTAAATATTTGTTTAGATGTTTAGGAAAGACAGAACCTAATTTGGAAATTTTGGAATCGAACATAAGTTACACTAACAGTTGTTGCTTTCCAATTACACAGTTTGAGCACCCAATCGAGCGCTTTCGTTCACTCTCTCTCTCTTCAAACACCAGATAAATGGTCGCATTCAGCGGATGAAACCGTTCAACAACTGTGGGACGAGGAAAATGACTTAGAGCTCCATGAATGAATGTCTATTTTTATATACATATAAATGTGGGTGAGTGAGGAAGACAACTTGTAATTCTTTGAAAAGAAACAATTTAAATTAAAACAAAACGGCTTGACAGCAAACTATGGTGGGTAGAGAGAAGAAGAACAGTCTGTGTATATGAAAAACTGTGAGACTTAAAGAGTTGAAGGATGGCACCTCATTCATCATCATCATCATCAAACAGCCAGTCATCTCTACTGCTAGACATAGGCCTCTCAATTTTTACCACTGCGTACGGTCCTCAACAACTGTTATCCAACTGGAACCATCCCCTTAATACCGTCAGACCAGCGTGACCTGAAGACATGGCCCGCCCAGTTACTTTTGAAGCCAGTTATTCTTGCTACCGCATCTGTTAAACCTGTCTTCTTGTGTACAGATTTATCACTCTGTCCCTTGGAGATAAATCTAGTATCGCTCGTTCCATTCTTTGCTGCATTACCTAGATTTTGTTTATAGTAGCGTTTGTTCAGGTAAGAGTTTCAGGACCGGTAAAATACATTGTTCGAACATCTTTCTCTTCAAACAAACAGGGATTTAAGATCATGATTACACTTACCAAAAGCAACTCATGTTAAAACTATCCATCTGCTTATTTCACTGAGATCTGGGTATCTCTGCCATTGCGGATTTCGTGTTCCAAGTAGGAGCTTACTTATCGAAGCATACAAGTAAATCTTGTGGGAAACGTCAAATATTATTTACGCCCTGGTCAACTTCTCACATTTTTGTACAACGCAAGTTATTGAACCCCTTTCTCTTCAAACAAACAGGATCATTAAACTTACCAAAAGCGACCCAAGTTAAAACTATCCATTTGCTTATTTCACTGAGGTCTGGGTATCTCTGCTAATGCGGATTCCGTGTTGCTAGTAGGAGCTTACTTGTCGAAGCATCCAGGTAAATCTTAAGGGAAGTCCCAAATATTATTTACGCCCTGGACAACTTCTCACATTTTTGTACAACGCAAGTTATTGAACCTCTTTCTCTTCAAACAAACAGGATCATTAAACTTACCAAAAGCGACCCAAGTTAAAACTATCCATCTACTTATTTCACTAAGGTCTGGTTATCTCTTCCCATTCCGTGTTCCTTGTAGGAGCTTACTTGTCGAAGCATCTAGTCCTGGACAACTTCTCACGTTTTTGTACAAGGCAAGTTATTGAAATTTTCAAAAGTGAACAGTAATATAAAATTTTTTAGCACTGCGTTATTCAATTCTACACCAGTGCTATTCTGGAAAATTGTTAAACAGTTATTTATCGTATACAGTTGTACACTTCTCAAACTATTCTTTTAGAAAAGTTACTCTTCCTTTTCTTCACCCTCCATACAACAAATGTTCAACACGTACCCAATCGCTACCTGTAGCGCTACGTTCTTTGAATGCGAACAATATTTGGGCTTCATAAGCTCAAAAATTGCGCTTTGAACAAAAACTGTATCTAAATTGAGGTTATGTAGACATATATATTTACATTTGTGTTGAAATCACTAAAAACATCATTATTGGATGTAGAAACAAATTGAGAATAAGCATTAATACTTAATTAAAAAGACTATAAAAGGGCCCAATAAGGTAATCTATAGTATAGTTACAAAGAAGTGTTATTTTGTATTGACTCAATCGAGTATTTTGTATTTCAAAAACAGCAATAAATAAACAAATAATTTGGGGCGTGTTTTAAAATTTGACACAAAAAAGGTTGTTCCAACTGATTCTTGTGTGCCAACTTCATGAGCGTCAAGCCTATGGGCTTAATAAATTGGAAAGCAACTAGTATAATAGACCTGTAAGGTCGATAATAGATTTTAGTAGTGAGACTTTTGTTCGGGGTGAATATAAGAGGGTTTTTAAATCAATTTTGAACACTACTTGGTTTTTATGGAAATAGAGATATAATATATTGTCTTTTAACAATTTCTGGGTCTAAAACTAATCCGATACCAAGAGTGGACCCCAAAATATCTCAATTATAAAGATAGTTTAAAAATGAAGAGTGTCCAAATTTAATTAAAAAATCTAAAAGTTTATGTAGCCATAACAGATTGGATTTTGCAATAACTATTTTTTATAATAAAGTGCTTTTATGTTGGATCATGATATATCGACAAAAATATTAGAATTCATCTGTGAATTTAGTTTGACAGTAAATTGTCATTGTATAGTGAACTATGGATCCAATATTTGTATACAGGTAGAAAAAAAAAATAGCGAGAAAAATACCTATCCTCTAGTATCTATTTATCCTTTATATTTCTGTAGCTGACTAAATCTAATTTAAATCCTCGAACAACAAAATAAATGTGAAAGCAAAATTTACTAAAAGTAGATATTGATTATATTACTCGATAATAAAATTGTAGTTTCTGCATTTTTAACACCGTTCACTTTATTAGGAAACTTTTTATTTATTACTACACTTGATGGTTATTATAATTTGATGAAAACTGTTATCTAACTGTCATCTTAATTCGAATCTAGTAGTATGAATTTCAATAGATAATTGCATTTAAATATAAAAAACTTGTCCATTACACCGTATTCTCACTTGCCAAAATTGAAAATAAATTATCAAAATAATCTTAACCCTTTGGGAGTCTGTAATCGGTTTCGACGCGGCTATTTATACAAAACAGATTTCTCGATAATTCCGGCTCTAGAATGTTTGTCAGTGACATCCTGTAAATATTGCCGCCGTACGTAATAGTCCTTCCGAGAATTCCAGAAACCGCCAAACTTTAGATTCTATTAACTTTATAGAACAAGACCGGCTTTACGATCTACACTAGGAGACGAGTTCGTAACAATATTCATATGGCTATGAGAAAAAAAAATTTTAAATGTTCGCACACTAAAAACAGTATACTCTCTCGCAGTTTTCATTGAAAACGTTTCCAGTACAGTACATGGTGTTGGAACTTTAGTTACAACCCAATATATTAACGTATATGAAGTAACGGTGTAGTTGCTTTTTATTTGAATTGCTTTTTGCTTGACATAGTACACATATTTTTTCATCCTGAGACTTTTTTCAAATTCGTTTGTATTTATTAATATTTCAAACAATTTTATACTTTTGATTAGGTGTAGTCAGTACTTATATTCTTTGTTTTAGTTGACGTACACAGGTTGAATTTTTTCAATAAGTAGATCATTTATTTTTATAAATAGATTTATCCTATGTAATGTTTCTCTATGAATTTTGTAACTTTTCAATATCTCTCTAAACTTTAAGTGATCTTCTTTACAATTGATAACGATACAGCGAAAATTCTTTATATATTCTAAGGAAATCGAAAAACAATGTTGACACAAGTTAATGTTACAAAAAAAGTTACAAAATTATTAAAATAATAGCGTTCCTCTTTTTTGACACCTCTTTTGTCTTCGATATAATGTTACTTTGTATAATAACACAGTTTATATTAAATAATATTCATTATTACTAAATGGTGTTTTATTTTAAAACAAAATTCAAGTTAAATCAATTTCTTAATAAATTGACAAATATTGCAGATAATAAGGTCAAGGATATTCCACTAAGTTGGAATTTCTAGCATCGTTAGTGATACTGAACACACTGTTTACACTACCACTACATCAACAGTCACAATTGCACTGTCTGACGTGTATTTCGGTAACCAAATTATCGTCTCCAAAGACTGAAGATAAATTTTATACCTTGATAACTTCATTTTCTGAAAATCTTTCTACCTGACAAAGAAACAACATGTTTTTTACGACCTATTTCATAATCAATTTCCACGGGACTACAATATACAACGTAGATATCTGCGACCCTGGTCACCATGTACCTCGTAGACGTTCAGACGCTTCAAAAACACCAGATTAGTAAAATTTAACTCATTTTTATTTTTCAACCATTCGAGATCCACTTGTCAAAATGCATTTTTCCCTTGCACAAATGCAATCTTCATTAATTTTTGTTCTCAAAGTTTTCTGAGGCCTTCCCGAATCGAATGCACATTGTTGCATCTTGATCCATCTGACTGCACAGAAATTCCTAGGTTTTGATCTTTTTTGTGCTTTATTTCTTCGACTGTTACCATTTAGTAAACTTTTTCGATGATATCGCTTGTTGTTGAACACTCGTTGCGTAAGCGTATTGCTTCAAAAAATATGTAATGACAAGTCAATACTCAATTTTTCCCATTTTCAGAAAAATTTCCACTGAGACTCACTTATACGATATTCAAGTTCAAACTGAGCGTCCAAAGGGCAGAAATTTTAGTAAGAATCTAATCGCATGCGCAAATAATTTTCTAAACTTTCATCCTCAGGTTAAGGTCGGAAACTTTTCATACAACCCTCGACCTCTAATTAATATTTAGAATAAAATTCAAATTAAACCATAAATAGCTAAACTGTTAAGTGTGTGTGTGATAAAATGTCACAATAGTCAAGCTTTTTGTTTACAAAATGTATTCGAAAATACATTAATGACGTAAATGCAATAAAAGAAATTTGGTGCACTTGCGTAAATATTTTTGTTTGATTATTATGCAGATATTTTAGGATTAAAATAGAAATAGACAGAATTAAACAGAACAAAAAACTTCTTATTATTACAACCGCTAGTTTCTTTTTTCTTTAAGAGATCGATTTTTCAAAGGAAAATTATTTTCTGGGTATTTGCGTCCTTGGTCTCATGCACATCAATTCGGCCATCTTTAAACTTTCAGCATCATCACTCATGTAATTTTCCCCATACACACGACTCATTTTCCGAAGGATTTCTGCAGCACTATGGTCTTCAGCCTGTAGAAAACGAATTACACTTCGCAATTCACACTTGGCGGGAGCATCAATAATGGCGGACATGTTTACGTGGCTGTAGCATAACGCCGACTGACGCCTGAATGTCGACAATGGCGGAATGTGTAGTGCAAAAGCTTCGCAGTCGCCTACAGCGCATGCCCGCGTCGCGTCTACTCGGAGATATGGGAGGGTCAAGAAAAAATGGCCCTCGTAAATCGGGAGACATCTCAAAGAGAGTAACGTCGCAAACTTCCTCTTGTTACTATTTTTGTTTGATTATTATGCATATATTTTAGAATTAAAATAAAAATAGATAGAATTAAACAAAACAAAAAAATGTTTACTATTATAACCGCTAGTTTCTTTTTTCTTTAAGAGATTGTATTATCCCCACTGAAGTTATTTTCTTTGCGGCTATTATAAACCTTTAAAAAACTTCACATTTGATTTGTAAGATCGAAATCAAGTTATTGTCAAGTATCAAAAACCGGGTTCATAATCCTAATTTATACGACAGAAGTAGCGAATTTCAATTGCTTTTGAATTCAATAGTGATATCGTGGATTTATAAACCGTCTTAAAATAATTATAGGTAACTGCAATTCACTATATTATTCACCGACAACATCCAGTAGCGAAAAATTTGAGTAATAGATTGCACCAATTATATACGCGCATATGTGCACAATTGATGAAGACTACCAACTTTTGCTATTACATACCGTATTTACTTCTCAGTTTCTGGAAAGTAAAGATCAATTTTGAAGCAAACATCGCGTACTTGACAGATTTCAAAAAATGTAATGATCTCAACTTACAGTTACAAAGTCAATTTACTAAAAACAAAGACCGTCACTTCAGCTTTACGTGGTTCTTTGAAATTTATTAAGGAAAATATTGGTTGGCGTGAATTTTCAGTTTTCAAACTTGTCACAGGTAGAATGCCTTGATGAAGACATTCAGGCATACGTTCAATATTTGATTGCCCTGCTTGATGATTTTAAAATCAGATTCTGTCTATGGAAATACCACCATGGATCATAAATCCATTTGAAAAAACGGAAATGGAGAATGTGATATTACAAGAGGAGCTACTCGAGCTAAGCACTAATGAGGAGCTGAAAGTGACATTTAAAAGAAGGTTTCATAAATTTTGACTGCAGGTTGAAAACTAGAAATGGACTAAGAGGAGTTGTACTAAAGAAAGTTTAAGTGCCTTATTAAATAAATAAATGGAGCAGATTGAATATCACTGAACGGGGAGATTTGCGGTTATTCCTTACAGAACTCAAGACCAATATTGATAATTTGCTGTCAATCCATCGAGTAAATCCCTCCCATTAAAATTATACAAATTACAAGTATTTAATTTTAATTATAAAACTAGTCTTATAACAATAATAATTTATATATTTGAATAAATACCTACAACATACAAAATATACTATTTTCTTTTTTACCACTCCGAAAGGCAAGTTTTTTAAATAGAATTTATGAGAAATTATTGGTTCTTGAGCTGGGAGTCACTGTAGATTTAAAAAAAGTCAATTTGGACGGAGTCACTTTTTCGATCTTTTTTGATATCCATTCATAGCAAAATCAATCAAGAATTAATTGAAAATTTGTTTAGCTGCTTTTATTATCAGATTTTTAACTCCTCAAGCAATCAATTCTAACCTTTTTTTTTTTGAAAGCTGTTAATTCGTCATTGAAACTCAGCCAGAACGCAAGTTTCCATAGATAGATCCAATTTTCACTTTTTTGGAGATTTGGAAATTGGTAGTAGTGTCAGTTTGGGTCTCAAGCTCTGAACAAAAGATTTTAAACCACTCTTATGAGACTGATGAACTAGTCATTGGTTACAAACCTCTCCTTACAAATTGCGAGCAATTGGGGATGTTAATATCGACAAAAATGCCTATTACCATCACGCTTTTCAGAGGAGATGTAATTCAATATTCGTCGAGGCATTAACCAGGAAAGTAGTTATTTTCTCATTTGAAAATCGGCAGAATACATTTTCGAAATTATTCTAGAAATGGATAGTAGAAATCATTTATTTTTATAACGTCGTTTATTAATATAAAACATTTCCCATCAACAGGGATGTTTCTAAATCTTCTTGATTTAGATAAAAAATGAAAATGATTAAGAAACAAATATATCAAAATGTCTGAGAAATAAGAAATTGAAGAGGCCAGTTCCAAAGAGATTCAAAAGCCATATTCACTTCACTTAACTTTTTCGTCAATAAATTTAACTTTAGCAACTCTAATTTTTAGTGGTGTCAAAGAAAATTCATTGAAGTTCTATATCAGAGGTGTTAAACTCTATTTTGCAAAGGGACATATATTAAATTTTGAATTCGTAGGTGAGCCAGATTGAAAATAAAAAAATTAACTGAATTATTATTATTATTTTATTTATTTAATTATATGAGTATATAATATACGGTTGTTGTTGGATATGTTCATTCGTAAGTCTAGTGCGATGTTTGCTATTTAGACTGAAAAACTCTGCACTCACTATCAATTTTTTTTTGTGACATTATGCCAAAATCGTAACAATTATGTAACTCGACACAACAATTATGGATATCACACGCGCACGACACAAACAAATGCACAATACGTTCACAATCACTACTTCGCAGTACAATTAAAATCCTTCTCCATCCGTATCGCTTCGATTACTCGACTCAACTGACTCAAGTTGCGCCGACGCACTCTTTTAGTATGGTTAAGGAAGGTTCTAGTCTAAACTCGAAGCACGTGGAAGATTCTATTGTCCTCGACAAAAATAATAGGATATTTCCGCTTGCTGCTAAGAGATGGGGACACTGTCTTTGTCTCTCGCTTGTCTAGACACGCGCTGCCTTTGAAATTACTTATAAATATCCGTAGACTTGAGAGTAAGAGTATTTAAAACATCCGTAGAAAAATCGAATGAAGTGTAAAAGCTCCAAAAAACACACATTGCGATCGCGGGCCTTATTGATACGGCCCAGGGACCAAAAGCGGCCCGCGGGCCTATCTTTGACGTGACTGTTCTATATCCATTTTTAGTTGTTTTTTTAACATAATTTAATAAAAAAAATATCAATAATAATTTTTTCTATATGTATAGAACTGAATTGAAAATATTCATCAGTTTACATGACAAAAATTAAAAAATTTTTTTAAGCAAAACAATATAATATTATAGCTAAATCAAGGAAGTACCTGATAGGAGTGATTATATCCATAAATCTCTGGCGTCATTATTAGGTCGAGTATAATCAAGATACAAGAGACGTATAATGGGTTCATTATACAACAGTCTTGGGTGAAATAATAAATTTGTTTCCCTAAAATAATTTTCATTCATTCACAGTTGTGCGAAGGACGTTTCGTATTCTATTATTCCATATATTGGAGAAATAAAATATTTTGAAAATGGCTTACTAAATCTCTGTTAACCTCTGGACTTCGAACTGAAGATAAGCAATACAGTTCCTATATTTTTGTAAAATGTCTCGTTGTCTCAATTGAAGTTCGGAATATCAAAAAGTTATTAAGTACGGTTTTTTATCCGTTTGCGATGGTTGCCTTCGACAAAAATTCGAGTGTTTTCATGCAAACACTTTTTTATTTGATGAATCAAAGTAACATTGTGCAGGACACTTCATATAATTATTATTATATGCAAATAGGCCAAGGTACGTAAACATTTATTTCCAATCTAGACAGTTAAGAATTTTTTATTAAGGAAATCCGATTAATTTTACGTACGATCGAATTTTGAAAAAAAAATGTTATTACTCATTTTTCTCCAATATTACTTGGGATTAACATGAATAATAAATTTGATAGGTCGAAGTAGCTTTTTAAAAATATTTATTATTACCATTAATACTGAAATATGAAAACAATAAAAATCTATATTCTAAAAGCGAGTTTGAGACTGTCTTTGACGTTATTGCTCTTGAAAACACCGGCGATTTTGCTGGAGTTTCTGAAAACGCTGCTTCAGAGAAATCGACTCTGGGATGCGTGCCGTTAGCATTATATTATGGGAACATATGTTGGATGGCGACATAATTCCTCCCCCCATAGATTCCGCTTCGGTGGGTTAGAGAGGAAGACGAACATCGTGGTGGTCTATCTGTTGGGATGTTGGAGTTCGAATATTGTTGATGTATTTGCTATAAACTAAGTAGCAGTTGCCAATTACGAGGAGTCTACGAGGTCTGACTATTAAACAACGAGACTGCGCGCCTAGAGGGCATCCTAGACGTCCCAAAACACGTTTCCGTCACTATTATAGTATTTGTGCAGTAGGTAGCGAACGTATCAATCTCAAATTTCTCGTTAAATTGAATAAAACTCCAACTGAGTACTATAAATTGTTGCAAGAGGCCTATGGGGACAATTCTCTAACTCGTGCGTGTCTTTTTGAGTGGTGTAAGCGCTTTAGTGAGGGCCCAAAGAGCAAATCGAAATTCAAGGTAATGTTGATCGTTTTTTTTTCGATATTAACGGTATCGCAATGACTGAATGGGTTCCAAAAGGTCACACTGTCAATCAGACTTACTATTTGTTAGTTTTGACAACACTATGAGAACGAGTTCGTAAAAAACGGTCCGATATTGCGCCAGGACAACGCGCCTGCCAATAACGCGCTATCTGTGAAACAGTATTTGGCCAGTAAGCGCACTCCAATGATCTAACACCCGCCGTACTCACAAGATTTGACACCGTGCGGCTTTTTTTATAAAATCTGCTTTGAAAGGGACCCGATTTGAGTCGATGGAAGCGGTAAAGCAAGAAACGGCAGAGCTCCTAAAGGCATTCACCAAAGAAGACTCCCAGCACTATTTCAGTCAATGAAAAAACGTATGGAAAGGTGTGTGCCGAGGGGAGGGGAGTATATTGAAGGGGAGCATTCGAATGTAGAATAATTTTTATATTAAAACCCTTTTTCGTAACCAGTCTCGTTATTTATTAGCCAGACCTCGTAGATCTTCTGGTACACGTGGTAAACTTGTTATCAATTTTTTTATTTTGTTATAACATATTTATAGGTTATTGATGGAAGGAAATTCTTCAAATATATCCAACCAACAACTCACTGCAGGTTTTTTTTATCGGCTGAACCTTAAATATGTTTTCTATAATCAGATTTTTGGCATTATATTTTATATATATTTATATTATTTTGCTTTGTTTGCACTAATTTAATGTGATAAATTATAAAGATTATTTTTGTTGAATAATCAAAGTTCATGTTTTTACAGTCTCTGATATTTTATAACCTCCTAAATTATCTTCAGAATTCCCAGATATTTGAAAAACTTTGTAAATTCACGAATCTTATCTGTTATTCGTTTTATTTCCTCCGTTTCGTTTTTTGATTAGATATAACGATTATTTTGTCTAAATGGCCAAAGTATAGGTTCTATAAATTTCCGGAATATGAATATAAAAATAGTACAATAATCCGGTAAATTTAGACATTCGAAGTTATATAAATTCCCATCAAGCTAAAAATCAATAAAATTGTTTAAAATATAATTGAATATAGAATTTGAATGTTCCTTATCATTTTCGTGTATGGAAAAAATTTTATTAAGGTCAAAGGTCAAGAAATCGCAATTTTCAGCGAAACGGTGAGTTTTATAATAAAAATACTTCAGACAAAAATTGTAGATCATAAATTTATCTACAAAAACCGTATGGATACTTTTTTCCTACAAGCCACTGTTTCTGAGATATAATGATTCAAAAAGTTGTATTAAATTGTTTCACCAATATATTTTCGGCAGCTAACTTTTCTGTCAACATTGAAATGAACAGACTTGTTGTATTTGTAAGAAATTTCTGTTACCTGATTGTCATAATTTCATTAAATAAATTATCAATTGATGCTTTGCATTTCTCGTGTAATCATTATAGCCATTAAAGACGATACTAAATCTGAAGCATATAACTTTTACAACTTTTTGAATCTTTATATCTCAGAAACGTTGGCTCGTAGGAGAAAAAGTGTTGATGCGTTTTTTGTAGATAATTTTATAATCTACAATTTTTGTCTGAGGTATTTTTATGATAAAACTTACCGTTTTGCTGATAATCGTGAAAAGCTTGACCTTGAATAAAATGTTTTCCATACACGGAAAAAATGGGGAACATTTAAATTTTATTTTCAATTGTATTGCACACACTTTATCACATGTCCAGTATTTAAACACTCTCACTGCCAACGAAATTTCTATTGTTTGGTTTTGTTTATGCAAATTTGCAATTTTCGGTAATTTTATACATTCGATCTAGAAAATCGAAAAATCATCCGATTTCGATTAATTTTTTTTATAAATCTTCGTTTTTACTGCGAATTTATGAAAAAAAATATGGGAAATATCTCATATAGTTTTATAACTTTAAATGTGATCATAAACGTACTTCTTCGCATGTAATCGTTCATAACTTTTTTACAAACCATCAAACGCAGTTCATAAATTTTTTTGTTAATCTACAGAAAAATCGAACATTTTGAAAACAAAAATTGAAAAATTTTTAAATTGTGTGACTTATTTTATAAATATTTTTTAATTTCAAGATAATGTTATAGAGACTAAAGCATCAAAATGTTATGGAATTTATGGCTGTTTCGAATTGAATTACCCATGGACGTCAGAAAATCGACCAGTTGCGTACTATCCCGAAGAGATAGAAAAGGTAAGGAACTATTATAAGTGACAAAAACAGAATACTCGGGGTTACTTCATACCGTTTTATCCCTCCTATCACTCATAGGCGCTAAATGATTGACTGAATACACTACCACTTCACCAACACAAACTAGCATTGTCCGACGCGCGTTTTGATAATCAAATCATCGTCTTCAGACTATCATGACGATATCTTGGTTAAAGTAAACGTTCATTACGAATCATCACCATTTCCATAAATTCCGACTTAACTGACTGGCTTTATGCAAAGAACGGTTGAACTGGAACCTTGAATGAAATAACATCATCTTTGGTGGTTCTGTTTGTGCATACATGGCTGCGAAAGCTTCAAGGTGTTAAACGGGATCCACAATTTTGTATTGAAAGGCGTGTGCACTACACTGTCAAAATTGAGGTATAAAGGACTATTGCTTATGGAAGTAGGACATCTTTGAAATTTATCAGAAACAACATTCGGTTAGATTTCCCGTTCTTTCATCCATAAAACACGTCTGGGAGAACATTACCTGAGATGAGATACCGTAAAACAAAATCGATTATTTTATTATGAATTTCTATGTACATAAATCATAGAGAACATCCAATACAATACAAAAATCTTTCACTATAGAAAATGTACATTTTACTTGTGTAAATTGGAGTTTCTACCTAATGCCATTGTTGGTGACAAATAATTCAATAATTAATTTGAATTCAGTGAAAGTAAAAGTGTACTTAATATCTTCATTGCCAAATTGAAAGACTGGCGCTAAAAGGTTGGGGGTGGAGGAAGGAAAATTTCAATGACGCACAAAATTAAATAATTTTTTAAGAGAACATCCCTTTGAATCGGCTGCTGGTGCAGTATATGCAACAAACTTTCCAGGATCTCGTCCTACAGCTTGTAGACGAATTGAAGCTTCGGATTTTCAAAACTGTGTAAGTGTTAGAAAAGCATTGCTTTCAAATGATTGCAAGCAATCCAGGGTTGTGTTTGCTCTTAAATTTATGTATAGTGATCTGGACTTTTGGGAAAGAATTGTCTTCTTAGATGAAAAACATTCAATTCGTGCAATAACGGACGTATTCGCGTTCACACACCACCAAATTCAAGATATGAAGAGCAAAATGTTGACGGAAGTCCAGCAAATTTTCAGTAAACGTTTTGTGATGAATGAATATCAATGGGCATGGTATTGGTTGAAGAATTTGCGCAAAGTTCAATTCTGAAGTTTACCTTATGTTCCCATCGGTTAATCAAACTTATAATGGAAACGATTTTATTAACCAACATGATAATTGTCCTGTTGATACAGCTCACCTAATTCAACAATGGTTTCGACAAAATGTTTAGAGAGAAGCTGGCAAAAAGGCCTAATATAAATCCCATTGAACTTTTATGGGAGTGGTTGATAAAACTTACAAAAGGAATTTTTGTCCCAGAAATTTGAAGTAGCATGAGAATATCTTAATTTAAATGGAAAATTTTGTCTGAATTTAATTCACTCCATGCAAAGAAGATCAGAAAAGTATTATAAGTATTGCTTCTACTCTGTATTTTCAAGTTTTACTATGGATTATTTTAAAAGTGACCCGACCTGTAATTGAACTCGTGGGAAGCTCCCTTAATCCTTCCAGTACAGGAGACGGATCTATCAACCAAATCATTGCGGGATCTTTACTGATTTCATACCGGAAATCAACGGAATTCGTTGTTCTAGTATAAATCAATACGATTTGTTTCAATGTTTTCATTCTATAGTTCTATTTGGTAATAACATCGGAATTCCAAATCGTTTTACCTTCTTTGTTCCCTTGTAGATCACTATGAGCATTTCTCCTAATGCCCAAGGAAGTTTTTGACTAGGTGTCCATATCAACTCAAGTTCTTCTTGGTCGATTCAGAAAGATGGAATAAAAATAGCATTTGTTGTCATAGATACAACGACAAAAAGAGATTTTTTTAGGATTAGTGAGTGATGGACTTATTACGCTTTAGTTGTATTGAAAAGAAAAAAGATGGTCCGCTGTAATGGTCAAGCATATCTTGTAACCTACAGACGGGTTCGAATCAGCTGGACTGAAATGGTTGATATTTTTTTGTAAATTCTTACCTGATAACTTAATATTGTTAAACATGACAATCGAAGTGTACATGAATAAACCATTTCTTTCATGTGAACATCAGCCAAACGAAAACAATCTTTTCGAATAGTTAATATTACAAGAATCGATCGGAGAGGGACATATTTATGGAATTAAACAACAATTACCCTTTATCGATTCACTAGAGGCCTATATAAGAAATTCCAATCCGATCTTCTTCTGCAATTATTTTTCAGTTCACTTTCATGAACTTAAGAACCTCATCCTTACAGCGCTTCTATTGGTAATATTTTAACTTCTTTATCCTACAAATTACATCAGTACTTTTGATTTATCATTTTAACATATATCTTTCTATCTCGTGAAGCTCTTACAAAACCTTTGCGTCAATGTTCATGTTTACGCAGATATCTTTTGAATTAACTCTGGATACATCCATCAACCTCAATTTTTAGATTGAACCTCAGTATCTTCTTCTAACTCGTCAGAATCCGGTAAAACCCATAATTATGGATTTGAATGATTTCGATTATGACGATCCCACAGATTTTGATCCAGAAAAACCCATATACATTATAACTCATGGTTATATGGAACGTGGTTCGATTGGATGGGTAAGTATCCTGGTCCAATATAAATAAATCAAAAATTAATTTATGCTTATTCATGAAAATCTTGTAGTTCATATTTTTCATGACGTAAAACAGCTTTGTATGAAGACACTGAAATATTTCAGATACAAGAAATTGCAACTGCACTTCTGCGCCTAGAAGACTGTAGTGTGATTATAATAGACTGGCAGAGGGGTTCTGGACCACCGTACACTCAAGCGGTAGCTAATATAAGACTTGTAGGAGCTATGACTGCGTATTTATTGGCAGATCTAGCTAAATTTACTTATAAGAATCTAGATCACGTTCACGCAATTGGACATTCATTAGGAGCTCATTTATGTGGTTATATAGGTTATACACTGCAGAAGGTAAGGATGATCATTCATCAATCAGAAGAACTAGAAAGTAATTCCGTTTCTGAGAATATTTATATTTTATTATCATCGTATAGTTCGAAGTTGCTTACGAGACATATTAAAGTTATTACTACTATGATTTGTTCACTCCCAACTAATTAAATTATAGACTTTTTGCAATGAGGAATAAAAAGGTTCGTCAAATGCATGGAAACCAAATCCGGAATTGAATGCTTTTCAAGTTTCGCAAGGAAGTAACATCCATCACATGCAACTGCACTATACAGATCCATTTTTGATCGCTTCTACACGTGGTCAAAACAAAACAAGAATGTACTTCATACATAGAAGTAGATTCGTCAATGCTACCAAAGAGTTTATTTTCAAGAATTATAATAATTATAAATTATAATAATTCCTTAACGAATTTTGAAGGGAAAAATAATGTTAAATAAATTTTGAATCTATAAAAGAAATAAACACCTTATTGGGCGGCGTTTACCATCGATGGGATTGAAAATATCTCTCTTCATATGGATTTTAGAAATATTATACCTATTTAAAAAAATATTATCCCACATACAGCAAACTACATTTATACATAGGTAAACAGAAACGATCCAATTCATAGTTGCTGCTTGTATAAACACTTTCTGTTAATTCTGAAAATTTTATCAAGAAATTTTGACATCTTATTATCTAATTTTTCTAGGAATTCAATCTAACTCTTGGTAGGATAACCGGTATGGATCCTGCTGAGCCTCATTTCTCAAAAGCTAAACCTCCAGTTCGACTGGATCGAACGGCAGCAAAATATGTTGATGTTGTACATACCGATGCAAGTCAATTTATTAGAGGAGGTCTAGGAATACTAGAAAGTATTGGACATGTTGATTATTATCCTAACGGAGGCACTGATCAACCTGGTTGTACTAAAGGGGTAACTCAATATATTAGAGATGCAAATGGAAGTTTGTTCAATGGTTAGTGATACTTTTATTTTGATTGTTTTTACATTTGTTTTTTATAGTAATTTATTTTTAATAAAAGAACAATCTAGTATTATCAACAAAATTCTTCAATGAGCCAGTTTCCCTATTTATATTTCTCTTTTTCCCACTTGATTTTTCAATTACTTCCCTCCTTCTTTCTATCCATATTTTCTGGGATATTTCATGTTTCACTGTATATGCTTCACTTCTTTCTGGTTTTTTATTAAACTACATCAACGGTTATCTTCTGATAATTTTAATGGCATTTCATAGGCAAATATCAATCTCTTCTATTTGTTTATTTTATGTTATCGCTTTTCGCTGTTTTCACTCAACTGATAGATTTCAAAATGTTTATATTAGTTTTGTCTTTATCGAAATCATTGTCAATTTAATGTGTTAATGTTATTTTAATTTATCTATATTAGCGTATACGAGGGTCATGCGAACAAGCTTGTTGTATTTTAAACTGCTTCTAAATACTGGGGGATGAACAAAATAAACGTAATAATTTATTTGTTTTCATAATTTCAGGAGTTAAGAAATATTTGGCGTGCAATCACGTGAGGAGCCACGAATATTTTTTAGATAGTATAACACCAGACTCAAAATGCAAATATTTAACGATTTCGTGCCAATCATTTCAAGTAAGTGATGAAAACAAAATTCAGTTTATGTCAATCAATATTTATTTCAATATTTCTGTCACATATTTTTATTCTATGGGTTTGCTAATATGCCATACTATAGATTTTATAAGAATATTTTTCAATTGTATGCAAAATAAGTCTTTATATATATATATATATATATATATATATATATATATATATATATATATATATATATATATAGGCTTTTATGCTATGCCATTTAGGTCCATAGCCTTGTAATTTCTCTCCACTTCTTTCCGTCCATTGCATTTTCTCTCCAGCTCTGGATGTTTTCTACTCGGAAGTCTTCTTCCACTACTTTCTTCCACCGTTTTTTTTGGTCTACATCTTTTCCTCTTGCCCTCTAGTATCTTCCATGCACTAATTTTAAGAGTCTGTCTTCGTCCATTCGTTCTAAGTCTATCACATCCTAGGTTTGTTTGCTTTCTCTCAAAAATTCTTCTTAATATTTTTCTCTCCCAGATTTCCAATTTCTGTTTAGTTTTATTCGTCATTATCCAGGTTTCATAGGCCTATGTCTGAGTGGGTCTTAAAATTGTCTTATAAATTCGAACTTTCGTAGATCTGGATATCTGTCTTCTTCAGGATTGGGGATGTTGGGGTTAAGAACATCAAAAGAGAGGCAGGTTACATAGTGATTGATCTTAGCTTTATGTACTTTGAATTTTTTTGTCTTGCTTCTTCTGTTTCTTATCTAATTCTCGTAATATTTGGATTAACTTTTTTCTGTTTTATCATAAAAATGTGGTAGGATGTTCCTCAGCCTTTTCTAAACCCTCCTTGGTACTCTCCTACCAATTTTTCTGCGTATATTTCCAATCTTCTTTTCAAAATTGATGCGAATATTTTGTATATGACGTCTAACAAGGCTATTTTTCTATAATTTTCACACAATGTGTTATCTCCCTTATTGTATATGTGTAATATAATGGCTTTTTTCCATGCTTCTAGTATTGTCTCGGTTTTCCAAATCTGACAAAGTAAATTGAAAATTTCTTCTTTAAGCTGCTCATCCCCATGTTTTATTTGTTCTTTTATTACTGAATTATCTCCGGGACTTTTATTGTTTTTCATCTTATTGATCACTTTTTCAACTTCTTCTCTGTTCGGTAAAGCCTTTTTCAAGGTGATCCTCATTCGCTATTTCTTCGAGTGCATTTTCGTTTCTATCATTTTTGACATTAAATATTTCTTCGGAATATTCTTTTCAACTTCTAATTTTTTTCTTCTTCGTCATCAACAAGGTTTTCTTCTTTGTCTTTTATATATGTGGCAGTACCTTCGTTTTGTTTTATTATATGTTTACCTTCTTTGTAAAACGTTTTAATTTCCTTTCTTTGATATTCTTCCTCCATAGTTTTCATTTAGTCTTCCACAGATACTCTATTTTTTCATCCTCGTAGTTTCTTTGCTTTTTTCTTTGTTAGAATCACTTATGCTTACCTCATCTCTATTCTGCAACATTGTTTGTCATTTTTTGGTTATTTTACACTATCACTCACTATCACTCACTACAATATAATAATTACGACTTGGAAATTACTTAATAACAAAAAAAATTAACATCAAAATAATTATTGGTGTTTCAGAATAATGTTTACTTTGCTTATTAAGTAATCATACAAAAAGAAAGCCTTAATATTCGGAATATAGCCCATCGTATTCTATGGTTGTAACCCAATGTTCAGCAAGCTCTTGTGATCTTAGTATAATTACTCTTTGGGCGTAGATGCTAAAAATTGACGCACTGCATTTTTAACAACTTCTTTGGAGTAATCTGCCCGGACTAAATGCTAGATGTGGTAGGAGTTCGATACCACCAAGTTCTTTGATCTCATTCTGTGTAACTTTTGCAGTATGTGGCTTAGTATTGTTGCTTTCAATCAATTAAACCTGGATATTTCTCGACACAGCCTCATATATTCGCATGAGCTGTCCACTGTATACCTCGACATTGATAGCTGGACCTTCTGGAATGATTTGTAAGTACACTAAACCTTCATAATTCCACCAGACACACTACAAGACTTTTCGTTCGAATCGACCTCTCTTTGTGACGGGGTTTGGTAAATTTCCTTTGTCTGATTTTCCATTGGACTCCCTTGGACCCTCTCAAGGCACCAACATCTCCATTAAAAATAATAAGTGAAGATCTATGGGATATTTCTACAGAAATTAACCGAGATTCAAGTGTAACATCGAGTGTGTAAACAGCTCATTTCCCTTTCGAAAGATAATCGTTTTATTACTTGCGATGAAAAATATATTTATCTAAACAGCGTGGAAAATCAGTTGTTAGACAAAGGACAATCACCAGAACCAGTCGTGATGAGAGGTCGATTAGGGCGGGAAGTCTTGTTGTGTGTATGGTGGCATTATGAAGATTTAGTGTACTTTGGAATCATTCCAGTTGGTCGAGCTTTATAGTGAACACCGAATATATATGATTTTATTAGAAAAATATCCAGGTTTAGCTAAATGAAAGCGAATTCTTCCCTGATGAGACCAGACTAAGCCACATATGCATAGATCAAAGAACTTGCTGCCTACACGTCGGATAATTATTTATTTAGATCCATTGCAAAATTCTTGTGGAGGAAAAATTTGAATCCAAAGGAGTTGTTGGAAATACAGTTAGTCAATTTTTGCAATCAAGCCCAAAGAATGGTTTTACCAAAGTATTGAAGAGCTTGATGAACGGGTTAAAATGGACAATGGACTGAATGATTATTTGATAAACGTAATAAAGTGAAATCTATATTTCACTACACTACAAGTTGCTTTTGCTTCGCGTGCCAAAAGGGAAACGTTTTGGACATTATTACGGACATTGAGAATGCCATGACAGTGCAGATGAGAATTATTTTGGTCATGGATTGAAAGTTTTATTGCCATCCAAGGACTATAAACAAGATTAATTAATTAAGTGTAAAAGATGATATTGTAGATTACACAGATTTAATAATTATAGTATAACACTTTACAGGTATTTGAAAATATGAAACAGAAACCGAAAATTTGTTGATATTTTTAGGATTTTACGAGTGGAAGGTGTTTCGGTTGCTCTGCAAATAATGATAATTGTATTCCATTCGGTTTTCACAGCAGAAAACACTACGATCGTTATATGCGAAGTAAATGGAGTAATACCAGCCGAATTCAATATTTTATTACAGGAGAAAACCGACCATTCTGCAGTATGTATCTTGTCAATTTTATAACAAACATTTAAAGATCATTAAAAAAAAACTATTTTCAAAACAGAAGAGACCAAAAATCAAGAACATTTAGGAGCATTTATATATGTTTATATACATATTTATATTCACCTTTGAAATCATTTCGAAATTAAATATTTCTTTCCTGGCTAATGCCTCGACGAATATCAAATTACATCTCCTCTGAAGAGAGTGATGTCGTACGACCCTTTTGTCGATATTGTAATTCAATTAGCCAGGAAAGTAGTTGTTTTTTCCTTTGATAAATGGCAGATTTCATTTTCGAAATATTGTATTTCGATTTTAGAGGTGAATAGTAGAAAACCTGTATTTTGATACATTTTACACACCTCATTTACCATCGGAATCTATATTATCAGCGACTGCGTTAGATTTATACATGTACCAAATAGCGACACTCTTTGACGTTGTTTTCAGTTCGGGTTCAAGCACGAACTAGTGTTGTTAAACTGCTCTGATGAGACGTAATGACGTCGAAACTAGTCAGTAGTTACAACTTCTCCTGGAAATTATCCACCTCCTTAACAGTTTATTATGACCTTATTGAGTCGCATCTCCGATATGCCCTTCCCTTTTGGTGTACGTGTGGTGCGACTCAATTTGAGCGAATCTTTAAACTACAAAAGAGAGATGCTGGATATTTACTCAAAGGGCTCACTTGAGGGAATTCTTTGACAGTTTAAAAATTCTAACTCTTCCTTCCTTGATTATTTTTGAATCCTTTTACCTAATTCTTAAGCACGCATCTCCAATTTCTCTGTTCAGAATTAGTTGAGAGCTCAATATTTTACAATCCAAAAAAATGCACTTGCTAATTGAAATTAAATCGATATCATCTTTTTTCGCATTCCGCAATAATTTCAGAGCATATTTACTGAAAAGTGTCTTCTACTTTGTAAACGAAATAATTTTCATTCCGGACAAGCTGCAAACTGGTTTAATTTTTGCTATCGACTGTATCTTTATTTATTTTTATGTTTGTTTTTTAGTTTTTACAAGCTTTTGTCTACAAATTGTAACATTTCTCTCTCTCTCTTTCTGTATTCCTTCTGTAAGGATCCTTGGTTTGTTGCTCCTTCTGTTCTGATTAGAGCTTTGAATGATAGGAGTTGGTTATACTACAATTTGTTCATTTCAATTCCTCATGTTAATGATATGAATGATACTCATTTGATAGAAACATGAAATTAGTATTTTTAACCAAAATACAAATAGTACTATGATTCAATCGTTAAAGAGGTGAAAGCTGACATTCATCATGAACTATCAAACTTCAACAACAAAAGTAAAAACGCTCATTCTTAATATTTGTATTCAAATTGTACTCTTCTTGCAAGCTTTTCACACACATGAAATTTATGAGGATAATATGAAAAATAAAATTATTAAACTTCTAGTATAATCCCTACCTCATAATTCCACTTTCCCATGAAAATTCTCAAACAAAAATGATGAGTATTTCCTAAACGACCTTCTTGCTTTCTTTTTTCCGCTTTTACAGATCTCTATTGAAAAGACCACAATACTAACATAATTTTTTACAAAAATATTTCCAACATCGATAAATAACAAGTAATATTCGAATATATTTGATACAGTTGTTTATTTTAGAACATCACTACAGAATAACAGTTCAAGTGTCAAATTCTAACCAAAGTAGAGCCCACGGTGGTGAAATAGGTCAATTGGTATTCACCATGCATGGTACAAGCGATGGTAGGGGATCCAAAACAGAGCCTATAGGATTCATAAGTGGGTTCCATGAACCAGGGGAGTTATACACAGGGGTCGTAGCAACAGATCCAGTTCCTCATTTAAAAGCAATTGAAATAGAATGGAAATACAACAGTAGTTTATTCAATCCATTAACATGGAGGATTTTGACTACACCCAAAATATTTTTGAAGAAAATCACTGTGGAAGGAATGGAAATTGGTGAGAAGTGAGTATCATTTGCTTGAAATTATAAATGATAGTTCTTATGGAAATTTGAATATTTACTTGTTAGTCTATATGATAATATAGATAATATACCAGGGTCTGTTGAGCAACGAATCATTATTCGGTTTTTGAGTCAAAGATAATGGAAAATCCGAGAAAATTTATCGAAAGTTGTTCGAGCATTTGGGGATGATTGCCTCTTCAAGAGTGTATGAATGGTCCCCCACAAGAGTGTGGTTGGTACAACTCCGGTAACAAGACCAGGTCCCACTAGCCCCTTTTGAAACATGAAAATGTCAAAGTTTCGTAAATTAATGTAAAATCTAGATTCTAGGTTAGTTACTATTTAATTGGAAACGCTCGTGCTAGTTACTGTTTGCAATGTTTGCATACAACGCCTGCTCGGGCCCTACACACTCCCTTTACTTTCCACTTCTACCAGGCGCCTACCCACCCCTACTTTCCTCACCAGGTCTTTTAAATGCCTCTTAACATCATTTAGCACGAGCTATTGGCCTCCATTGATCAAAAACATGAGATTATGCAAAGGAGAAGAATTTAATTAAACACAGAAACCCAACTGATTTAAGATTTGTTAACTAAATTGCAGTTCCTAAGAGATTCATGGGAAACCATCCGTAACGAAACAAAACACGTCGCCGATGCAGTTGGCATTATATCAGAATCCACACTCAAAAAAAAATCTATTGTTGAAAATACGTCCGAGCAACAAGTTTCACAGGATTTCAAATCTTTTGTTGTCTTTCTTGTTTTGGAGTTCAACATGGCTAATTTGAAAACCAGATTTGTAAGCTGCGAAGGAAGTTGTAAACTGTGAAGGAATTTGTAAACTGTTTGCTCCAGTTTTAGTGCTCATGGATCTAGACTTCGAGGAACTGAAGCTTAAAACTGCCAATCTCGTTTGCATATTACCCTTCAGGCTTCGCTAATCAGTCTTTTAGTAGATTTTCGAATTCACTGAAAACTTGGCAATGAAGCACCACAAGCCAAACTCGCCTGAACCATCTGGCAATGTTGGCAATTAAGTGTGAATTGGTCAAAACTGTTAACTTTTCTGACGTTATCAATTATTCTAGTGAAATGAAAGTTAGGAAAGCCATGATTAAATAGAATATCGAACATCTTGGTCATTAAAGGAAATCTATCTCAAAATGAAAATTTACCTTCATTAGAATAAAAATAACTGATTTATTTTATGTTTGCAAAAATTTTGTCACTAAAGTTTAGTTTTTAGATTAAACTGATAGCACTAATTATTAATTATTATCAATTATCATCAGTTTTAAAAAAATTTTTGAAGGATTAGAAAATTACCATTTAATTTTTGAAACAAAACATACCGATAGCACGCAAATATTAAAAATGGGGAGGGCGAGTCTGATCCTGGTTACAGGGCCCGCAATCAAATGTGGAAGGCCATGGTTCCGCTTTCCGAAAAGGCCGAGAAGTGGTGACAAACTCGCCATATGCGCGGCGCTCCAGAACAAGTGTTACCGATGAGAACGTCAGTGCTGTAAAAAAACTCATTTTGGGTAACCAACGCAGTACTGTTCGCGATATTGCTGAAGAATTGGGATCAGCTTAGGTAGTATTGGGCAAATAATTATTGAACGGATCGGTAAACGCAAAATTTCAACCAGATGAGTGCCAAGAGTTCTGAATTGTGAGCAGAAATTCACTCCTACAGCGGTAAGAAGGAGATTGAAATTGATTGCAGCTAATAATCACCACAGAGGGTATACCACTATATTCCGGAAAGTAATCGCGCCTCTATGGAATGAAGGCGCGCCAGTTAAAGCGGAAGTTACACTATCAGCGTGTTTTGTGACATGAAAGGAGTAATTGCGGTTGAATTTCTCACTCAACAACGAGCTGTTAACGCACAGTATTGTAGTAACCTTCTAAAAAACACTGTGAAACCTATCTACAGATCAAAACGATGCTATATTCCAATGAATAGTGCGATATTGCTGCGCGACCGCAGACAGCTCGGCTTTCGATGGAAACGTTGAACGAATTGGGTTGAGAAACACTGAAACACCTCTTTATAGTCCCGATTTGTCGCCAAGCGACTATTATTTAATTAGTTCATTGAAAGAGGCACTTGGCCGATTGCGATTTGGAAGCAATAGCAGGTGGAATCCTTCGGGTGCGAATGATTATGTGATAACCCGAGGCATTTTTACGAAAGAAGCATCCGAATGCTTCCGGATAGGTGGCAAATGTGTATAGAGTGTGAAGAAGACTATCTAGAAAAACTGTAAAAATTTGCAACTAAATAATAAAATTTTTTATAGCAAAATTCCGGCTTATATTTGAACCACTTTCGTATTTATATTTATTCAACTGCATATTTAGGTATAGGATATTTATACAGGGTGTCCCAGAAATTGCACGCCAGGCTGACACGGGAGGTAGATCAGCTTTAGATCTATCAAATAAAAGCAACATGACCTCAGTAAAAGTTTTTTAGTTTTCGAGATATTAACACTTTTAGGTTTTTTCAGAAAATCTCTTTTTGCCCTATTTTTGTCTGTTATGGGCATAAAAAACCTCTAATTTATAATTCTTTTTTTTCTGGGCTACCACTAATAGTTGGTTGAGACAACCCAGTATTCATTTTAATAAAAAGTAGCACGACATTAACAAAAAAAACAACTCAATCTTACCTTTTGTTTCAAAGCGAAAACCTTAACTAAAGTTTGGTTAGCGACTGTGAAAAAAAAATGTACCAGACTGAGTCAGAAAATGTTCTCAAAAACTAGCCTACTTAGTGCTCTTTAAAAATGGTATAATATTCATAGAATTATAAATTAGAGGTTTTTTATGCCCATAACAGACAAAAATAGGGCAAAAAGTAGAGATTTTCTGAAAAAACCTAAAAGTGTTAATATCTCGAAAACTAAAAAACTTTTACTGAGGTCATGTTGCTTTTATTTGATAGATCTAAAGCTGATCTACCTCCCGTGTCAGCCTGGCGTGCAATTTCTGGGACACCCTGTATATCTATTTAATTCAATGCAATCGAATAACACAGTCTCAATGCTGATCTAGAATTACCGAATCAACAATTATTTTTTGAATTTATAATAGTTTCAATAAGACCACCAGTTTTTATTTGTGTAATTATCATACGTATTCCAACAATATTCATAATTTTTTTTATTTTTTAGCCTGACTGTATGCCCAAAACATAAATTGCCACTGGCAAATGGTATTCCTCAACTACTCATCCCATCATATTGTTAAAATAAGTGAAAAAACCGTCTTTTTATTGTTATACATTTTAATTCATTTGTTGTTATATTTATCATCGTTTTCATTATTTATTTTTACTTGTAAGGTTTTCAACGAAACAAAATATGAACTTAATTTTCCAAATCTTGTTTTATTACTATTTGAATAAGGTTCCATTCTTATTTACTTTAAAACTTAATGAAAAAGATACGGTAAGTTTCAGAAGACTAGCGCTCACGAAAAGGTTAAAACTCTTCTGGCTCAGGGGCAACGGCCGAGCATTTCTCATTTGGGTTGTTGCCTCGGTTAGGAAAATTAGAACCAGGGTCTTGATAGGAAGGATTCTCTTTCGACTTATTTTCATATTTAGTTTTAAATGTATATGTGTATTATAATTATTATTTTTGTTTATATCTCATTTTTTTTTGATAAATTTCATGATTAGCTTTATAATGGTGTAGTTTTCTCCGTTTAAAATGTTGGATAATGTAATTGATGTAGGTATTTTTATTTTAATTAGCTTGTTATATAAATCAAAATTGGGGGTGATTGATGGAGCATCCGAAAAAAATGTGGTTTAGGTCTTCCGTTTGTCCACAGATACAGTATGGATCACTAGCACATTCTACACACATGCAATTGAAATACAACTAATACTAAATGCCGATTGCTTGCTCTTGTATGTGTATGTAAATATGTACCCAGGACTGTTCCCGCGCCAGAATAAAAAATTGTAATGTCTATGCTTTCGCAAATCTTAAACATTTGCAATTTCCATATACCCAGGGACCGGTAACGTAGCCAAAATGTTAATGGGTAATATTTTGAAAAACTATAAACCCATATCCAATCATAAATATTTATTGTTATTTGTCTATCTCAAAAGTTAAGTAGCAATTCTCGTATAAAGATATATTTAATAGTACTTGTATGTACAGGGTATTCAAATGAAACAAGATATAAACATTTAGATAGAATGTGAATTTTATTATATTTCTTTTTTGTTACACTTAAAATAAAATCACAGACAAAAGAATCACGATAGGTATAACATCCACATGACATGCTTCAATAGGACAGAGCTGAAAGATAAGCTACATGAAAAAATTGACAAAACAATATTTTAATCGGATGCTGTAATAACCAAATTCTTAGTTTTGTAATTGTCAAATTTATCCATTGTTTTGATATCCATAATAGCCGTCAAAGCTATTACCAAACCAATTCCTAATATAAATGAAATGAATAGTCCAGACCAAATGGGTACTGTAATGAATGGGACACAATCATTTACATCTCCAAATTTTCCATTTTTCGAATCTATCTGAACTTGTAAGTCATACAAACGTAATTCCACACCTGAATTATCTCTGAATACTGTTTCACCATTGCAATGATAAGAAAAAGACTTTGGAGCAAAAATATTTTCAACTGCAGACAAATTATAATCTCCATTACTTTGTGTATCGGTAATCTTCACAGACGGCATGTACCAGTATCCATTTTGCCAAGAAAAGCTAAATCTTAATGTAATCTTTCCTCTGCTACTTCGAGGAATATTAATATTTAATCGTGTATCGTAAATAATCATATCATCAGCTACATTCCCTAAATATATTTCTGAATCATCCTTTTTGAACAGTAAAGGTTTAGAAGAATATAGTAATGCATAAATATCGTTTTTAATGACATTGACTGTCTTATAAATTACTGGACCTGTAGGAATATCTTTAGTAGTTTGATCTGTATTAGTATCAGTGGTATCAAGTTGTCGTTTTGAACGAGTCAGTTCATAGTTAGGAATTATAATGACTGATATGAAATTAGTAGAATTTTGTACATTTTGTTCAATGATATTGTAATCTTCTTCAGAGTTTCCAGTAAGTTCTGAAAGTCAAAATTAAAAATATGACCAAATAGTATAATTGCTAGTGCACAATATATTGTTGCTACCTAAGTTGAAATCCAAGCATAACTGTGGTATTTTATTGTTTTAGGAAAAATTATATCCATAAAAAAACTATATGATCTAAAACTCAAAATAGAATAATCTTAATAAATTTTTTCATTAATTGAATATAGAGCACACAAAAAAATTTGATTTTTTCTTGATTTGTATATATTTATAAAAAATTCACTTCCTATATTAATGAGCAGTACAACATTGGAAATTTTGTAAATGCAATTTTAGTCATTTTACCACACAGTCTAAATGTGCTAGCTCATGATCCCAAAGTTAGTTCATATCCATTATCACAAAAATATTTCATGGTGCATCAAAAATAATTTATAGACATACATACCAATTATGTTATCATACTCCAAAACTCCGTTTGGACTATAGATCGAATAAAATCCTTTCATCGCAGACTTTATATTACCAGACAAATAATTTGGACTCTGGAAAACAAATACATCTGGAATTTTCAATTTTTGTACAATATCAGCAAATTCTTTTGTGGAAAATTCTTGTAAGGAGGATATGTTAAGTTCATGAGTACTCCATAGGAAAAGGGCAGCGCTTGTTAAATAAACATTAAAAATACTCAAGAATGCAATTTTAAAAAACATTTTAATCGTGAAATTAATCACCCAACAAACTTAAATCAATATTTTCCCGGTGAAAGATGGAGCTTTCACAGGTCGACAATGTACATTAGTTCCGAGTATAGTAAATTCAATTAGTATTTTATCTATGGTACTAGGTCTCTTCAGTTCTGAGTTCCGATGCAACACTAATATCTACATAAAAGAATTGGAAAATTTGAAACGGTTAATATTAATTCTGTAAAAAAGTCTTTTAATGATATCCTATTGACAAGGAAAAGAAATATACCAAATTATTGACATTTGTTGAAGGTAACTGTTGTCTTTTAGTTTGACAGGCTAAGCTAAGAAGAACTTTGAAAATTTTTGACACATTTTTGACATTGACATATCTCGTATTATTTAAATACACGTGCTTATAGTGTGCATAACCTAAAATATGCTTTATGGTGGGTAGTTTGTTAAAACTAGTGAGATTATGAAAACTGTCAACAAATTTTTCCTTTTTTTCAATCCCCATTATTACTGTCCAGTAAGTTATTCACTTTTTACCAAGAAATAATCACCAGTTCCTTTTTTAACTATGCCCGGAAAGTTCTCGTGAAATATAAAAAGAAATAGAAAATAATAGAGCCCATTAATTAAAAATTAAGTTTCAAAAAAATAGTGGCGTTTATAATTGTTGAAGAATTAGAGAAGGGATATAATTGAAAAAATTCATTCAATACATTTGGCAACTAAATCACCACACGGCACAACAAATCTCGTATCTTCAAATAATTAAATCCAAATAATGTATCAACGTGGAATTACCATCCAGAAGAAATTTATCATATAAACAGCTTAGAATTGTAAACTTTGTATTAATGTGTATCAATACTAACTCCAGAAGAAACCAGTACTACAGTGTGATTAATGTGAAGAGTGAAAATGTGCAAGTATATGGTGATAATAAAATACACTTTTATTGCTGCACATAACCCAATACTAAACTACGAATCCTAATTATAAAACTACAAACTAAATTAATTGATTAAAATAAAACATTTTAATAACTAGAATAAAATATATAATAAGCTCATTGTTATCCCTAACTATATCCTGTATGCTTCTTATATTGAGGCATTATTCCTGGTCGTGAATCCTCCACCAATGCACATAACCAAAAAATGTTTTTTATATGTTGTGCTATCTGTAGGTACTCAGATTTTATTTTTAACTGTTAAAATAGTTTAATTGCTAGTATGAAACTAAAAATTAATAAGTTATTTCATTGATTTTACAGTATTACAACAAACTACAAGCAGTAATTTAATATAAAATTAAGAATAAAACCACGTTTGGATAGAAATGGGAAAATTTAGAAGTAAATTAAAAGGTCAGAGTAAGGGAAAAAGGTGGCCGAAAGGCCAGAGCTCAAGTTCAAACCCAGGAATCACAAAATATAGGGATATAGCCAAATCTCGCTTTTTCCAGGAAAATTTAGGTTAGGGTTTTTTATTTATATGTCTACTTTTACTTTATTAAATATATTAATATTTTACTTTTGTATCATATACTTCCCAGTTAACAATATTGGCCAAATTTTCTTTTTCAGGTCCCAGCAATTTGACATCAGATGCTTTAAGAAAACATGATGCAATACAATCATTTGTTCCCAAGGCTGAAGAACCTGCAAAAATGGAAGAAGATGCAGAGTCTTCTATTGGAACCCAATCTTCCTATATGACAATGAAATCATTTGCATCAGAATGGTCAAATTGCAGCAACATGTCTTTTAATAGGTTCTTGACTGTGTTCCGATCAGATTCTGCTTTACATAAGGAAATGTTGGCTATATTGGCAGGAATTACTGATGTTATCAAAGAGCAGGGTGGCACTGGGACATCTACAGAGTATTATTGTTGTCTTGTAAGCATATTTCTTACTCCATATTCACTCCAAATTCTTTTTTTGGCATAATTTTATTCTCATTTTATATAGATTACAACACTTAAAGAAGTATACAATGCAGAAGAAAAGAATGAGGATCAAATAACTGCTCTTTTGGCACTCTTAAATATGGGTATCAAAACAGTTCCAGATGGAGTTTTAAAGAAATATTTTGATGATATTACTCTAAAGATGTTGCATATCTTGAAAGACTATTCAGATGGTGATAATAATACAATAATGAAATCAATTTTTGGAATTCTGGGACATTTGTTAAAAATCCAAGAGTTAGCACTTTGGTATCACGGATATACAGTACAGATTTTCAATGCGTTGCTGAATCCTTTTTGTATACATACTAAACCTAAAGTGAGCGGAAATGGTGATACAAGTAGATATATTGTTTGCTAATTTTATTGAATATTTTCTAGTGGAGAAAAGCAGCTCAACGTGCTGTATCAATAATAATAACATCTGGCAATTGTTTAAAAGAAAATTCCTCTAATCCGGCTGCTGATAAAGCTGCAGAATTCTGTGAACAAACTCTTGACTCATGCATGGGTGGTACTTCAGGTACGGTTTTAGTTTCTTCAGTTCAAGCTGGACAAACTACTATTTTACATATTCTTGGATTGATGAAAGACATAATTTGCTATTTCTCTAAAAATCATATTAAGGTAAGAAACAATTTTAATTGTTGCTAGTTTTTCATGTAAAATATCTAAGTAAGTTTATCAATAAAAGTAGGTACTTCATTTATAACATATACAGTATTGGAGAGTATTTTACAATGTAAGAATATCAACGTGAAATATTGAACAAACCTAATTCCAGCTCTCCAGTGCAAATTTCTGTAAAATATAGTGGTAAATTATGATATGCTTCACTGTTCTAATGGATTCCCATTTCCCTATTTGATCCTAATTTGCTGCAGTTTGGTTATTAGTCAAATCAAACAGTCATAAATGATTTAACAAAAAAAAATTGTTAGTTTTTTCCATAATAAGGTAAATGCACCAGTTATTGACAGTGTTCCGATAATTGTCACCTAAAGTTGAATCTTCACCAAATGAGCCGTTTTCAATACAAAAATTTCAATTTCAATATATTTGGCAACGCCTTACCAGCTATAAAACAAATCAGCTGATAACTGCCTGTTCCAAAATGTGAAAAGTTTCGTTACCAGTTGAACGTGAAAATTTGAGAGATTAGTTAAGGTAATTGATTTAAATATTTTTTTTTATTCCATAATATATATGTTTGATTTATTTCATATTGTCGAGGATAAGGTTTAGTCAATAAAACATATGATCTGAAGTTGGCGTAGGTGTCAATGACTGTATCAAGTGATTATTACCATGTACCAATTATTTTCAAAGCTCATCTCTCGCTAAGAGTTCTAAAATGTTAATGGTTCCAGTTATTGACATGAGTGTCAATTATTGGCACATCAGGTGTCAGTTAATGGAAACTCATTTATTGCAGATGTAGTACCAAAAAAATATTCATATTCCAAAGAGTAGATAAATGAAGATCTAGAAGCTGTAGCAACTACGCTCGCCACGTTATACTCTGTGCCAAGAATTACCTTATGTATTACAAGTCAAATGAAAAGCTGCCTCTAGTATGTTGTACAGGACCAACTACACCTCTTACCTCTGAAGAAGAATATTTGGTAGAACAATGGATACTATCTTTGGCTCATCACCTTGTTCATAAAGATCAGTTATTAGATAGTGTACAAGTTTTACTGCAAATAAAGAAACGTCTGAATCCTTTCAGAAATTCTGGCCCGGGTAGACAATGGTTCAGTTCATTTCTGAAAAAGAACCCAAATGTCTAACAAAATTTTACTCACGAAAAAAGGCATCGAAAGAGAAAATTGGACAATGGTTTGAGTAAATAAGAGCTTATCTGGAATCTAAGGATCTATTAGATATAACTAATAATGTAATAAGTGTTTTCAATTGTGATGAAAGTGCGTTTCTCCTTCAGCTGGAGAGTGATAACACAAGTGACGAACACAATTGGATAAATTTAGACATTTACCAGTTTAATTGGTGCAATAGATTGATTCATAAATTTTATTTTTTTTAGAAATGTTGTGAATCTATATTAAAGCTAATGACACTCAATTATCCCATTGTTACATCTTGCGGTATGCAAGTACTCTATGCGTTATTTTCTGCTCAGAGAACTGTCGTTCCAGCAAAGTTAAATGCTCAGTTAATATCTGCTCTTTATGAATACCAACCGTCTATTTCTGATGTTCAACCTACACAAGCTTGGGTAACTGTAATGCAGCAAGCTCACGTACATTTATCAGAGTAAGTATCTATCTGATTTCTGATCTTAACTTTTGTTTTTTTTTTGTTAAAACCCTAATTTCTTTGCCCCTTAATTTGCTTTCCAGTCCTTTTGCTGTCCATTATTCATTTGAATTTTTAGTGTTGATGTTCCATTAGCAATGGCCGCATTGCCTAAGATATTTGATGTTCTAACTCATTTGTGGCTGTCTGAAAAAGCGCAAATAATGACAAGTGCCACTCACGCTTTGGAAATATTGTTAAAAGATGCCTTAATCAATGGATGTACTACCAAGGAATTAGTAGAACAACACAGATCTAAAATCGAAAAGTGCATACAAAGTATTCAGATCGGACTGAGTTATCAATATAATGCTAGCTGGCACCAAGTATTGCATGTTATCAGTGTTTTATTTGAGGTAAGTGTTATTTCAATGGAATAATTTGATCTAACATGATTATTAACTTTGTGGTGTTTATTTTTATAATTTTTTTATGGCAATAAAAAATATAGAATTACAAAAGCTTTCTCCCCAATTATCACTTATTTCTTGTAATATCTTATTTTCCTTTTACTTTTCCAGGTGTTGGATGAAAGTTTCATTCCCTTTTATATCCGTTTCTTTCACACCAGTTCATTTTTTTGTTCTATCTATTTATCTTTTGGTCTCCATTTTCGTTTTTAGTAGTGTTTCCAGTCTCGATTATTTTTCTCTTTTTTCTCTATTTTCATTTTTACTATATGTTTGTACCAATTCAGGTTTTTCTTGCTTATTTTTCCATTTTTGATTCTTATTTGTAACTTTTTCTTATAGCTCATCTTAAGCTTCATTAAAATTAACATTAAACTAAATTTTCTTGATGGCAATTTTTAACTTCTTAGTTTAATTTTAATATTTTAATTTAAAATATCTAGCCGGTTAAGCAAATGAAAAATGCGCTCGCGTCTGATGAAGGATTTTTACCTTGTTGTCATTGTTTTTCTCTTAAAATAGCCATACACTTAATCTTACATCAAGTTAAAAATTATTGAACCCTTAGTTTTATTTCAATTTAAATTTTTTGTTAATTATCTGCATGAACTCCAAGTACCAATCTAGTATATTTCAACTAGTAATTTAATTTATTAGTTTAATGGTAATTTTTAATTTTGGCTGCATAAACTAAGCTTAACTTTGCCTAGTTTTTCCTCAATTAATTGAGATAAAGAACATTTAAAAATAGAAGCAAATATATTAATACAAACGTGTTTTTGGATTGGTTAATTCATTTTAAGTATTTTTGAATTTATATAAATTGTGTATCACATCTCTTGTTATTATTTCTATTATGTTTCTTGGATTTCCTATATATAAAATAAACAAGGCTGGCATCTAATTATGTTAAATTTTAAAAAAATACTTATTATCAGATATATTTATTTGTGATATTACAAATATTATTCTATTGTTGAATAACTGAACATTTTTTTAAGGTTGCTGGTGGGAGTTGTAGCGAAATGCTGTTAGGACTACTAACAAATTTAGCAGAGTTACGAGATTCTTATAAGTTTAGTTACAACAATGAATTAGAACATGCTGTTGGGGCAGCTATTCGATCTATGGGTCCTGAAATAGTTTTAGACGTAATATCTCTAAAGGTACTACACATTTAATTATTTGTAATGGAAATAGTGAATTTAACAAGAATGACCATCGTGGAGTTACTTAATTATGATATTAATTTGATTTGTTGCCTTCTTTTTTATTTGGCTATTTAGGACTGCCTATAAACTTTAATTAATCTAAATATTCATCATATCAACACAAAATGAAACTAAGTTACATTGAATTAATAATGAACACTTACAAATTAGTCGAATAAGACATTAATATAACCTTATTTTTTCCAAAAAAATTTATTATTGATGAAAATACATGAATAAGCTATCATACCTCCAAATTGGAAATAAAAGAAAAAAAATCAGTAAAAGAGAATAAACCCTAATACCGCGTAGGCCCTCCTCTTCTTTTTGACACTGCATTCATGCCTCGTTTCAAGCTTGATATCAAATGTTCAACCAAAACTTGTGGTATATTCTCCCATTCTTCAATAGCGACCTCTATGAGTTGGTTCTGATTAGAATCAGGGAAGCTAGGACTTCGAATCCTCTTTTTCAGATAGTCCCATAGATGTTCTATAGGATTCATATCCTGACTGTTAGGTGGCTGCTCTAATAAGAGGAATTTTGACACAATGTAAGTCTAGTCACGTGGGGACGAGCGTTGTCGTGTATGAATAAAAAGTTAGGCTCACAAACTGAGTAAAAGACATTACATGTTTGACAATAATGTTGTGTAAGTAATATTAGGCATTCATAGATCTCGTACCTATAAAAACCAATTCCGTATGAGCATCAAAGGAAATTCCTTCCCAAAACTTTTTAGAGTTTTATAGTTGACACACCTTTCTCCTTTGCCAGACATGCTCACGTCCATCTGGACCGTTAAGGCTCTAACTCTAGTTTCATCTGAGAACAGAACCCGTTTCCAATCATTGATGGTCCAATTCCTATGTAGTCTTGCAAAATTTAATCTCTGAAATTTGTGTTCACTGGTAAGCAAGGGTTTTTTGCCTGGTCGTCTGTTGCTTAATCCCGCTTTACGTAAACGTCATCGTTTTCGCCCTTGTCTTGGTCTTTGATGGCACGAACCTGTTTCATTATGTCGCCTCGCTATGCGACTGATGTTGGAATGATGTCTTCCTAATAAACTAGCAACATATCGCATTGAATATCCTCCATTCAGGAGAGTCGATGCTTGTACTGCCTTCTCCATTTACAAATTTCTTTGGTAGTTCATTTTTTACTTGATATACTCCCAAATTAAATTCCAAACATGCTTGTAATAAAAAACAATTACAATCAACAGCTTATTTCTGACAGAAACTTTGTTTTAATCAGCACTTTCTAAGAAAATGTTAACACAGTTGTAGTCTTGAATGAGTACGAATTACTATCAAAACAAGATTATGTGATATAGTCAACTTTAAATAACAACTGTCACTGTAAAACAAAGGTCCATGGTCTATTGTCGTACAGTAAGTTATCAATAAATAAAGAATATTGAGAAAAATATGAGTGGTGCGTTAATTTTGTCCAGGGGCTTATATCCGCAATATGTATATGGTTATTTCGGTATTTTTCTTGTCTTTATTTCTGAAAAGGGACATCTTATAGATGAATATTTTAAGATCATAATCAACAATTTACAATCATTTTCAAACTAATTTCTGTTTTTTTTCTGCCAAATAAACTGCAGTTTGGCTACCAATTATTTCAATAACTCAGATGGATGACTATATCAGACATAACTGTCCACCATAAACTATAGTTTGTTTAGTAACTTGTTTTATGTAATCTTTTACTCTTGACCTGGCTTTGCTAAAAAACCAAATATATGAATTTTTGTTCACTTACATAGTTTCTGAAGTTAGGTACTCTGACATTGTCTACATATAAGTGAAATTAAAATGTTTCAACAGGCCAACAAAACCATCCGAGTACTGAAGCTGTTGGTTAAAGATCTGCTTAAAATTCTTACGCAACCAGTAGTTTATGTCCAGCTATATTTACTATTATTGCAGTAATTGAAAGTAGGCATCGTTATAATTACACAAACTTTATAGAAGATTCTTCCAATGAGATTAATTGCTTTATTTAACATCTATATATTCCTGTATAAGTAGATATTTGAGTACATAACCATTTCTAATTATTTGTTCCTATTTTAGAAACCGAACGGTGACTTAAACATAGATAGATCATGGTTACTCCCAGTACTTAAAGAAAACATTAGATTTTCAACATTAGATTATTTTGTGAAAGGTATTTTACCCCTAGCGCTTTTCTGTCATCGAAGATCTGCTCTTTTAGCACAGAACAATGATGGAATAGGAGCGCACAGCTCAGAATTGCTCTATTTGCAACTGTGGAATCTATTGCCATGCTTTTGTAACTGCCCAAGTGACATAAAAGATAATTTTAAAGTGAGTAGTAGCATTATATGAACTATTTTATTGATAACTGAGTTTATAACTAATTTTTTATTAAATCATATCAAGATATATTGAATTGATATTTTTAGACCATAGCTAAAGTTATGGGCACTGCAATTTCTGATAAAAAAGAACTTCGTTTGGCAGTTATGGCTGCTTTGAGAAAATTAATTTCCAGTGCCAAGAATTCAAATAATGAAGAGGATTTACAAGAGTTGAGCAGATTTGATAAAAATTATTTACCTATATTGTTCAATGTTTATACAACTAAACCCATTGGTACTGATGAAGAAGGTCAAAGATTAGCAGCTTTAGAAACAATAAAAGTGAGTGCAGTCGGTACAACAATGGATTAGATTTCTTGTGTTTCTCACTCATCAATTATCAATTTTATTTATTGTGTCGAAATTTATTTTTTAGTTATATTTATCCATCGCAAGATCTGAACTTACCCAACAACTATTTGTGAACGCAATACATCGTCTTAATAGTAGTTCAGATGAACCGGAAGATCATTTTATTAAAGAATCAATATTAGACCTTATTCGTGCGTTGGTGCCTTATCAAAATGCTTCAAATATCGAAATATTATACCAACAATGCATTAAAAACTTACCAGAAATAAAAAATAACAAAGAACAGAAAAAGGCTTATAGGTTATTAGAAGAGATATGTGGCAGCGATTCAGAAGGATGCAACGTATTTATTAAAAATAACAGAAAAGAGGTGAGATATTTTCATTAAACTACAGGTTTTATAGACTGAAGTAAAAATATTTTAAAAATTAGTAATATATCGTCGTTGTTCTGGCAATTGTTTTGTAGTATAACAATTTGAAGGTTTAGATTAAATTAGGCAAAGCTGTAGATAAACTCATAGGCATTACTACTATTAAAAAACATCTACATCTCGGACTTTGTGAGTTTTGTCACTCTCTACATTGGCTGATTTCAAATGGAGTGATGTGAATATATGAAATTCCTTGCAAATTGCTAAACTGTAAATAAAAAATATTCATTTTAAGGTTCATCATTTGTTAGTTCAAATAAATCCAAAATATCCTGTGTTATTGCAAGTAAAGAGAGAAATGTACCCCCTACCTGTCTCCAGTTTATCTCAATACAAGTGCTAGTGAGAGATTCACTAAAACTGTACCATTTCAATTTGAAAGCTGGCTGATAATTTAAGCTTTAGTTTAAAATTTTAATCTTTATAATTTATAAATTTATTATTGTCAACATTAATAAGAATTTCGAGAACATGTTCAATTCTCTTCTTCTTCTTCATCATTATCGTCGTCATCGTCCTGCTGTTGCAAAATTTCAAGTTCCTCTTCATTACCGTCTTCAACGATATTTGTCTCCAAGTGATTCATGATTTGTCTATTACACTGGTAGCAAGCTAATGAGCACTGTAACCTCGCCTCTACATCATGCAGTTACAAAATATTGTATTAAGTAATTAGGAAAAATAGTCATGATAGGTTCAAGGAATTCGTTACGCATTGTCCAACCCCATTCTTGGTGTTCTAAATCATGCCCTAGCTAAGTTTGAATTTGATAATAAACGTGATTGAAATGTTGTTGAGCTGCTCCACTCGTTGGTGGAATATATGATAACTACCCAGGTTCATTTGACTTTGTTGACTTGATTTATAGTGCATAACGTAGAAGATCGATACCCTAATAATGCAAACCACTCTCAAATAATCTCTGAACCGGACAATTTTTTTCCTCAAATGCTGCAGTAAGCTCAGTTTGAAGGTTTAGAATAAATTAGCAACGCTGCAGATAAAAAACCATCCACATGTAGGACTTTGTGAGTTTTGTCAGTCTAAAGATTAGCTAAATTTAAATTGAGTGGTGTGATTATATGAAATTGCTAAAAACTGTAAAGAAGTCTTATTGCAAATAAAAAGAAAAATGCACCCCTTACTTGTTTCCGGTTTATCTAAATATTCCAGATCCAGTAATATTCCATAATTTTAAGATAGAAGAAATTTTTGAAAGCTCGAATTTATTGAAACAGTTTTAATATTTATCATTTATTTAAATTCAGTCAAGTACACTGGTTTTAATATACATTATATAAGAGTATTGTGATTATTTTAATGGCGAATTCAAAGCAAATTCGTTGATTTTTTCAATAGCCTTTCAATCAGTTTAACAACACATGCTTGTCATACCTATCAAATAACGAGATGAATGTTTCTTATACGACTGATTATTTGAACTTTTCAAAAAAATTAATTTTAATGATCTATCATATTTGGTTTAATTCATAATGGAGTTTTTATGGCCAGAATTATTCTTTAGTAAAGCTTGGTTTTCCAAGGTACCAAAATTATAATTAACATTAAACTAAATTTTCTTGGTGGTAACTTTTTGTTTTATGCTGGATAATTAAAAATAACCTAACCAATAGAAATTCCTTGTATGGGTTCTTTTTGTCATACAAAGTGGAAAGTTTCTGACCCTGTCTACCAGTGTTCCATTGTCCAGTTTTAAAAATAAAACACCAAGGATATTGTAAACAATACAATACCACCGATACTAACTGTCCTGACGTATTGTGTGCTCATCCTCACAAAATTAAGAAGTTAAAACTTGGTGAACTCTTAGTTTAATTTCAATTTAAGTTTATTGTTAATTTTCTGCATGAAATACAAGTATCATTTCAGTGTCTTTCAACTAATAATTCAACTTATTAATTTAATGTTAATTCTTAATTTTGGCTGCATAAACCAAGCATAAGTGTCGTTGATTTTACATCAGTAATTGTCTCTAATATATTCCAGGTTCAACGTGTCCTAATGAAATCTCTGAATTCTGCTGCAGTTTCCAGTAAAGGAGCTAGATTGCGATGTTTGAATTACCTTGTTAAAGCACAACCACAGTTAGATCATGAAAGCAAGTTGATAAAATCAATTATACCAGAGGCTGTGCTTTGTTGCAAAGATATCAATGAAAAATGCAGAGCTACAGCTTACGAAGTTTTAAATACAATAGGAAATACTTTATTAGAACATGATAAAATGCAAGAATTTTTAACATTAATTATAGCGGGTTTAGCTGGTTCTCCTCGGCTTATTAGTTGTACTATACTAGCACTAGCTTCTGTGCTTCATAATTTTTCTGGTAGGTTGGTTATATGCATATGTATAAAAAATTAAATTTTCAAAATGTCTCCCGTACCGGAGGACTATATCGCGAATGTTTTGGGTGGACTTTCTCTGTCTAAGAAATTTTTTTGACTGAAACACTATAAGTATCATTTTAAAGCATTTGGACATAAAAATTTGACAGTTATTAAAAGGTAACAGTAATTAATACATTAACAGTAAATAATAAATTGACTTACTTAGGTGTATATGCGAACAATTTGTGTCCAGTAAAATGTGTCACGTAATTTTTAAAGAAATATGATCTATTACATTAAATTATATATAAATAAATCAGTTGGTTTACTCAAATATTTTACAATATCTATTGAAAACGAGAAATCGTTTAGCCATGCCTATCCGTCGAGAGCAAAAAGAAAATAGTAAAAATGATACAAGGGGGTGAAACTTTTATACAAGTGTTAAACCAAAACCACACATCTTCCAGCATTATTGAAAATAAAGAAGTACATCCAGTAATTCCGACAATAAATGTTTCTGGTATTTGAAAATTAGAATAAAAGTTTAGTTATTGCTGTTAATTGATTTTTTATTTCTAATTATTTCAAACGGGATTGGAGAATTTAAAAGTACTGTAAAGTACAGGGGTATCGTAAAGTGCCATTTTCCAGACTCAAATTAGTACTGTTAAGTCGATTTTATAGTACAGTCCATGCTTCACTGAAATTTCTGCATACCAAATCAACTTTTCTTTTTTTAGATTGACTCATTTTACAAATGCCTACAAATAAATAATTTAATTATTACAATAAAATAAAACCAATGTCTTAAGATTTTACCTACAAAAAGTCCACTTTTTCAATTTATTATTATATTTGCAAAATAACAAATATTAGTTTCAAAAGAAATGACGAGTAAATGACTAGTGCCTGTCGTCCCTGTCCTCCCCCGAAGAATGAGAGTAGTACACTATCAATTCTATGTAATAAGCCAACCATCCACTTTATGAGAGTACATATGTTGCATACATTAAAGTAGGGATATGGTACAGCTGTTCAAATTATAATACTACCTATTATTTATATATTTCATTATTTATATGTAAATTACGCAAACAAATACTGTCGATTTCAATAAAATCGCATATAAGAGATTAAAAAAATTACATGCAGAATTTTTCAACGGGCCGGATCCGGGTTTTGTTCACCCCTGTTCTATAAAATATCCATATATAAATATAATTTCATTGTAGGTACTTTAGGAATGGAAAACATTAAAATTATTTTAGACAATATTTGTACGTTAATGGAATCTCCTACAAGGGAAATAGTAGCGTCTTGTTTAAGTTTCATTAAAGTCTACAATACAACTTTACCTAGTCCCATAGTAGCATCTTCTTTAGAAAGAGAGGTAAGACAATGTAATAATTTCACTAAATTCAATCAGTTTTATACATAATCGTAGGAAAACATTTTCTCGGTTGTTTGTTACCATCTTGTTTCATACATTCATACCACTTGCTTTCACTTGATTGCTGATATCAGTTGCAGAATAAACAATGAATTTTCTATTTTGCCTAATTGCATTGATTTGGCTTCTCACACAGTAGATCTCTATTTTTATTTGCATTCGCGACAATTTAGAAGTTTTTCAAAACTTTCAATAAGAAAACTAATAGTGCATTGATTGAATAAATAATTATTTGTTGATATGAGTTTCTCATCATATACCACTTGTGGTAATATTAATATTTTTCAAAATTACATTATCTTAGCTTATGACGCAAATGAAAATAAAAACAACAAAAGACAAATCTTTATACACACATTACCACTATACTCCGGTAGAACGTAATCGATTAGTTCAGTTTATTTTAATTTATCGCAATATTCTATTGAAGTACTGTTGTGACATAACAATTTCCTACTTAAAATTATTTAATATATAATATTAATATAATTATATATTTAGCAATAATTTTATAACCTTAATATGAGTTTTTTGTCGGGACTACCCGTTGACCACACATCTCTTACCGTTGGCTCTACACCCTCTATCTCGAAAAGAGTTCAAAGTGTAAAAAAATGTTAAATACAAAAGTTGTAGAGAATTGAATTCTCTACAATATCGATGATAAATACAAATAGCGTGAAACCCACAGAAAACCAGATATTTGGAAGAAATGTAAAAAAAATCGATTTTTGTGACCTTTGACCCATGACCATCCAACTATTTATGGATTGTGATATCAGTTTTAGTTTGATAAAATACATTGGCCTAAGATGACTAAACTACTCTTGCAAGATCTACTCGACAGACAGACGTGACTCATGAACACTGAGTTTGCCTGCAGACGCCCATAACGTCAATTTATCGGACTTTCTTTGGAGTAGTACAAGCCTGTGGAATCAGCCACCAAGGCAGGTTTTTCCCGAGTACCACAACCTACAGAAGTTTTTAGATCAATATCCACAGGCACCTCCACGCGGCAAGCACCACTCGAACTATTACACTCTTCTGTTTGCTTTTTACATAAAAAGAATATTCTATTGTAATTTACACTTGATCTCCAATTCTGTTTAATGAATTTTTACCCCAAACTACTCTAAGTAACGTTCACCTCATAATGTGATTCTTTAATATTAATTGTTTTAAAATTAAGTTACCTTGTCAGATTACTACAGTAAAAGGGAATCTAATTGCAATATTATCCTCCTTTCAACTGTACTTTTATTTGGTTATTTTCAATTACCATGTACCGGTCCTCCCTTTTAACATTTTTTATAAGCCACCTATTTAAATTACATTCTTCTTTCCCTGTTATTAGATATATTTTGGCTTCAAATCTCTTGATTTTTTTATTTGGGGCTATTGAATAAATATATGTGGGCATATTAGGTATTTTTATTGTAATTACAAGCATTATAATTTATTCCTTGGAAAGATAATCCTTTCTTTCAGTAATTTACATTTTTGTTTCAGATGAAAGGTTTAACAAGTATGACTGAAGACTGCAGCCGACATTTCAGACTTAAAATTCGCGATATCCTTGATAGATTAGTTAGAAAATTCGGTGCAGATTCATTAACACGTTTTGTACCGCCAACTAATACAGTCATGTACAAAAGATTGAGAAATTTACGTAAATTAAACGCAAGAAAAAAGAGAAGGAAGGAAACTGAAAGAGATGAAGAGGATAGTGAGGATGAAGAGTTTACGGTTAAAGCTAAGCCAAAGAGGTAAATTAAATTATTCTGTTTCATGGTGACACGGTGAGAAAATATATTCCACTAGATCCAACATCATAAAGACAGTACAAATATTATTTTAAGTTATTTTTAATATTTGTAACAGTACAGGAATTTGCTAAAATTTTAGTGTGCTGTACTTTTTAAATACAATTCTAAATGTTTCTAGTGTTGAAGACATTTTGGCAGACTCAGATTCAGAATTTGAAGATATGGAAACAGATGAACTAAAAAGTAAAGGTAAAAAACAACCCAAAACATGGATCGAAGAAGATCCCGAGAGTATTGTCGATTTTACTGATCCTAACGTCTCTAGTAAGATAACTGGTAAGTATCAAATGAAAATTCGGAGTATTTTGGGCTTATTTAATAAATAGAATCAATATTTTTAAGTAAAAGATTCATCAGAAGATGCTCCATCGGATTGATGTCAGGGCTGTTAGCTGGAGAAATCCAAGCAATTATTTGGCTGTTAGCCTTGAATTTCGATCTCTTCGGGGTGAATTTGAATTATTTTTGTGATTTGCAGTGGTGCATTCTCTTGCATGAAAAGAAAATTTTCTAATAAGTCAACAATGAATCTGGGAGCAATAAGATGACATTTCTCAATGATCTTCATGTCTCTGTAGACCTGTATTTTTACTGATCTACCACTATCGCATACCTTAGTTTGTATGTATCCCACTCCTTTTAAAAAGTCTAGAATTTGGGATGGCTGGATACTGTGGATAGAGGTTTCGTCCTCTGTGCAACAAAATCTGCACGCCACATTATCGACTAAGTTTAGCGTCTCCAGGTGTTTGTTGAGGCGACAGTGCCCCGATAGAACTCTTGTTAGTATTCGTAGATTGTTCTTACTTAGGTTGATACTTTCAGCAGATTTACTCTGGTTATAGTCCCCTAGAAGAGTATTTGCCTGTCTCAGCCCTGTAGGTTGTCCACTAAAATGTTTTGCTCCTATCTACCTTATTTTCCAGTGCTTTTTGCATTGTTTTGTAGTTGATACTACAGAAGGGTTCTGGTCTCATGAAGGGCTTGTCTGCATCCGCTTTAACGAGCTTATTTCATTTTCCTTCGCTCCGGCGTGTCCCGAAATCCATTGTAGAGTAACTTTATTTTTCTTAACTAGCTCGCTTAATTTTTCTAGGCAATCCCAAACAAGTTTCAATTTTATGATATTGGAGCTTAGAGGTCTAATGGCTGCTTGACTATCGGTGATAATGATGATCTCCTGTTTCCGATAGTTCCTCTCTAGATTGAACTGAACACATTTTTTGATTGCATAGATTTTTGCATGAAAAATGCTTGGTGTGTTGCCCAGGCTTTCAGAGTTTTTGGCTCTGAGCCTGTACACTCCTATTTCAGTTCAGTCTGCTGTTTTAGATCCGTCCGTATACCATTTAATGGCATTTCTGTTCATTTCTTGTATGGTGTTTTGATTCTACTTGCTTTCAAAGATTTTTCTTAAAGCTAAACTTTTTCGAAGCAACGTGCTGAGACATGTCCCAGGGCTGGTCATTATTTAGGAATGGGTTTTCTTTGGTGATTCTGTTTCTGAATATTCTAAGTGATGTTTTCTCTGCCACGCTTCCCAGTACATGTGGGAGATTTAGAATCACTTCTAGTACAGCTGTTGTGCATACCTTTAATTTTAGTTGTATGTATGATTGCTAACCTTTAGTTTGCTCTTATATTGGGGCACATCATCGTGCAATATCTGGAATCCTCTCAACATTATATTTGACAATTGGTGATTTTCTGAACCCAAACTGTAGTGATGCTCTTAGGTTAATAGAGACTGTTTAGGCATTAAAATGATGTCGATGTCGTCTCCTTATTTCTTGTTAATTTGACAGATTTCTTTTTTATTCTTTTTACACAAAAAATGTACTAGGAAACAGTCATTTGTAACTGACTGATCTATATGTAAGAGTATATTATCATCTATTCGAATTGTTGAAAATTTAAAATTATACACTAGTAATTTTAATGTTTCTTCCAGCTACTAAACCAGTGGATAAACAACAATCAGTAGTAGAGAAGAAAAAGTCTGATAAAGATAGAGGTTTTAAAACTGCTCCCGATGGCAGACTTATAATAAAAGATGACTCATCTTCTGATAGTGATGATGATAATAAACTCAAGTTTTCTGACGACTCTGAGAGTGAAGACGATTCGCAAAGCAAAGCTGAAACTGTATTATTAACAGACCGTAAGAGGAAAAGAACTGGTTCCAGTGTAAAAAGTGGATATAGTTCGAGTTCTCAACCTCCCATGAAATACAGAACTGGTGGTGTTGGTATACATAGGTAAGTTATATGTAAATATGATATGAGTTACTTTTAATTTCTATCATAAATCTTACTGATTTAAAAATGTATTGCAGATCTTTAGGAAGTACCTCTTCAGTTAAAAGTGGTTATAGTACACCAGGATCTGAATTTAAGTCCAAAAAGGCTGCAGGTGACGTTAAAAGGAAAGGAAAAATGGACCCTTATGCATATTTACCCTTAAAACGTACCACACTTAACAAAAGGTAGATATTTTCTTTTGAGTTTTGTTAGTTAATCGGGGTGTTTAAAAAGACATCTATAAGATCGTGACAGGCGACGAATTCTGAATCGTACACTAATTTTTGGCCTATGAGTGATCCTTTTTTTAAATTTTCAACCAAAATCTCCTTATTGATAGAAAATCCTCTCTTTGCTGTCACACTCCTATGAGAAACGATTAGAAGTTATAACAACTTTTTTATTACAACTACTGTTTTCGATAATTTCCATCAAAAAATCATCTACTCTAATACACACACACCTCTAATAGTTTTTAATCTTATTTAGAGTGATCTGATTCGTCAGAACAATATCTCTAAAATCTCCGTCTGTTTCTTCCAATGTAGTTGCGTTGCATCTGTTTGCACTAAAAAAAATGTCAAATGCTACAGACATGAGTTGCACGGATTATTCTGGATTGTTACCAGTCTTATTAGGATTGAGGAAACTTATTGCGTTAGTTAATTTGAATGCTAAGGGACATTTTTCTAAAAGTTTGGGAAACGTATACATCTAACAGTTTCTACAAGCCTTTCGAAAGATCAACATGTCCTTATCTTTGCCCCAATGCATTTTTTCAGAGCCGCTCTTGTAGCATACCCTAAATTGATATCTTACACTTTTTTGAGGTTGCAGTATAAACCATTGGCATCTTTTCTGAGAATGTCTATTTTAAAATAGTTCTTTGAAAAATTTCGCCTGCAACGAACCGCCTCACTAAGTTATTTAGAACTGAAATCAGGTCTTCATAAAGAAATGGGGGAAATCACTTTTTTTAAGGAATGACTCTAGTTATTCAGATAAGGACTGAAAGAATGCTATATCAGCGAATAATAGTTTGTTTTATACGGTTTTCACACTTTTTAAAACACCAGCATTTGTTGGCCAGAAGTATTCAAAACCAATCTCAAGACGAATCATTCTCTAGCAAGACAAAGTTTTTGAAGTCCTTGTTTGATGCGTTCAAATCACATGTTTTGGAGATACCTCAATAGGAATGGAAAAAATACTTCGACAATTGGTTCAAACGTATGCAAAAGTGTATTGAGCTTAAAGGAGAATATTTTGAAAAACAGTTATTTGTCTATCTCAAAACTTAAGTAACAACCCTCGTGTAATGAAAACTTGCATTTTTATTTGTCATTACAAAAAATTCAGTAAAGACCAAATTCTAAACGTTCTATTTACTGTAACTACACCAAAATCACAATTACACTGTCTGACACGCGTTTTCATCACAAATATCAAAAGGTAATTCATTTATATCGGCCTTTCTCGATACGATAACATATAGTGTAATAGTGAGTAGGTTCTGTTTGAATATCACCAATTGATTAATAAATTTTAATTTATTAATGGTCATGAACTCTTCTTTTGCAGAAAAAAGCACAAGGTTGCTGGACAATTTAAACACATCATCAATGCGGCAAAATTAGGAGCTCTAAAGGGTGCAAAAGCAAAACGAAACAAAAATAAATAATATTTATATCTGGAACAATTAATATAAATAGAAATAAAATATTGATCGTTTTTCAATGTTTTTATTTATAAAAAGACAATTATTAATGTCTATAGTACAATTCTGCACAAAAATTCCACAATTGAAGAAATTAAAAATAAAAATCGATATTATGGGTTGACAAAAAGTTGCTTATTAAATTGTTGAATAAAACACAATATCAATTTTACACGGGAGTTTATTAAAAAATTGTTTTTAACTTCCACAATATATTTTTTTATATTTGAAATTATCAAATTTCTAATCGGTAATCCAAAATTAGTGGAAAACTATGAAAATAATCAATATATTGTAAATATAAAAAAATCTCACTAGATAACTCAGCATAATATTAATAACATACACATAATATAGAAATAAACATATTTTAAACGCTACACTAAAAAATTTATTGATAGGATCTAAAATTCTGAATTTTCGAGACTAACAAGCAATAAATATATTACAGTAGTGTTTCCACTTTCATCCAATATAAAACCAGCAACATATAATACAATGAGTACCAAAAATATAATAAAATCCTAATTACCCAATGCATAGTATTGAAAAAATTATATTTCTTCCATTAGACAAATATAATTTTAAAATACATGTGTATGAAATGAAATTTTGCAAAATGGTTGTATTTCATAACCAACTGGTCATAAAAAATCAAAAGGCAGCAATTATTCATTAAAAATAATCAAAGTATAAATGTGCACAAAACCACCTATTTTATAGACGTTTTACTCAGATCAGAAAAGTTAAAGTTAATTTTATATTAATTATTTCGTATTGATGAAGCACTGTTTTTAAAATTTATTTTATACTTGTTAATTCCTAACCATTGAGCTGGTTTTGTATTAACTGTACCTTTTTTACACATTCAAGTTATAAATTGTTTTATTTGTGGTGAGATTTTGTACGCATTTTTTTATTTCGAAATATAAGGTTTGCAACTAAGTACTTTCGCTTTTTACTGATAGAGAGTCTTGCTTAAGGATCGTCATAAAACTGTTCCATTGTTTGCGAAGACAATACATATATTGCACACAACAATTGAAAAACACTTAAAATGTCTTGGGCTAGTTAAGAAGCTTGATATTTAGGTACTTCACGAATTGAAAGAAATTCATTTAACACACGCAATATGCACGAAATGAAACCGACCCTTTTTTGATAAGAATCAACACTGGTGATGAAAATTGAGTCTTGTGCAGTAACATAGTTCGAAAAAGATCATGGAACAAATACGATTAACCAGCACAAACCACATCGAAAGCTGAAAAAGAACAAAAGATCTCATGCTTTCAGTTTGGTGGGATTACAAGGAACCAAACGATCAATTCTGATGTTTACTGTCAACAATTAATGAAACTGGTTAAAACAATTAAATAAAAACGGCCAGAATTGTCAAATTGGAACGTTTTAATGTTCCACTATGATAATGCAAGGCCTCAGACATCTTTGGCAACTCGTGGGAAACTATTGGAGCTTAGCTGGGAAGGTATGCCATATCCCCTATACAGCCCTGATCTGGCACCATTTGATTACAAGTTTGCCAAGTTCTTTGAATGATCAAACTTTCACAAATGACGATGACCTTCAATCGCAACTGGTTCAGTTTTATGCTGATAAGGACCAGAAATGTTATTAGCGCGGGATCATGAAGCTGAAAGAAAGATGGCCAAAAATTCATTGATTTGTTAAAAAAAGTATTTTATTCTATACTATAAAATTGAAATTGCTTTGTTACCAACCCAATATATTTTTCAACTTTTAATTTTTGTTTCTTTAATATTTTTTCTAGAATTGATTGAAGAATTATCATTTCACTGATTTTATAAAATTTTACGTAACATTACAATTCTAAGGTGTCAGATTTTTATTTTTTGCATTTACTTATCAAAATTTAATTATGTATATTTGTGATTAATATCTTGAATATATGCAAGTTTGACACCTATTTTGAAACAAAAAAATAAATGACAATTTATTACTTGTTCCGAGGTAACATGTAGTATGAATAACCCTGAAATAACCAATAATAAAAATTGAAATTGCCAGTTTTCTGTGATGGAGATGAAATTATTAGTCAAAGTTCACATCCCTAGATGCCGCCAATTTGTTTAAAATTAATAACATTGTCGGAAATCTTTTGAATATAGGCGATCTATGGCACAAGTAGCACAACTCTAAGCCAAAATTATTTGAATATATTGTCCAAGGAAGATTATACATTTTTGGAACCCTTTGCACTTTTTATTATATTTAACTTACATTCTACAATCATCAGCATAATGAATATCCTAAAAGTGTTTAGTGAATAGTTCTTGCTCTCTAAAAAAATTTCTCCAATAACTAATGGGATAAATTTATTTTCATTATGACTACTTCTCGAATCCCTTTAAATATTTTTTTACACATCATTTCGTCTGTCTGTCATACAGTGTGTCTAAACAAGCCAAACCTGGTTCGTATATACTGGGTGTTACTTTATTTTTGTTAATGAAATTACTTAATACATTGCTAGCACATATTTGGGAGACAGAATTTTATTGAATTTTTTTTATACACTACAGAAGACAAAAAAGTTTAAAATCCTGCAGTATATGCATTTACCATTTAAAAAAAGACTTTCTCAGCTAATTTATCCAAATAAATGTACATTTTGGAAGCTACACTAAAACAATTGGCTACGAAGATCTAGTAGTAGTGTCTCTACTTTAACCCATATAAAACCATTAAATAGTAACAAAAAGTACAAAGAATACGATGAAACCTAACTTCAAAATAGCGTTGTATTCATAAAATGATATTCTTTTTATGAGGCAATAAGAATCGTACCCTTGATAAGACTGTTATTTAATATTATTTGCAATCTGATCATGATTTATTGATTTACGTTAAATGTATAAATATGATTCTCCACTTTAACCCATCAACTGCAAGCATTACTCATATGTATCGCTGAAGAATGAATTTAAAATACGGCAGCAGCGCGATATTGCTATGAAGGAATGTAATCAGCAGCAGTCAGTCCACAGAACATACCCTTGTTATGTTGTGTGGGTCAGTCTATCGTTGAATGTCAAAAAAAAGCATAGAGACGCGTGTTTACAAAGTAGTGCATTGAGTTTTAGAAAGGAACTGTTAAGCCTAACCTTAAAGTTTAAAGTGACAAAAAATGGACTTTCTATTACTGTGTTACAATTTTATTTAGTTTTAGTATTAAATTGAAATATATTGTAAAATAGTCAGCCCTGCATTTTGTCCTTAGATTTTTAGAAAATAATACATTATTTTTTGTATATAGTGTCCTAAAAACATATTACATTACACAAAATATTGAAAATTTCTTAAATCTTATATTTCTTTCTTATACACATAGATTGACTTTGGAAGAAGCAATTCAGTTAGCCTATGATGATATTGATATTCAGGAAATTTATATTGAACCGCCCGATTCAAATCTTTTGATGGACGAAGAGGAAGGTGGTGAATTATTGGATAAATTTAGCACAAAATTATTACCAAGGCTGAGTTAGTGCTTGCATCTACCGTAATTGAATTACCTTTCCATTTTTAACGTTCAATCGCCGCTTTTAAATTTTGAAATTTTTTTGAAAAATCCTTTTTTAATTTAGAGCAAATGGAAAGAAACGACTCCAAGAAAGCAAACTATACCAAACCAAAGATGGTGCTAAACCGTGGAAACTTTTTAAGTAAAAAAGCAACTATATGTTAGATTAATTGACCCAAACTGGAAATATATGTTTCCTCGGGATGTTTAATAATTGTTAATAGGTTGTTAGGAGAAATTATTCTTAGAGAGAATGTATTTTTGTTTTGGTTTTTCATTCAACTATACTGGTCCACTGATCAATTCGAACTGGTCCAAGATCTTTTCACATCAAAAACCAAAACTGATCAAAGTCAACATATTTTACATTCTTTAACTGGTTTAAGTTGTTTTTATCCTATTATGTGTATACAAAAACAGTATAAGTATTATATATACTATCTCATTAGTGTGATTTTGTGTAGGAATTTATGAAAAGGCCGAACACAATATGACAAAACCTAAAGATAGTTTTATGGAAAAAATATTGATTTGACTACGCAAATAGGTACTTTTTATCAACAATTATTTGAAATCTATTAAGGTAAAATTCGTAAAATTTACCTATGGTCTTGTTTTGTGCTTTCTAAGTAACTTTAACTGAAAAAAAGCAACATCAAAAATATATTTGATATACATTAGCATGACATTTATAAGCTATTTAACACAGCTGATTGAATTTAAAACAAGAATGGTGTCATTAAAGATTTTTAAAAAAGGTGTATTAGTTACTGGAACTAGTTTATCAATAAATACATTTTCAAAATTTTCAATTAAATCTTAATAATTGCAATTTGAAAAAAATATTTGCTACCTGTATATAAATTGTTTAATTTAACAATAAATAACAGAATCCAATCGAAATTTCTTCTTCCAATATAAGAGCCAAATCATATTAGACCATTTTCAACAATAAATATCCTCTTGGCTTCGATGAGCCAATGAATTTTTGAACATATTAAAATTAATTTGACTAATTATAATTGAAACAAAAACAAGACAAACAATATGACCTGAGAAGAATAGTGAGAAAACTAAGATAAAGAACAAAGGAATTACAAAGGTGACATAATAAGAATAAATAAAAGTAGAATAAACAATAATACACAAATAATTGGTGTGGACAGATCAAGAAAATAAAGTCAGAAGAGCAAGAGAAATTATAGAGGTTAGTAATACTATAAAAACAATAAGGGTTAGACCAAGAAAGAAATGGTTAGACCAAATAAAATAAGATTACAAAAGACAGTTAATAACATCAAATGTCATATTTCTTAGAATTCGTAACTTTTTTATGCGTTCTTGTATCATATTGTAGTTCTCAAAATAAGGTAAAGAAAAAATATTAACTGTTTACTTATCAAAAAAAAATTCATTATATGAAAGTTTAATCAAATAATTATTTGTTCAAGGCTCGGTTTTGTAATCTGCAGAATATTATCTCAAATATTACATTATAATTTTTTTGTCCATAATCTAAGCAAAAAAAATTGATTTTCATGTTAATTATTTATCATGAACTGCAATTTTCAGTTATAGAAGCTTAAATAGTATATTGTGCTGTTAGTAAGGAAAATAGAATATTTCATAATAGCATGAAATATCAGGTTTCCACACCTGTTTCACACAGTATACTTGCTTGAAGACTTACATAAAACAGTTGATAGTTACAAAATCCACAAATTACTGTTATTCCGTGGAGTGAAATATCAAGTACTTTTTGTATGTTGTCAGAAAACTAATTTTATATATAGAATGTCCAATATTTCACCATACTTGTTCAAATAAAATAATCACGCTTTTAAAATTTCAATATCACTGTATGAAACAACAATATAATCTCCAAGGACCAAGAGTAATTGTAAATATGTTTACTTTGTTCAAGAAGGATGTTTCTTAAAATTTAGCACTTTTTATAATATATACTACAATTCTATAAATAATTAACGCATACCAGATTTAGAGTGTGCAATGAGCCATTGTAGTGTGATGTCAATGTTGTCTTTTTCTTTGCAAGATATTGAATAGCAGCAGATTTCTCTATCTTGAATGGCCGAAAGATTCCTACAATAAAAAATATAACATTGGAATCAAGTAATTTCTATAATAGTAGAGCATCGATTATCCCGACTAATTGATGCATGTCAATATCCGGATAATAGAAAATCTGGAAAACTGAGTTGGACTTAAATTTAGCACTGTAATATGAATAATATACTATAACTCAACTCTTTTATAAATATATACACAGTAAACAGCAAATGGAATTTACAAAACACCTTTAATTATGGAAATTACAGCACTGTATGTTTAAGGATACTGACAAAGGAAATCACTCAGCTTGAGGCTCTAGCCACTTCATAGCCTTTTCCAAACAGGTAGACACCTCATAGTGGGTTGAGACATCATTTTCTATTTCAGTTTCTTATCCATCCTCCTCTTCCTCTCCTGATTATCGTTCTTTACCTACTGCACAATTTCTTCATCAGAAATAATCTGACAACCAGGATTGTCGACGTCGCAATTTAATCGTTTATATTGGCATTGTCACACTCTTAAAAACCCGGTGCTTTTTTGATGATTTCTCTTATTTCATCAGGATACTTACTACTTTCTTGTGGTTCTTAAGGATCATATGGACCAGTATCCCAATTTTCTGGGGAAACTCGTGGTTTAGGACCTAACCATCAACACAGATTCTTCACCATTTTCCATATCTACAAGCAGCATTTGCAGAAATTGCTTTATGTAGAATTGTTTAAATGTTTCTATCACACTCTGGTCCATTGGTTGTAAGACTGACGTCACATCGAACTTGCCATCATGTGAGCTCAAAACTTCTGATGGGCGAGTTGGTGCATTATCTATGAGTAAGAGCACTTTACGGGTTGAACCTGTTTTTTGTTGATATTTTTTCACACGTGGGAACGTTCTCACACCAGTCACCAAAAATATGTTTTCATCCTGGATTTTTTTGTTTGCAGAAGCCTGTGAATACCAGTAGAGATAGCGCAAACAATGTGGGCTTTGCTGACTTTGTGGGTACAAGGCACTGCAGTTTCCCTTTTGGAAACAAGATACTTGGTTGGTATCTTTTACCAGTTTAGACCTGTTTTGTCCTCATTGTAAATGTTCTTGGTTTCAAAACCACCAGCTTTGCAAAATTCATTAAATGTCTTGTTAAAATTTTCGGCAGATACTACATCAGTTGACAGTCTCTCACTTTGTATGTCAAGCTCCCAGCCAGTTGTAGCTTTGAAATTAGGATCACCATTAATCATTTGGTTTATTTGCAATGTTTTTTCATTGGTCTATTAATTGGTTGTCCGTGACTTCTATAAACCAAGTATTCATTGCTAAATCCGGCTTCTCATTCTCAGCTGATATCATTGATTTTCATTCTGTACTCCCATTTTCACTGTCTAATTTGAAAGCATGGTCTTTGATAGTTTTATGCTGCTTTTTAATGTCCAAAATTGTACTGCTGCGCTAAACCAGTCTCACTTATACCATGATCTAGCTCTTACAATATTTCAAGTTTTTCTGCAATTGACAAAGCTACACGTTTACATTAAGTCGACATCACTTACAACAATAACTGAATTTATCAGCAAAACCGGTACAATATGTAATCATAAAAACACAATCACAAATATCACAACTTAACCAGCAAACCAGCAAAGATTTCCGACTGAAAAAATGACGATCTTTTGTTTTCACATGAGGGATTATGGGCCCTCCAAGTGGCTAAATCCTGATATGCAATGAGCGCTACACGCGGTGAAATGAAAGATAGAACTTACCATAACTTTTATGTAACATTCTTCCATAATTTACAGGATTTAAGCATTTTATATCGCCAAAACACCCTAAATCATGACCAAACAAGTTTGAAAATAAAAATTTTCAATTAATTATGCCATTATGCTGTGAAGAATTGAGAAGAATTATTATTAAAGAGAATGGAATAAATTTTAGCATTATGAATCTCGCAATTCATAATCCTAAAAATCATTAAGGTAAAAAAGATACTTACATTCTTTCAATTAGGCCATTTTCATCTAATGCTTGTGGCTTGTCTCTTTTATTACCTAACACTAATACAGGAATGCCAGCTAGCTGTGGTTTATCTAATAAACTGTGAAGCTCATTTCTGGAAGCCTCAATTTTATCAGGATCTGCAGCATCCACCATGTACCTAAAGCAAATAGTATGATTAATTTTACAATAACAACATGATGATTCACTAAAAGTGTTTCCCAATTTTTTTGTGCCATTCCCCAACCGAGCCCTGCTAAAATTCTTATGCCTTCCTTTGTAACATATACATAATTTTCAATATTAAAAAATTGAATTGTTCAATTAGGTAACTTAAATGAGAGGTTTTAGGAAGAAAGCACTAGGAAATTATTAACAAAACACAGTAAGTAAATTTTCAAAACATATAACGAAAAGTTAAAATTGAAAATAATTTTAAGATGTAAATTAAAAGCAACATCTTCCTTTCACCTCTTCAATTCCTTGAAAAATTATAAGATTAATTAAAAAAAAAGCCCAAATTAATATGAAATCTCGTCTAAATACACCCATGGCTGTCAAGAAAAGAAATTCTTCTCAGATTCAGTTGGTGTCAGTCAGTTGACCTGTGATCTTTGAGACTAATCTTGGCTTATAGCGCCACTTGTTTGACTCATCTGCTTCAGAGTCACTTGGTGCCCCTGTGAGCTTCTTTTGTTGCTAGGTATCATTGGAAGACAGATTCTTTATGAGTCGCCTCCACTTACCTTCTTCATGAATTGAAGTTTTTTGATATAAATGCGAACAGCTGTGTTGTTTAGAGAGATTTTAGAGCGAAGCCTGTTGTCTTCCACAGGGAGGTTAACTTAATGGCGTCAAAAACCCCGTTGATATTTTGGTATCAAAATTATTTAAGAATCTGTTTTTTTTTCCTTTCAATTGGGCGAAATCTAGTATTGCATAGCTCAGATCATAAGGGTTAAACTCTTGTCGAGTTCATTTTCGAATTATCCCCCTTTAAAATAAAATTGCCCCCTATGGATTGTAGGCTCCATGTTGGGAAGCCTTGCTTGATAACTTTAGCTTCATATTATGAATGTATGAAAAACTTTTAATTTCATTTGTGATATTTATTAGCAAAGCAACTGCTAACTGATTGATAATAAGTATGAGTCATACAAGTGAAAAAGATACTTTAGAATATTTTAATAAAAAAACTTACACAATGGCGTTAACTCCTCTACAGTATCGTTCCCACATTGATCTGAATCTTGGTTGACCTCCAATGTCCCAAACTTTGATTGTGACATTGCCTTTTGTAATTTTTCTCATATTGAATCCTACAGTTGGAATCATATCTTCGCTAAACTGCCCAGACTGTAAACACATTTTTTAATTGTTTCTTTATGTAAAATATCTTATCAATTTTTGAACAAAAAAAGTATACTTATATTTGAGTTTTAGATGTAAATGTAAAATAAATATATGCGGCATATATGAAAAAATCAATATTTGATATTTACAATGTTTTTTCATTAAACTAAAACTTCACCAAGTATGTACTTACCGCTATCACATTAACAAAAGTTGTTTTTCCTGAATACTGCAGCCCGACTAATGTTAGTTCCATTTCTTCCTTCCAAAAAAGACTTTTGAACCAGTCTAATATTCTGTTCATTAAAGCCAACATCTTGAATAGTTACTCTGAATTTACGTGTATTTAACAACTATTTAAGAATTTATTTTAAACTTGATAAATAAAAATCGAAAACGTAAATTGACACCCTGTCGAAATGTCAAGACAAGTCTGTCAAACCTATTATCACTGTCATAACATTCGGCTTCTTTTTTGTTTTTATATTCGGTTGTACAGCTATTTGTTATAAAAGTAGTTGTAATGTTATTTTAGCGAATCGAATTAATCTTAATGCTAACCGATACTTTTCCTGAAAGCAGCTTTAGATATTTAGGATCTT